>NC_051078.1:14724461-15048032 GCF_004664715.2 Peromyscus leucopus | reverse complement strand
TGCTGGTGGTAGTATGTGTGTGTTTCCCTTCTTTGGGATTTCCAGGTGTGTAATTATCTATTGCCTGTGTTTTCGTGGGTGCAGCTAACTTCCTTGGGTTGAGTTTTCTTTCTAGTACTTTCTTTAGGGTTGGATTTGTGGATAGGTATTGTTTAAATCTGGTTTTCTCATGGGATATCTTGTTTTCTCCATCTACGGTGATTGAAAGTTGTGCTGGGTGTAGCAGTCTGGACTGGCATCCGTGGTTTCTTAGTGTCTAGGACCTTCTGGCTTTCAGAGTCTCCATTGAGAAGTTGGGTGTAATTCTGATAGGTCTGCCTTTATGTTACTTGGCCTTTTTCCTTTGCAGCTCTTAATATTCTTTCTTTATTCTATATGTTTAGTGGTTTGATTATTATGTGGTAAGGGGACTTTTTTGTGGGGGGGTCTAGTCTATTTGGTGTTCTGTAAGCTTCATAATTCTTCATAGGCATGCCCTTTAGATTGGGAAAGCTTTCTTCTATGATTTTGTTGAATATATTTTCTGTGCCTTTGAGCTGGAATTCATCTTCTTTTATCCCTATTGTTCTTAGGTTTGGTCTTTTCATGGTGCCCCAGATTTCCTGGATGTTCTGTGTTTGAATTTGTTGGATTTGACATTTTCTTTGACCAATGAATCTATTTCCTCTATCATATCTTTAATGTCTGAGAGTCTCTCTTTCATTTCTTGTATTCTGTTGGTTATGCTTGCATTTGTATTTCCTGTTTATTTACCCAATTTTCCATTACCAGAATTCCCTTGGTTTGTGTTTTCTTTGTTTCTTCTATTTCAGTTTTCAAGTCTTGAACTGTTTCCTTCACCTGTTTGTTTTTTTCTTGACTTTCTTTAAGGGATTAATTGACTTCTTCCAATTTTTTGTTTGTCTTTTCCTGTTTCTTTTAGGGATTTTTTTTTTATTTCCTCTTTAAGGGCCTCTATCATCTTCATAAAGTTTTTTTTAAGGTCGTTTTCTTCTGCATCATCTGCATTGGGATGTTCAGGTTTTGCTCTTGTAGAACCATTAGGTTCTGGTGGTGCCATATTGCTCTTTATATTGTTGAATGTGTTCTTACACTGCCATTTACCCATCTGGGTTTGGGATAATTACAGGTACAGGTGTTGATTCTTATGATGTCTTTCTTGAATGGGTCTTTTGTTTCTTTATTGTCTGTTTCCTTTATTGTCTTTTGGCCTGAATGACCAAGGGTTCTGGTGGTTGGCTGGTTGTCAAGTTGAGTAGGGTTGTCTCAGCTGAGGTTGGTGGGGGTTTGTGTGCCTAGATACAGCATACTGTCCAGTTCTTCTGGCTGGTGTGGGTTGTGCCTATGCCTATGGGATCTGTTCTTCTAACTGGTGTAGGTTTTGCCTGTGCCTGTTCTTCCATCTGGTGTGGGTGGCACTTGTCTGCTGATGTTGCTGGAGAGGACTGTTCATGCAGAGGATGCTGGGGTAGGTGGGATTGGGGAGCAGAGTGGGTCTGTTCTTCCAACTGGTGTAGGTGGAGCTGGTGTAGGTGTAGGTGTAGGTGGAGCTTGTGCCTCTAGAGGCTGCTGATGTGGTGGTGGATCCGGTTGTCCAGGGCGGGAGGATGAGTTTGTGGGTTTGGGTGGCACAGAGTGGGTCTCGTGGGTTACAGAGTCCAGTGAGAAGCAGCAGTGGTGGAGCGCCTGCCTGAAGGACGCTCATGTGCTGGCCGACTGCTGGGACCGCGCCCAAGGACTTTTTACAGACAAGCTTCTAAGTGTTTGTCTGTGGGTCATTAAGGAAAAGGAAGGAGTAGGTGTTCATAGCCTCATTTCTAACATTTCTGATCCTGGTATTCTGGTATTCTTTTTGTGAATCATGAAAGTGAATGTAGTTGTGATTTTTTTTTTTTTTTTAAACAGGAGCAATGCAAGGCAGTATGAGATCTTATATACAGAACATGTTCTGTTTTCCTTCTGACCAATATAACTAGATATTAAGTATTTTGAGCACAGTATATTCTGAAAGTGTTTATAAGTGTATTTGGTGTTGGTATTTGTCTTGTGCTAAACTGTATTTCATAGCATGGAAGGTACATCTTTAGTTTATGAACGGAAGAACAGTTTATGTCTCTTTCAAATTCTAACTTGCATGTAAGATTAAAAATTCTTTGAATGCATTATTATATTATTACTTTTAAATTTCTCTGTTTTGATGGTGTCAAACTGCTAGTTTAGGAAATAATAAGAATTTTATTATTTACCACTCAGGATTCTCTTGATCAAAGATGAATCAGTTTTAAAGAATCTAGTACTGCAAGAAGCCAAGAAGAAAGAGTCTGTTCGAAATGCCGAAGCAAAAATTACAAAACTTACAGAACAACTTCAAGCAGCTGAAAAAATCCTCAGTGTTAACAGGATGTTTTTGAAGAAGCTCCAAGAACAAGTAATGTTCTTTTTAAAAAATTAAATACTGTAGTTTTTTGTTTACTGCATTTTAAAAAAAAGAATTGTATTTTTATTCCTAATGTATGTGTCTGGTGTTTGCCACATGTGTGCTGATGTTCACCAGAGTCAGGTGGTATCCCCTGGAACAGCCCCACTTGGGGGCTGGAGCTGAGCTCCAGCCCTCTGGACAAGCAGTTAACTGCGGAGCCATCTCTTCAGCCCCCAAACTGCATATTTTATAGGGTGTGTGTGTGTGTGTGTGTGTGTGTGTGTGTGTGTGTGTGTGTGTGTGTGTGTGTTCGTGTTCCCTCTAAGGCAAAGGGGGAAAAATTTGAACTTACACCATCAACATATATGTAACCTGTGGTCTCTTATCGAGACATACTGTTAAGGTATTTTTACTTTGATAATGCCTCTAAAGCTATTGCGTTTGAGAGGATATTTCCTAGGATTTTCAATGATACGTTTTCTCTTTTCAGATTCACCGAGTTCAACAGCGTGTTACCATTAAGAAAGCTTTGACTCTGAAGTATGGAGAAGAGCTTGCTCGGGCAAAGGCAGTGGCCAGTAAAGAGCTAGGGAAACGCAAGCTGGAACAAGATCGCCTTGGAGTAAGTTGCTTGTAGGAATATTTTTGGCGAGTCGGTTTTTTTGTTTTTAATGGTCCTTCTAAACTAAGAGTTTAAACTAAATTAACTCCAACTTTGCTGTAAATTCAGAGAACAGATTGTATTAATAGTCTCTATAAAATCTAGAGTATATTTTAATGATACCTACATTTTTGTATGCTTTTAAAATTTATTTTGCATTGGCTTTAGTTTTTGTTGGTCACAGATTAACTAGCAAATGTATGTTGACTTGTTAAATAGTTTGGCTCTCCTTGTCAGTTTGGTTTTGTGATGTTGGTATTATATTCCAGTGATAGAATTATCTTGTGGGGAATTGTATATGATTGCATAAAGTGCTATAAAATATTTACTTTCTCCCCCAGCCAAACAAAGTGATGAGATTGGATAATTCTCCAATATCAAGTCCAAGAAAGCATTCAGCAGAATTAATTGCTATGGAAAAAAGACGACTACAAAAGCTAGAATATGAATACGCCTTGAAAATTCAAAAGTTAAAAGAAGCCCGAGCCCTCAAAGCCAAGGAACAACAGAATCTTGTTCCTGTTGTAGAAGAGGAACCTGAGTTTTCTTTACCTCAGCCCTCACTTCACGATCTGACACAAGATAAATTGACCTTGGACACAGAAGAAAATGATGTCGATGATGAAGTTTCGTCAGGTTCCAATAGAGAACGGAGAAGATCCTTCCTGGATTCTAATGCTTTCACTAAGCCCAACCTTAAGCACACAGACACCCCTAACAAAGAGTGCATAAACAAGCTCAGTAAAAGTACTGTAGAAAAGCCAGAACTGTTTCTAGGGTTAAAAATTGGTGAATTACAAAAATTGTATTCCAAAGCTGACAGCTTAAAACAGCTGATTTTAAAAACGACCACAGGCATTACAGAAAAGATTTTGCACGGTCAGGTCAGTGCCATTTCCTAGTATGTATGAAGTCTAGAGTTTACCTGGTGCCTCACTTGTCATGTGGAGTTACTGTGATTTTGGTTGCTTTTGCAGGAGATTGCTGTGGATGTGGATTTTGTTACAGCTCAGAGTAAAACAACGGAAGTGAAGCCATGCCCCTTTAGGCCCTACCAGAGCCCTCTTCTAGTCTTTAAATCCTACAGGTATAAAAGATAGTTAATCGTTTGAAATTCAGGGCTCCCCTGGCTCCTAATGCTTTATGTTGAAGATATGTTAATAGATAGAAGCATTTGAATTACAGTCACCTGGAAAGCAAACCTTTCAAGGAAGGCAAAAATGTGTATTGCCGTTCTCAGATCATGCCAGAAAGTGCAGTTCAGCATGTTCTTTGGGTTCAAATTCTGTTAAGTATTTTAGGACTAGAGTTTTGTGAAATTTTTAATTTATTCATTTATATATTCTTTTTATTATTTATTTAGTTTGTTCATTTATTTATTTATTTATTTATTCATTTATTTATTTATTTTTGAGATAAGGTTTCTCTGTGTAGCTTTGGAGCCTGTCCTGGAACTTGCTTTGTAGACCAGGCTGGCCTTAAACTCAGAGATCCGCCTGGCTCTACCTCCCAAGTGCTGGGATTAAAGGTGTACGCCACCACTGCCATCAAATACATTCTTTTTTAAGATAGACTCACTGCATAGCTGTGGCTATATTTGAACTTGCTCTTTAGCCTCAAATTTTAAGTAATCCTCTTGACTCTGCCTCTCAACTGCTCTATTATAGGTGTGTGCTGCCACATCTGGACAGTACAGATGTTCAGTTTTGAGTTTCTATTTAGCACTCTTCAGTTGCAATTGGCCGGCCTTCAGAAGGTTGACTTGGACATTCTGAGATGACTAATGTTGTCACACAACATTTTCAGAATGCTGGAAGTTGTGGATGGCTAAATGGGTGTGGTCTTATGATAAAATTATAAAACATTTAATAAGTAGTATGGGCTCATATCCTAGCATTTTTATTGGCTGGTAATGTATGCAAGAAATACTAGTAAATAGCATTTTATTGTGTGGTAGGGGAAAAAAGCTTAGAATATAGCATTATTTATATACTTTTTTCTGTATTATAAATAGTTTAAAGCTTTATGGTGGTGGTTGTTATTTATACTGGAAATTGAACTTAGGGCCTCATATATGCTAGGCAGGTATCTACCACTGAATGCTTTCCAGGCCCTTTTTTAAAAATAAGGTGGAGCCTTCCTACATCAGCTTGGCTTTCTTTGAGTTCAGCCTCTCAAATGCTAGAAACAGTTGTGTACCACCTCACTTAGTTTTCTACGTGATGTCTCTCATGTTCCCATTATAAAAGTAGTTATTCTTGCTATGTATATTCTGGCTATTTGTAGTTACTTTTGGGTGTTAATTTGATTAGGTAAGCAGGGGTAGAAGTTTTAACCGAGAAAGAAAAATGTCTAGCTCTTAGAGAAATGTGTATGGAGTATAATGTACCTTTTCATTTTCTTTCTAGATTTAGTCCTTATTATCGAACCAAGGAAAAACTTCCCCTAAGTTCAGTATCATACAGTAATATGATTGAGCCAGATCAGTGTTTCTGCCGTTTTGATTTAACAGGAACGTGTAATGATGATGATTGTCAGTGGTGAGTAGTTTTTATTTGGAAGAAATTTCTAGAGAAAGTTATGGTTCCTTGATTTAGATAAGTACATTGTTATCTTTTGTGCTTTTGTTTTATTTTAGGCAGCACGTACAAGACTATACACTTAGCCGAAAACAGTTGTTCCAGGACATTCTGTCATATAATCTGTCATTGATTGGATGTTCAGAGACAAGCACTGATGAAGAAGTTGCTTCTGCTACAGGTTTGTAAAGAGTTCTTGTTTAACTTAGGGAATTAAAAAAAACATACACAGTTTATGACATTTTAAACAGCCAGTAATTCACACTTATGACACTTACCTAGATCTGCTCTATCAAATACAGTAGTCACTAACTGCGTATTGGCCTTTAAATGTAAATTTAAATAAAAGCATAGTTCATCAGTCTTAGTAGCCACATTTTAAGTACTTGGTAGCCAAGTGGCAGGTGCTGGCCAGTAGGACAGCAGTGATTTAAGACATTTCCATTGTTTCAGAAAGTTCTTTTGTCATCTAAATGGTTCAGTTTATTAGGAAAAAATAGCAACACTTGCGTAGACGGTTTACTGATGACTTTAATGTAGACTTTTACTTTATTTTGCTGTTTTCAAAAGCACGGGAGTGTTAACGAATGGATGGATGTTTCCTGTCCAAACCGCCTGGTCCCAACTGACTTAGAGGCTGAATATGATTATAAATGCTTGGCTGATAGCTCAGGCTTGTTACTAGCTAACTCTTAAATTAGCCCATTTCTGTTCATCTACATATTGCCAAATGGCTCATGGCTTTACCTGTCCTCTCGCGATGCCTTGCTTCCTGGGTGGCTGGCTTGCTGGCTTCTCTCCTGATTCCTTCTTTCTTCTTCCCATCATTCTCAGTTTGGCTTTCCCACCTAACTTCCTGCCGAGGGACTGGCCTGTCAGCTTTCTGTTAACCAATGAGAGTAATACATATTCAGAGTGTAGAAAAGGATTGTTCCACAACACAGGAGCACTAAAGGTTAACAACATGGTTTAGCCTCTAAATCTTGTAGTAAAGTAGCAAGTACTTTATTATAAAATTTGATGTAGAAACCATGGATTACTAAAAAACACCTGTGAGCTAGTATTGTTGAATTTCTCCCCAGATTTTGGTGCCAAATAATGTCTTTTGGGTTAAAGGAATTAACGTGTGTGCACGTATGTGTGTATCACTATCCAGAGTGATTATAAAGTCACTGAACTTCATCATTCCTCATTTGGGCCTTCTGCTTTTACTTCATAATGTAGTCCATTTTAGTTCATGAACTGTCAATCTCAGTATATATTGTGGTATGATAGGAAAGATTTGTCATAGTAGTTAAGCTAACTGTAGGCCTTGACCTTTCATAGGTGATAGATGTTACTGAGTAGTACCATATATAGCTTAAGTCTTAAGTTACTCTTTGCTTCGTAATCTTTTAATTAGCATAGTTATTTTATTTTATTTTTTTTGGTTTTTCGAGACAGGGTTTCTCTGTGTAGCTTTGCGCCTTTCCTGGAGCTCACTTGGTAGCCCAGGCTGGCCTCGAACTCACAGAGATCCGCCTGGCTCTGCCTCCCGAGTGCTGGGATTAAAGGCGTGCGTCACCAACGCCCGGCTTAATTAGCATAGTTATTACAGTCAATTTTTTATATTGAATATAGGATCACTTTTATTTTCAGAAAAGTATGTTGAAAAACTTTTTGGAGTAAACAAAGACCGAATGTCAATGGACCAGATGGCTGTTCTCCTTGTTAGCAATGTTAATGAAAGTAAAGGTCATAGTAAGTATGTATGTGTGTGTATGTATGCATGCGTGTTTATTTCTGTAGAACTGCAGACCATCTGGCATTATGTGAATGTTGTCTTTTAAAGTCTTCAGTATGATAAAGAAAACCTAGTTACACCAGTTAACAATCTTCTCCTGTCTGTGTTAGCACCTCCATTTACAACTTACAAAGACAAAAGAAAATGGAAGCCAAAGTTTTGTAGAAAACCTGTATCAGAGAATAGCTTCAGTAGTGATGATGAGCAGTCTACAGGACCAATTCAGTATGGTAAGAAGATCTAGATCTAGATGAGATCTAGAATTAAGGTGGTGGTCTCTTCTTTAAAACACTGACAATTCTTCCAGTGTATCTATTAACTTAGTTTATAAAATATGTTTTCTTAAACTTGTATCATTGGTGTTTTTCATTGTCTTAAATGCAATTGCAATATAAGTATTTGTTGTGCAGAACTGATCCTGACATTGCAGGACATTTTCATTCATGCTCCTTGCCCAATAAATGGGAGGAACACTAATAACTATGTTTCATATATTTGCAGACATGCTCTAGTGGGGTGAGCATAGCTTCATTTGAAAACCACTGCCTTGCCGGAGTCTTGAAAGCACATGTTCTTTTTTGCTTTATTTTGGAGTCTATTTTATGACATGCAGTAAAGTGTGTGTGTGTGTGTGTGTGTGTGTGTGTTTGAAACCAATGAAGAAACTCATGGTTGAGTACATCTTGCATTCTTATTTCTAGTTTGCATAATTTTTGGATTAATAATGAAGCCCAGGTTCACTCATCACTCATGTGCTTATTTGTGATTATATAATGTATGATTCTGTCATTGATATGTAGAAGAAATACTTTGTAACTTTTAACTTAGATTCCCCCCCACATAGACAGGGCAAGGTCTCATGTACCCAAGGCTGCCCTTGAACTCCTGATTTCCTGCGTCCACCTCTGGAGTGCTGGGTTTATAGGTGTGCGCCATCATGGCTGCATTTTAACATTTAGTTTATTTTTTAAATTATAATTCACAATTATTGATATCACTTACCCTAAACATAATTAATATGTCTAATATAATTTACCAGCAGACCATACTTCTAGTTTATAAGCTAAGTCTTATTTATTCTTATTTTCCTGATGCTTGAAATAGCACCATTCTTACTTCCGGAAGTGCTGAGATTGGAATGGTTAATTTTCTGACGGTTCAGATTTAGAGCTGAAAATCATCTAACTCCTTGGGTTGTTAAAGAAGATATAAAGCTAATGGTATTTGTCCTTACAGCCTTCCGACCAGAGAACCAAATAAATGTTCCAGCTTTGGATACTGTTGTCACTCCAGATGATGTTAGATATTTCACCAGTGAAACTGATGACATTGCTAATTTGGAAGCAAGTGTACTCGAAAATCCTTCTCATGTACAACTTTGGCTCAAACTCGCATACAAGTGCTTGAATCAAAATGAGGGGTAGGTCAGCTTCACATTGTTTTGAAATATTTATGCCTTTCTTTTTTATTTTATTTCAACTATGGTCATTAGGTTTCCTTCTCATTATCAGTGGAGTCTTGTTTTGATAAAGAATCTCACTCTGACCGAGGCTGGTCAGAAACTTGCTTCCTGGCCCAGGCAGTCCTGCTTCAGCCTCCCAAGTGCTGACATTACATGTGTGAGCCAGTGTACCTGGTTGAGTATTTTAGTTTTTGAAACAAGGTATTATGTAACCTTGATTGGCTTAGAATTTGCTGTGTATTTGAGGATGACCTTGACCTATGCTTTCTTTTTACTCTCCAAGTACTGAAATTATAGGTAGATTCCATCCTTCCTGGCGTTGAATCGTTATTTTGTTTTTTGACAAAGCCAAAAGTATTCTGTTACTGCTCTAAAGCGAGTTGAAAAGTTTAAGAATAGAGCGTGTTCATGGCTCAGTCAGTTAACAGGTGGTAAATTATACTGGAGTTTGTTGCACCTGGATCTTTAATCCTAGCAGGTGGATCTCTGTGAGGTTGAGTCAGGCCTAGGCTACATAGTGAGTTCTAGGCCAGCCAAGGCTACATAGTGATAGCCTGTCTTAAAAAACAAAAACAAAAAAAGTCTGTTGGCAAAATTATGATGAGAATGGGACAGTTTAAATTTTAGGTTAATTTGAAATGGAGATTTAAGTTTATTTGACCAACTTCAAAGTCTGATGTAATTAGTGTTTTTTCTGTGCATGGTTATATTCAAGTTACGATAAGTAATTTCATAGCTAGTAGTTTCTGTTACAAATTTCACACTCTGCTTTTTAATAGTGGAGAGCAAGCCAGGGAATAATCTTTACAATGTAATTTTAAAGTATAACGATTTTTTTTTTAAGTAGTCTACTGGGAAAGACTTATCTCAAAACTTTAGTATAAAACCTGTTAAATAAGGCAGTGGCTGCAGAGTGCCGATAAACCACATGTACCTGAATATGGTCTTATTTAAGTTGCCTGGTATGATTTCCATGAGAATAGGGTAAGTTACAGTGCTTTCTTGTCTGACTCGTTTATTGAGTAAGGGACAAAAGAACTGTACATTACTCTATGAATAGGATCATGAGAGAATTATCTTCTTTAAGAGATAGCAAGCCCTTGAGCTGAAAAGAACTATTATATTGAAAGCTTTGATATTTTGTGCTGGCAGTAGCTAGCCTTGAGAGAGTTGTTTAACTTTTTCTGTTTTCAAACAGTAACAATCATAAAAGGTATTGCTGAATATGTATGTAGATCACATTTGAAGTGGATAATCTTAGTGCTTTTATTATACTATGTTTTTGTCTGTGATAAAGGCTTGCTGAATATCCACTTAAAAAGAAATTATTTAGTCTATGGGAGATCAGGACCTTTGGGCTTTGACAAATGTGACTTGAAATTCCAATTTATTACTTTTTCTCATTGTGGTCCTGGCTCTTGTAGGTTCTAACAGAAAGTAGCGTTTCAGTTTGGCTAATTTGAGTAGCTCTCCTTAGATGGTAACGTTAATATGTTTGTTCAGTCTGTTTCTGCACTGCTGCTGATTGACCCTGGTGCCATGTGCCTGCTAGGCACTGAGCTTTAGCCTTAGCTGCTCAGACGTCGTGTAATGGAATGCTTTGCCCTTCCTTTTTAACACACAGACTGTGTTCAGAATCTCTGGATTCTGCTCTGAATGTACTGGCTCGAGCGCTGGAAAACAATAAGGACAATCCAGAAATTTGGTGCCATTACCTCAGATTGTTCTCCAAAAGAGGGACCAAGGAGGAGGTGCAGGAGATGTGTGAAACAGCTGTGGAGTATGCTCCTGACTACCAGAGCTTCTGGACTGTAAGTAGAGAAGACAGCGATCATGTGGTTGAGATGGATGCTGTGCTCATAATTCCTTGGTATGTAGCTTAATAGACTACTTTATCAATGTGTAGATTTACTTACCAGATTCTCAGGTTCCCAGTCACTTCTCTGTAGAGATAGATTGTTGAATAAAAATGAATATTTAAAGAAGACATTGTTAAATTTATTGGTTAAAGAAAAAATAATTAAAATATTAGACACATTGTTATGCAGTTTTCATTTGGACAAAATTAAGGGAGTTTCACAAAACGTGAAAAAAAATTCTTTTAAATTTATGTTGTGTAAAATTAAAATTACTAGGATTTAAAACAATTTTTTTTCTTCACTGTTTGTGAAGTCTTACCTGTAATTTCTGCTAGTACTGGACCTTTCTTTGAGAGAATAGTTTTTTTCTTTTATTCATTTATTTATTTATTTATTTACTTATTTATTATTTTTCGAGACAGGGTTTCCCTGTGTAGTTTTGGAGCCTGCCCTGGATCTCCCTCTGTAGACCAGGCTGGCATCGAACTCACAGAGATATGCCTGCGAGTGCTGGGATTAAAGGCGTGCGCTAACGCTGCCTGGCCAGAATACTTTTTCTTATGTAAACTTAAAATGGTAATTGATCCATTTGTGAAAAGGATTCATGTTTGTCAATATCTGAACTCAGGAATAACTCCTGCCCACTGAACTCAGGAACCATTAGATTCGGATAAATTTTTAGATGACTAAGTTATCAGATGTCTTTTGTTGTGTTTCTGAATTAGCTGAGCCTTAAAACCGGATCCTTGTGAACAGTAAGCACCCGCTTTGCACTGAGTTATATTTCAGTCCCGGAAACAGGTTTATAAATGTCACTTTGTTTGTTTGTTCCTTTGAAATGCCATTTCCTGGCTTGGTTAGGCTGGCTCACTCCTGGGTTAAAATAATCCTGCTTCCTCAGCTTTACGGCATTTCTGTGCCAACATGCCTCAGATTTGTCATTTACCTCTGAACATAAGTTTGGATAGCATAATGCCTCTTAGTAAATGAATTAATTATTGTAACTTGTCCTTTCTGAGCTGAGCTGCTGAATAGACTTGAATAGCAAAGGCTGTTTATTATTTATTTAATAATATATTTAATAATAAATATATTTATTATTCTGAAGCTGATACTGTTGATTATCACAAGATTTTCCATGGAAAGAATATTCAAAAGATGTGTATTTTTCCTAAATTTGTTTGGTCTTTAATCTGTCATACATTTCTAATCCAGAAGTCTCTTTTAAATTTTTTTATCTCATGTGCATGGATGTTTTGCCTGCGTGTATGTCTGTGCATCACTTGTGTGTTTGGTGCCTGGGGTGCCAGAGTGCACAGGAACCTCTGGGACTAGATTACAGACCATTGTGAGCCACTGTGTGGGTGGTGAGACTTGAACTCAGGACCTCTGGAGAAGCTCTTAACTGCTGAGCTGTCTCTCCAGGCCACAGACTCTTCAAATTCTTCAAATTTTAAATAGTCACATACCTAAACAACACAGATTGTGCATGATCATAAAACTTAGGCTTTGTATATCTGTCGTGGTTTTGATCATTGTATGTTGATTCAGAGAAATGAAGTGAATTGCTCTCCATGATGATGTGGAGAGTAAGTACATCTAATTGTTTTAGTTCATGTGATTTTTGTGTTCTAATCTGTCACAGAAGGGCCGGTTGGGATATTGTACTGGAAAGTAAGTTTTTTCATAAACTGTACATCTGTTGAGACATAGACTCTTAATTGAAAAACAAAAACAAAAAAAATCTCAGATTTTTCCTGTAAAGCAAGATTAATTATTTGACCCTCTTTTGACCAGTTTCTACACCTAGAAAGCACCTTTGAAGAAAAGGATTACGTGTGTGAGAGGCTGGTGCAGTTTCTGATGGGGGCAGCCAAGCGGGAGTCCTCAGACGTGCTGTCTTTCCAGCTTCTGGAGGCTCTCCTGTTCAGAGTCCAGCTGCACATGTTCACGGGGAGATGCCAGAGTGCTCTCGCAATTTTACAGGTGAGCGTTTTCACACTATTTCCTTTCGGTTTGGAGAGCATGTGTACTGCTCTAAGACGTGAGTAGTAGCCTTGTTGGATTGTAAGGCACAGGCTTTGGATTTGAACTCTTCTTTGGTCACTTACAAGTAAATTGTGGGGACATTCTACTTTTGTTTGGTCGGCATGCTGTCTTCTTTTAGAGTTCTTACAAGGAAACATGGGAAGACTGTTTTAGATACTCACCAGCTAAGCCTTCAAATACAATCTAGAAGGATCAGCCCATAATGAAAATCACCTGGATTAATGGGGGAGGGGGGGCATGTTTTCACTTTTTTTCTGTTGTTTGCATTGTCTTTAACTTACCATATTTTAAGTGTAAGGAAACTTAATACTTTTCTTCGTATTTTATCATAAACTTTAAGGTAGTTAAAATCTGTGTTCATCTCAAGATTGGTAATTTAAAAATTTAGTGACTATAAAAATTTTTACTTACCAGCTGGGCAGTGGTGACACTTGCCTTTAATGGAGCATTCAGGAGGCAGAGGCAGGTGGATCTCTGTGAGTTTGAGGATAGCCTGGTCTACAGAGTGAGTTCTAGGATAACCAGGGCTACTCAAAGAACCCTGTCTCAAAAAAACAAAAAAAAATTTTTTTTCACTTATGTATTTAAGAATCACTTAAAATATAACAGTTTCATTCTTTAGATTTGAATCTTATTGTGGATAGAAATGTATTTTTAAAAACACTTTCAAATTATTTTCATTTTCCCTAGAATGCATTAAAATTGGCTAATGATGCAATAGTAGCCGAGTACCTAAAGACAGATGATCGCTGTTTGGCGTGGCTGGCCTACATTCATCTTATTGAATTTAATAGTCTCCCTTCAAAACTTTATGATCCATCCAATGCTAATCCTTCAAGAATTGTTAACACAGAACCATTTGTAATGCCATGGCAAGCAGTTCAAGATGTAAAGACTAATCCTGACTTATTATTAGCAGTTTTTGAAGGTAAGTGATATTTATAAATTATAACATGAACCATTACAAATTACAAAACCAATGTTTAGCACACAGGTTCATTTATTCATTAGGATTCTTCATAAAATGCGATAACTTAAGTAAAACAGTTTATTATCTAAATATTCTTAATATTACTGAATTACTTAAGATGGTCATTACATCTATGAAAATGAAAAGTTACATTATGATTTATTATATATGGCAAAGGATATCAGTTAAATGTGTTGTTAATAAATACGTGTGCATCTGAATGCATACACCCTTACTGATAATATAATTGGGGTAGAGGAGTTGATTGAATTTGAGAACTAGGTTTCCTGTTTATTTGATTTTGGTTTTGTTCTTTTGGCAATCTTTTAAGGAGGAAGCTTAAAGGATAGTTTTTTTTTTTTTCATCTAGCTAATATTTTCTCCATCAATGAATTTTATGACTATTATATTCTAAACATATATCTGCCATTGAACATATAATAAAGTTTAAAACCTGTTCCTCCCTACAATAACGATAAAATAAGTATAATCTCTGTGAGATCTCTGCATTTGACATAATTATTAAGTATATAAGACCATATATATAATGTATTAGTATGTAGTGTGAATTGTGTGCTACAGAGGGAAGAATCTGGTATTTATAGAATTATTTGGTACAAGTCCTGAACTCAAGAGGGAGAGATTATTATAGGTTTGCATGTTCAAGGAAGGTGTCTGAGAGGTGGAACTGAGCTTTGAAGCAAGAGAGGACTGTGATGTGCCCAAGGGACCTTCTCAAAAACTAGGCCTGTGCTTGTTTCTCTATATTTCCTGAGCACTTTGGATGAATTCCTAGGTAAGCACCTAGTAAATCGTTGAATAACCCAGTGAAGAAAGAGAAAAGGTTGTTCCTGTTAGCGGAGCTAGAGAAATAAAAAGCAAGCTAATGAGAGTTTGTATAGTGAGTTTAAAGAGAATTTGAAGGAGAGTCCTTAGAAAAGAATTCTGCTAGGTAATGAAAAGATTAAACTTGGTTAATGGGATGATGGTGAATTTTAAGACCTTTTGAAGTGTCACAGAGCTGACTGCTAAGAGATTCTTTAAGGAGAGAATGGTTGAAATTTTTACTGTATACAGGGAAACAAAGCAGAGTGAGATTTCTGGGACTGAGGAGGTATAAGAAAAGTAACAGGGCCAGTGAGATGGTTCTGGAGAAAGGCATGGGCAGCCAAGACTGATGATGGTAGTCCATCCTCAGGGGAGACACACACACACACACACACACACACACACACACACACACAAAATGAGAGGGGAGATGGAGTCTCTGCAGCTAGTCTTACTTTGCATAACACAAGTATGTGCCACAGCACACACCCAAGAGTGCTGTGGCACATACTTGTGTTATGCAAAGTAACATTACCATTCCATAACAAGGTGCAGGCTCAGCTGAAGGACTGATCTTATGTTTTTGGTGGAAAAATAAGTTTTTTAAAAGTGAAGGAAGGGTCTAGTTTAGGGAAGACATTGAAGTGGCTGTGAAATAGCAAAGGGGAAGACTCTTTTCAAGTCACCAGAGAAAGGTTAAAAGAGAATTTTGTGGTTCTATTTTTGGAATGAGTTTTAAGGAATTTAAGATAGTTGCAGACACTAGCAAGTAAAAATGGCTTATTGTGGGATCTCGTATGAGACAGTAATATATAGAGGTTTAGGAGTTTAGTAATACCTGAAACACCTCATTTGGGTAAAGGTCAGGGTTAAGTGGAGCTGCAAAGGATGACAGGAGGAACGGCTAGGGCTTCCCTTTTTCCTGGTCTCTTAGAGTTGTTATAGTCAAATGATTGACTGCATGTTTGGTTCACTTTGTGATGTTCCCTGGTAGATGCAGTGAAAGCTTGTACAGATGAGAACCTTACCAGTGGGGAAAGAATAGAGGTCTGCCTTCCACTGTACACAAACATGATTGCTCTGTACCAGCTGCTCGAGAGGTAAGGCTCGATTAACAAACAACTCGGTTAAAAGTCAGTCCTGGCAGAAGTGTGTTCAGCCATCTTTCTTTTCCTAAGGTTTGAGGCAGCAGTAGAGCTTTGTAAAAGCTTATTGGAATCATGTCCCACAAACTGCCAGCTACTGGAGACCCTCGCTGCTCTGTATTTGAAAACAGATCAGTATGACAAAGCCCAAACGGTATGGCTAACCGCATTTGAAAATAATCCCCAGAATGCAGAAATTTTTTATCATCTGTGCAAGTTTTTCATCTTGCAGGTAAAAATAACTCATGATTCTTAAAATACAATGTTTCCGTGCTTTTGTATTCCTTTACCAATGACTTCCCCTGGAATATGTTCTTATTGGTCCTTCTGCCTTCTGTAGGTTAAACTAGATTTTCCTGGTTTGCTACAGTTTTACTATGGCATTTGCTCCAGTGCTTTGTGTCTGTGAACTCCTCAAAAGCACAAACTGTTACTCATGTTTATACCCATAGTATCCGTTTCAGTTGCTACTTAAGATCTTAGTGGATGAATTGGAGCCTGGGATAATACTAGATACATTGTTTAATGGCTAGTTGATTTTAATTCAGAGGTGTTTCAAATTCATTTCTGTTGCTATGATTTTTTTTAAAAAGTGATAAAAACAGCTTAGGGGAAGGTGGGTTATTTTAGCTCATAGTTCCAGGTCAGGTCCATTGTTTCAGCACAAGGAGTGTGAAGCAGCTGGTCATGCATTCACAGTCAGGAACAGAGAGGACAAAGTGTGTGTGTGCCTGTTCGTGCTCATCTCCTGTCCATACTACAGTTAGTTCAGCATCCTCTGCCTTCAGAATGGTACCATCCACAGTGGACTGAGGCTTCCCATAGCAAGTCGCAATCAAGACCATCTACACTGGTCAACCCATCTGGACAGTCCCCCTGAGACTCTCTTCCCAGGTGGTTTTAGATTGTGTCAAGTTGACAGTTAGAACCAGTCATCTCCAGACGTGAGAATGTGTCCTAAACTTACTCATTTTGTCCCCATCTGCCCAAGAAGTATAATTTTGTCATGATTTTTCAAGAAAGGCTTTCAAACATTTTCATCAGTTACTATAACCCGATATGTGTCACTCCTTTTTTTTTTTTTATAGAACCAAGGCGATAATCTTCTTCCATTTTTGCGGCAATTTATCGCATCCTTCTTTAAACCTGGGTTTGAGAAGTATAGTAACATGGATTTATTTCGGTAAGTTGTACAAATTTTGATTTGTTGAGTGAGAGAGAGAGAGAGAAAATATAGGTCAGTGGAAAGATGTTTTGTTCTTGTTGGTTGATTGCATTTCAGGCTGAGTATTTAGCAGTTGAACCTGCTCACAGAACTATTAGGAGGCTTAGATAAACAGAATAATAAAAATGAAGGCAAGATATAAAATGCTTTCTCATACAATGTAAGGCTTACTGTAACTTCTCCATTTAGCTTGTTGATATTTGCTAACTGTGGTGCTTAATACTGTAGTAACTATGTATCCTGAGATAGTCTCATTGATTAAGAAATGTGTCTTAATTGCTGATTAACAATGGATCAAAAACAAACTCTTAGTTTTATACCTCCTTCAGCCTCTGAAATGTTTTGTAAACAGCTTTGGAGGATTTTTTTTCCTTACCCATCAGTTTCTCAGTAGCTCTGTATTTACTGTTCTTGCTTGGCTGAGAGCTCTGTTCTAACATTTAAAGATACATCAGATCATGAAAGTGATTTTGTGGAAGACATTACTTTTCTTCCTTCCTCTTCTTTACTGCTTTGTAAGGGATCGGTACTGTTTTTGTTTTGTTTTGTTTCCTTGAACCAGAAAATACTTCAGGTTTCCAGAACATTTTATTACTCCAATGCATCGATGTAATAGTGAAGGAAAAAAAAAAAAAGTCCTCAGTCAGTATGTAATGGCTGTGGCTGTGTTCCAGTAAATCTTTATTTATAAAAATAACTATAGTTTGCTGATTGTGAGAAAAACAATCAAGAAGAAAGTATTTATGATATTCTCTATTACTGCATTATTCTGAGAGAAGAAAGCCCTATGTCTAATATAGCCTTAAATTTTTTTCTTTTAAGATTTTAAAAGTTATAAAGTGTGTGTGCGCGCCCCCCCCTCCCCCCAGTCCATCCGTCCGTCTGTCTAGCTGTATTTGTGAATGCAGTACTCAAGGTGTCCAAAAGGGGACATTGGATCCCCCTGGAGCTGGAACATTTGTGAGCAGCCTGACATTGGTGCTAGGAACTGAACTGACTATATTAGCCAAAGGGCCTAATATAATCCAGAGCCCTGGATATTGGGAATTAAACTCAGGACCTTTGGGAGAACAGCCAGTGATTTTTAAAACCTCTGTCCAGCTATTTCCCAATAACTCAGATTTTTTAAAAATTGGTTCGTTTATCTCAGATATTTTTTCTTTGTAAATTTGGACCTTTACATCTTGTCAATTAATCCTCCTAATAACTTTAGCACCTTCTAAAAAAATTCTTTCGCTGGGTGGTAGTGGTGCACACTTTGAGGCCAGCCTGGTCTGTAAAATGATTTGTTATAGTTTATTGAACAAAATCTGTGCACAAGTATCAAAGACCAAAAGGGGAACCTGAGCTGAATCACAAGCCACCGCTGACACCTGCCACCATGGCTTTCTCTGCCCAAAAGGGCCACCCCTTCTCAGTCACCTCCATTCCCACAGTAAAAGTCACCTCTTGGACTAAAACGCTCTTTTCAGTTGGGTGGTGGACGAGTAACAGAATTCCTGTAACATCTTCCCCTTTTTGTCTTATTAAGAAGGAAAAGTTGTACTGTAACATAGTAAAACTATATACAATAAGAATTATTATCAAGTATTATCTAAATAGAAAACAAAGATAATAACCTTAACAAAAATTAAACTACATACAACAAGAACAATTGTCAAGTAAAAAAATACATTCTCAATGTCTAGTCCATAATTGGCAAATTTACAGAGATTACTCCATTAGCTGCCTATTGTAGAATACTATTTTAAGGTGTTGTTGATGTTACATTTGCTTAACTTTGTGAAGCTGTGTTACTTTGCCTTTTTTTTTTTTTCCCCAGGCAGGGTTTCTCTGTGTAGCTTTGCGCCTTTCCTGGAACTCACTTGGTAGCCCAAGCTGGCCTCGAACTCACAAAGATCCGCCTGGCTCTGCCTCCCAAGTGCTGGGATTAAAGGCGTGCGCCACCACCGCCCGGCTTACTTTGCCTTTCTAAAACACTTGATATTCTAATAAAGAGCAGAACCATCAATAGCAAGGCAGGAAAAAAGATAGGTGGGACTGGCAGGCAGGGAGAAAAATAGAAGGAGAAACCTGGGGGGCGGGAGTAAGAGAACAAGGAGAGGAGGACATCAGGGGTCAGCCACACAGTCAGCCACGCAGTAAGAGTGAAAGTAAGATATACAGAAGTAAGAAAGGGAAAAAGCCCAGAGGAGAAAGGTAGATGCGATAATTTAAAGAAAGCTGGAAAGAAACAAGCCATGCTAAGGCCAGACATTTATAATTAAGACGAAGCGTCCGTTTGTGATTTATCTGGGAGCTGGGTGGCAGGCCCCCCAAAAGAGCAAAAGAATAGAGTAAAAACAAACAATAGCAGCTGTCCTCTCCTCAAGAGTTCAAAGTTTTGTACCTAATATGCCTTTTGTCAAGATTCAGGAGAACTGTAACTGTAATTGCTTACACTGGTCTGCAGAGTGAGTCCAGGACAGCCAAGGCTACACAGAGAAACCCTGTCTTAAAAAACAAAAAAGCAACAATGAAAAAAAATTCTTTGCTATATCAACATTAATATTTTAAATAGTTACAAGCAAAATAGTTTTAAATGTGAATTAACAAAAGAAAAATATAAGGGATTCAGAAGTTCCCCTCCTTCATACCTCCCCCCCTCTTTAAAATTAAATTGATTTCCAACTTTGGCAAAGGACTAATTCAAGGCCAGACAAAACCCTTTACAGACTTGTGTTCTGGTTTTCCCTTGGGCATGGTGGTAATTGGTTTAGATTAGAAGGGGATGATGCCAGATTTTGCCTTGGTAACTAATCAAAGGTCTTTAGATCTTCTTGAGTCTAGCTTAATTGAGCAGAATAAAAAATGGTAGCAATAAAAATTTGGAGCTAGATTGCCTCTAAATCATCTCATTGTTTTCTACCAAGACATCTTGCTTTATTAAATTCTTCTCTGAAATAATCATGTATCACCAAGAATTAGGAAAAGACACTTGTACTTTTAAAAGTTCTTATCTAAACAAAACAAGGATTAATTTAAGAAGCCTTTTGGCCAAGCATAGTGGCACACACTTGTGATCCAGGCACTTGATAGATTGAGGTAGAAGGATGTGAGTTTAAGACCAGCCTGGGCTACATAGTGAGAAAACAAAAAGTCTTTTGAATCAAATATCAGGAGAATGCCAACAAATGAGGTAATTTTTGGCATTGCTACACTTATGTATACACCCTTATGTTTATATATAATTTTAAGCTTACATTATAATCAGTTAATTAGTAGAAACCAATGTTCATAATATATTCAAGATATAATTCTACCCCCCTCTGTTTGTGTGAGACAAGATTTCTCTGTAAGTATCCCTGGCTGTCCTGGACCGCTCTCTGTAGATCAGGCTGTCCTTGAACTCACAGAGATTTACCTGCCTCTTCCTCCTGAGTGCTGAGATATTAAAGGCGTGCGCCATCATCCAGCTCCAAAGAAATAATTTTATGGGCAGAAATTATAAAGGAAAATATGTGGCACTGTAATATTTACCTGGAAGTAAATTTGATCAGCTTTTTCTTTGTGACATTTAGTATAAAGATGACAAGCAGTATGAACTATTTCATTTGTTTCAAATAAATTTAGAAAGTTAACTTGGTGTTTTCATTCACTTTGAGGAAGTTACCGTAGAGATTATACAGTTTTATGTATTTTAAATTTGAAGTCAATGGAGGATTCTAAAATCCGTAGAAATCTAGTGGCTGGGATAGTGTGGGATGATAACCCGACTTCCAGATGTCCTGTGTTGCCGCCTTCCCACAAGCTGGGCTAGCCTTTTAAAACCCTCCTCCTTGAAGTCCTTTTAGAATCTAATGCAGATGATTATAATAGATTTCCATTTCAAGATAGAGGAATCTGAGACTCTGGGATTCCACATGAAAAGACTGAGGTACATCAGAGGGAAAGCTGAAGTAGTGAAAGTCCAACTTCTTGTTTGAGTTTCTGAGAACCTTTAATATTTTATCTGTTTTTGAAAAGGGGGCAGTATAATCTAGAGCATTTCTGTACTTTGTTTGATAATGGCTCTCTTTCTGATAGTAGGTAATATTTTATTTGTTATGTCTAAGCTTTCGTGTGTGTGTGTGTGTGTGTGTGTGTGTAAGTGTGTAAGTGTGTAAGATTCAGATAGCGGGTTTTGTAAGCACTTTTCCCCCCTATAAGAATACAGATTTTGTGGAAATTTCAAAGACTTGGTAATCTTACTTGGTCTTTAATTTTGATTAGATTCAATTAGATGATTTGTTTAATTTGGGGGATAGAATTACAAATTTATTTGGGGAGAGTTCATATTGATATAAAAGTAAAACTTTGAGTAAGTATGATTTTAGAAAAGTTCATTATTTTGTAGAAATATTTCAACTAAGTTGAAATTCAAGATTATCCATGTTTGTATTTTAATCCATGTGTGCCTAGGCATAATTTCATACAATGTAGGGATTTTCTTCTTGCAGATACCTCTTAAATATCCCAGGACCACTTGACATTCCAGCCTGTTTATGTAAAGGGAATTTTGATGATGATGTATTTAACAACCAAGTCCCTTATCTGTGGCTGATTTACTGGTAAGACATTACCCACTGTGAAGAGGAACGTTACTTGTTAAGCCTATCTTATATTTATAGCTGATGTTTATTACTGAATTATGGAGTATTAAAAAGTGTCACTGAAGGAAATTTAAAGATGCTAAGGCTGGTTACTTTCTCAAAGACACGAGCAAGTATACTTTACTGTAATAATATCTGTGATGTTTAAAATGTCCATTGTCATTCCCTTACCTAACAAAATCAAACTGTAAACATACATGTTCTTCATTTCTTAAACAGTCTTTGTCATCCTCTTCAGTCAAGTATTAAAGAGACAGTAGAAGCATATGAGGCAGCATTGGGGGTGGCCATGAGGTCTGACATAGTGCAGAAGATCTGGATGGAGTAAGTGTCCTCCTTTTGAATGGGATTTTCAGAATGGTCCTGTGGTGGGACAGGGTGGTGAGCCCGTGGTGAGTTCCTGCTTGCATGCTAAGTACAGTGTTTTTCTCTTGGCAGTTATCTTGTCTTTGCCAATAATAGAGCTGCTGGATCCAGAAACAAAGTCCAAGAATTCAGATTTTTTACTGACTTAGTGAATAGATGTTTGGTTACTGTCCCTGCCCGGTACCCCATCCCTTTTAGCAGTGCTGATTACTGGTCCAACTATGAATTTCATAATCGGGTAAGGATTTGTATTTTTTTTGTAGATGTTTGTACATAACAAAGAAAACTGAACACTGATAGCAAAGTAAAACTACTGTTTTACATCGAGAGCTTTTCCTTTTTCCACTTTCCTAACATTCCCTGTCATTCTGTCATCAGCTCTTTATGCTTCCAAGTCTAGGAAGAGGGGCCCTGTCGGGCCCTGTAGAAGTCAGCAAATGCAGAGCTACGAGGTGCTGCTTACATTTATAGTACTAAGACCTGGTTAACATGCACCAACAGTGGTATATTACAGGAACGAGGTGCTGTTTACATTTATAGTAGTAAGACCTGGTTAACATGCACAACAGTGGTATATTATAGGAACAAGGTGCTGTTTACATTTATAATAGTAAGACCTGGTTAACATGCACAACAGTGGTATATTACAGGAACGAGGTGCTGTTTACATTTGTAGTAGTAAGACCTGGTTAACATGCACAACAGTGGTATATTATAGGAACAAGGTGCTGTTTACATTTATAATAGTAAGACCTGGTTAACATGCACAACAGTGGTATATTACAGGAAGGAGGTACTGTTTACATTTGTAGTAGTAAGACCTGGTTAACATGCACAACAGTGGTATATTATAGGAATGAGGTGCTGTTCACATTTGTAGTAGTAAGACCTGGTTAACATGCACAACAGTGGTATATTACAGGAATGAGGTGCTGTTTACATTTGTAGTAGTAAGACCTGGTTAACATGCACCAACAGTGGTATATTACAGGAATGAGGTGCTGTTTACATTTGTAGTAGTAAGACCTGGTTAACATGCACCAACAGTGGTATATTACAGGAATGAGGTGCTGTTTACATTTATAATAGTAAGACCTGGTTAACATGCACAACAGTGGTATATTACAGGAATGAGGTGCTGTTTACATTTATAATAGTAAGACCTGGTTAACATGCACCAACAGTGGTATATTATAGGTGATGAAGCAGAGTGCTTCATTCTCTTTCAGTCTTATTTCAATTAATATAATGTAGCCAAAAGCTCCTACTTCTGAAGTTCAGATTAGATTTAGACCCCACCCCACCCTAGAGGATGGTTCTGCACTAATCAGGATAGCCAGGCACTGTGCGTAGTGCTTCTGTGCCGTTCTTCATCCCAGGAACTAGAAACACTGTGGACATTAACTCACGCAGATTCTCACAGGGATTCCATGAGCAAGAGGTGGCAAGTAGTTAGCCCTCTTGACTCGCCCAGCAGTGCAGCAAGCAAAGGTAGACTCGGGATGAACCTCAGACTCCTGGCTCCTGTCAGGGCTTCGCCCTTGGCTCGCATCCTCAGACCATAGTCTCTCATTTAGATCTAAAATGAATGGTAATTGATCACACGTTATAACTGGTTCGTATGTGTCTTAAAGACTTCTTTTTCATTAAAATGCATGCAGTAACTGGATTCTGCCTTGTAGTTGCACACTCATTTCCCCTCCATCAACCTTTGCAGGTCATTTTCTTTTATTTGAGCTGTGTTCCAAAGACTCAGCACTCCAAAACCTTGGAACGGTTTTGCTCTGTTATGCCAACTAATTCTCGACTTGCACTGAGGTAAGAAAAATTTTGGTGTTCAGCTCAGTAGTATAGGCCCTTCATATGAAATTATTCTCGAAAACTTGGTATGTGTAGTTCAGCCCTTTCCTCATGGATATATATACTACTTTATCTCAGAATTGTGAAATCATATTTAGTTATTTATATAAAAGCCAATGTGAAAATCTGTTCATTTCAGAGAACTGTAGATTATAAATATACTGTTTGTCATTAGCATATATATACATTGTAAGCAGTAAATCTGTTACATGGTAGAAGAATATGAAGAAATTTTCATGGCAATTATTCAAATATTTAGCATGTAATGGAATCTTACAGATTGGTGACATAAAATCAAGATTTCCTGAACTTAAGTCCTCACACCCTATTTAAGCACTGACCTGGGCTTTCCTACATTCAGTTAGAGTAAGGGAATGTCGGAACACTCCCTTGTGGTTCATGTGCTCTGCCAGGGTAAGCAGTGGAGTACTTGACCCTGTCCGGGCCTGTCCATCCGTCCACTTGGGCCGTCGTTTGCACTGTATTGGTTGTATCTTACCACAAGATACCCGAGGTGTTGATTGGATAGTCTCTTGTGGTTTAAAGTAGATTCTCCATACTGTGATGCCTGTGATATATATAATAGAACTCTGAGAAATAATCCAAAGGCTTAAGTTTGTGAGAAAATTAGCTATATTGTTCATGGCTAATAATTAAATTTCATGCCAACCATGTTAATCTTCAGAAACTAATGGTGGAATTTTGAATAAAGAAAATTATCTTTGATAAGCATGTTAAGTAGAAAATATGATTGTATCTAGTTTCTGTTATGATAAGCATTGTAGAACATAGGTAGTTTAATTGTGGGTCAACCACATTCCTTTTGTTTGGTACATTCTTCCTATGGTTATCCCTGCTACCTCCCTCCACCATGAGAATAAGAGCTTGACATTTAGCCATTATATTTCCATTTTAGTCTCAAATATTCAATATGCTGTATGCTCTATGAAGGAAAAATATTTTTAAAAATTGCATTAGTGTATTGAGGGATATGTGAATGTCCCCGATAGGATTTAACCTACCAACCTTTGTACCTTGTCATACATTCTGTTATAGAGCGCATTTGGGGTGCCCTATACTTTGAATGCTTTGTTCATTTTCTTGAATGTGCTTTACAGGCTACTTCAACACGAATGGGAAGAAAGCAATGTTCAGATTCTGAAACTCCAAGCCAAGATGTTTACATATAATATCCCAACATGCCTGGCCACCTGGAAAATGTAATGCAACAATCATGTACATGTTTTTATAGCTATGCTTTTATTTGTAAGGGTTGCTCCAGACAGGTAAATCTGCAATAGCATCTTCCTCCCTTCCTCTCCTAGGCAGATCTAATACAGAGTTGTTTGGGGCACTTGCTGTAGTTTAATACTTAGAGTGAGTAAAATGCTTGTTAATAGCTGCTCCTACGATCTTAAAAAAAGTAATAATGATAATATCATTTTAATGAGTGAGAACATTTATATAACAATACAATATTGTTATCAAACAAGTAAGTGTGTCTAACACTTTAGGACCATCTTTCAATTGTAGTGTTTTCCCTGTTATAGGCTGGTTTCTCTCTTACTTTAAAGATATTAGTACCCGGTCTTTTTTAAACTAGTTTTCAATTGTGTTTCTTTCCCCCTCCCTCCCATGAATCTTATTCATGTTCAAAAACACTGGTCTGTTTATTCTTGTAAAGTTGATAAAAATTGTTGAATTTTTCTTTTCACTATAGGTTACTCTCCTTGGAAGTTTAGCCTGTTACTTTCAGGAAGTTTTGTACTCAGATTCCCACAATCAGTGTTCTACCAGTGATGGTGTTTCTTTTGTTTGAAGCTATATACAAATTTTCCCCCTTTTCTATATTCCTTTTTTCCCTTAGAGCCATTGCTGCTGAGATTGTTCTAAAGGGACAAAAAGAGGTAAGCCATCCGTTATTGAATTATCAGATGGGCCACTTTTCCCTTTTAGCTGTTCTGCCCCTTTTGTTGGCCTCTCACTTTAAAAGGACTAAAGATAGAAGTTAACATTCAGAACTCTACTTGGAATCTCTAAAGCCCAAGACAAGTAGTTTTGACTTGAATGCTAGTGTACTGTAAAGTTCCGCCTTGACTTGGACAGGATTGGGAAGCTGTTGTCCATCATGTGTTCTGATGACGGTGTGTCTGTCTATCTTATAGGTCCACCGTTTATATCAGAGAGCCTTACAGAAGTTACCTCTTTGTGCATCACTATGGAAAGATGTAATGCTTTTTATCTTTTATTTTATCTTGACGTTTTCCTATAAATTTTCTGCATGTGCCATATCCATTGATGTGGTAAATGCTTAAAATCGAGCTATCTCTTACTTCTATGCTTCCCTGTCTTTTACAGCAACTCTTGTTTGAAGCATCAGAAGGAGGTAAAACTGATAACCTGAGAAAACTAGTTTCCAAGTGCCAAGAGATTGGAGTCAGCCTAAATGAGCTCTTAAATTTAAACAGTAACAAAACAGAAAGCAAGAATCACTGAACACTGGGTGCAGTCAGTTCTAAGCCCTTATAATAATTGCCAAAATTATTTGAATGATTCTTCAAGATTAGGCTGATCCCTGGCTAAGGTCTGTGTAAGACAGACAAGCATTATTGATCATATCAAGTTCCC
This sequence comes from Peromyscus leucopus, assembly GCF_004664715.2. Taxonomy (NCBI): domain Eukaryota; kingdom Metazoa; phylum Chordata; class Mammalia; order Rodentia; family Cricetidae; genus Peromyscus; species Peromyscus leucopus. The sequence goes on along the minus strand of NC_051078.1, from coordinate 15,021,567 downwards.
TACAATATCCTGTCCTTAAAACCGGAAGCAATGAACATGAATGACACTCTTGGAATGGATAAATGAACTTCCTGTTTGGCCTGCTTCTGGGCCCTGCCAGATTCTCTAACATCATGTACGTAAGTATAGCTCCTCAAAGCGACTGATGTTTCTTTTCGTTTGACTTTGTTTTGGTTTCATTTTTTCCTTTCCCTACCTTTATGTTGTGCTACTCCTGATCCACTTGACACTCTCTGATGCCTGAGAGCTTCTTGTTTGGGATTTAGTTTCCAGGGCCGTGTTTACAGGAAAGGAGCAGGCAGCCCCTTTTAGTTCCTCTTCTTTAAACCTCTGAGATTCTTCCTTTCAGGGTTGCACACGTAAGCAGTCCATCTTAAGGAAAGTGTAACTGCCATGGCCACAAGTCTGCTAGTTGCACTTGAATGTTCTAGCAGGGTTGTTTATTGCCCTTCCTACGTTCTGGACTCCTTGCTGAGACTGTTTAACTTGAAGATTTAAAGAAACTATTGCAAATGCCAGTGCATCAGAACCTAAGAGTGGTCAAATATTATGTGCAATTTTTTTTGTAAAGAAATTTTAATTTATAATAAAGTTTAACAGTTTAAAGAAGTTAATATTTGAACTGCTTTGTATTGACGTACTACTTTGTAGTATTAAATTGTTGACATACAAAATATTTTTAATATAAGTTAACTTTTGTAAAATGTTGCTGTCTTTATTCACTTCTCACTCTGGTGGGAAAAGGTTGAAGTAGGAGATAGGGATGCTTCCCACGAAACCACTGCTGTCTTCTGCAACTCTTCCACATTCCCAACAACAAAACAAGACAAGACAATGACCTCTTAATTAATGAAGATAGGTGTTCTCCAAAACATAGTTAATGTTCTTCAGTTGTAGTTTGAGTTAGCTACCTAGACACATGCTGGCTTCTGTGAAATATGCCATTGTAAAGAGAAGTTGCTTTTTGTTTGCTTTACTAGAATAGTTGTTTGCCTTGCTAGAATAGTCGTTACCAGCACAGTGCTTTAAATGTAGCCCCAGAGCCAGCTGTGTGCAGCCTAATTGTGGGAGGCAGAGCAGCAACTGCCTACGTTACAGACAGATTGATACAGCCTTACGTTTGTGTAGTGCTTACTCAACATAGAAACTGCATTTTGAAGAATCACCATGTGCCTACAAGGTGGCACACAATTTGCTAGCTAATACTGTTAGGCTAGGTCAAGACTGTTGGGCTAGGTCAAGATTGGAACCATTTGTCTAGTTAGTGTCTTTCATTTAACCAAACAACAAAACAGCAATTTTTGTTGTTTTTTTAGTAAAGTCAAAGAAAATTGGTTAGAAAATAAAGATCCTAACGGGGTATCCTTCCACTGTATGTATTTAAATATTTATTATTGCTCTGACTATTTGAAAATTACGGTTATATGTTTAGCAAATTGTTTTTAATCAGGATGCTTTGCAGGTAAACTGTAGGCTGAGCAAAGCTGACAACCCGGGTTGATCCCCAGAACCCATAGAAAGGTGGAAGGAGAGAACCACGGACACAAGTACACAAAACTGTTCTGCTCTACATACATGAGTAGTGTGCACCTTTCTCCACCATCAGGCACAATACCCTTTCCATCTGTTTCTATACAATTTAATGGTTGTAATTGAACTATCTCAATTTTTTAGAAGGGCCAAGTTAAGCTTTAAAATCTTCTTAGCTTAATTGTATGTGTATGGTGTTTTGTCCACATGTCTGTGCACAGTGTGCATACAGTGCCCTCAGAGGCCAGAAGAGGGCATTTGATATGAAACTGGAAATATGGATGGTTGTGAACCACCAAGTGGGTGCTGGGAATCAAATTCAGGTACCCTTTAAGAGCAGTGAGCACTCTTAACTGCTGATCCAGCTTTCTAGCTCCTGTATTTTTGTGGTTTATTAATTAATTAATTTTTATTTTGGTGTGTGTGTGTGTTAGTGGTTCCATGCACAATAGCTATTTTCTGCACACACACACATATCCATGTCTTTTGAATTGTTGCATGCAGAGCTCTACTTAAGCTATGCATGAAATTCTGGATACCATCCATGAAAGATGTACATTGTAGCATCCTCAGGGTTTACCATTCACATGCCATATAGGAATATCTGGGTTTTTTGTTTGTTTGTTTTTTTAAATCAGTTGTCAAATTGCTAAACCACAAAGGTATTATGCCTCTTTTTCTACCTGTTTTAAAGACATAGTTTGTGTAGCCCAGGCTGGCCCGGAAGTTACTCCATACAACTGGGCTAGCCTCTCACCCTTGTTCCAGTTCTCCCACCTCTGCTTCCATGTGCTGTGATTGCAGGTGTGTGCTCCATGTCCCTCCTGATGGTGGCCTTTTTCCTGTCACTCACAAACTCACTTTAGCATTTACATAGAGTAGCAAACACTCCTTAAGGATAAGGTTCCTAATATTTCAATATTCAGTTACTTTTTTTTTTAAATGACATGCTTTCAGCAATAGCTAAATAAAATTTTAGGTTAAAATTGGATTGGATGACATGTTCTTATGATCAAATCTTCAGAGAGCGAGAGAATGAGAGAAATAAATCAGTGAGAACTACATTCTCCTACAACCTCTGCCTTGTCTGGAGAAAGACACAAAAGAGGCATTTTTATGTTGTGGGACTTTATCTGTGATAGAGGAAATGCAGTAGTAGATTGCCTTGAATTTTTATGTGTTTTTCCTCATTTTAGAGAACAGCTTAATATTTTTATTTGTCTTTTAACGGAAAGTGGACCTTGTAACATTTTTTTCTCACTGGATTATCTAGGGCGGTTTGCTTTCAATGAAAGGGCATATAAACCCACATCATAAAGTAAGCAAGAATCTCCAGGTGCAACATCTAAGAGTTAGAGGCGCTCTGCAGACAAGCAAAGGCGATTGAGGCTGACAGCAGACCCAGAGGGCCTTTAGTGGAGATTGTAGTTCAAATATTTATTTAGGGCTCTGAGAAGGTAGGAGCATGTAGGTGGAATACAAAGCAAGGCCAGTTTTCCTTAAGTCTGCCTTCATATTTGTGTGTTAACAGTGAGGGGGAATGGCAAGATTCACACTCAGTCCCCTATAATGTTTGAGAAGTATGCCTACAAAGAACTCTCGGTCTTCTCTGTCTCACTCCTCTCTCTTTCCTTTGCTAGCCTTTCCTCCTCTCCCATAGGCCACCCAGACGTCCCTCTGCAAGCACTCTTGGCTTGGACATTTCACTGTGGAGAAGGGGCAGTGAGCAGTCATCGAGGGTTGGCTGCCCCCCCCCTCCACCTTTCCCCACCACACACATGACTCTCCATAGGAATGACAGTACACTTCTCTGTTGAGGTGTCTGCAGTAAAAGTGGGAGCGACTTTCAACTTCCTGACACCTTTGAGGTGGATGCACTGCTTCTGCCTGCCTTTTACAGCTAGTAGAGTAGATGTGGTTTGTCTATGCTGTTCGTTTAATGACCCTCGAAAGAGGAAGGCCACAAGACCTCCTTCAGAATCATCTCAGAACAAAGTTGGGCATAGTTTCTTTCCAGAATCGGTTTATGCTATGTGCTAAATTCAGAGACGAACAAAAATGTTCCCATACTTACAGTCTAACAAAAGCAGAAAAGAATATGCCAGGGGGACATCCCAGAGCATCTCTGCACTTCATCTGGGAGAGGCTTCCTGGGTGGAAGTCAGTTCCTACATCTCATGGAGGAGGAGTCTCATGAAAGCCAGTGTGACTTCAGAATATAATGTGCCATAAAAGCCTGAGTTGTAGGAAGGTTTGCATGTCTTCAGAAACATACACTAAACAACGAGCAAAAAAACAAAATAATCAATCTGGTAACCATCTAGTGCCACACTGTACTTGGGAGGCTGAGGCAGGCGGATTGTGAGTTCCAGGCCATCCTCGGGTACATAGTGAGACCCATCTCAAAAAGAAGCAACGTCTTAGAAGAGCTCCTTTGACAGTGTTTAGATTCATTTTCAGCTTGTTACACATAACACGGAAGGGTGTGGGAATGCCACGGTAGCCTAACTGCCAGAAGGTGTCCTCTTGTGGCACCCTGTGCTTAGAAAGTCCACATGAATCTGACTGGAACCTTGGTAGGGAACGGATGGCTGCAAATAAAGCTCCTACTTGCTTTATTCCTCCCACCCCCGATTTGTTTATAGCGCATGAATAAATGCTACTGTCAGCATTGCTTAGTACATGCAAAGCACTATTTCAGTCCACTGGAAGCCACACAGTTTCCCGTTAAGTCTTAAGAGCCATGATTATCTGTACAAAAGAACTACCAAAGTTGTTTTTGTTACTTTTAAATGAGTTTTCCAAGTGACATTTTAGCTCAGTATCAGACATGCCTTCAATCAGTTGGAAGCTAAATCCAGAAATAAAGTGATTCTGTTGAAGAACAAAATCAGTTGCACAAGCGTAGAACTTGTGTCTTTATGGTTTCCAGCAAAACAGGACTGTCTGAGGTCAATATGACTGATATGTGAATGTAATCAGTGCTGGTGAGTCAGATGTTTTCCTCCAGTTCAAAGAGAAAACTTACTAAATAGAACATGTAGAATATATGAGTCAATTATATTTCAAAAAAAATTTATGTGCCACTTGGCAAATAGTAAAGGCCATCCAAAGTATATAGAAATATATCTCTTTAAGGGCCATCTTCAGTGAGTTAAGTAAAAAGCCTAAATCAAGATAAAGGAATTTCTATAATCAACTTTAAAGAGTTTATATTGCATTCTCCCTTTTAAGTTGATAATCTGGAAGCTTCAAGGCTGATGATGAAGTCAGCTGAACAAAGATGGTTTTACATTATTATAGCTTGGTCAATTCAACAAGCTGAGTCATGCACATATTCTTACTTAGTGAAGTCAGTCTTGTGAAGATGGCTAGCCCACAGCTTGGAGTTGCTGAGTGATAGATGACTGTTGCTCTGTTTACATTAGTGGAGATAATCAGGGCATCTGCTGCTAAGGCTGAAACACACTCAACTTGGCAAGTCATCAGTCAGGAGACTGCCTGGGGATAGAGTTGGCATATCACGCTGGCTTAGATGGAGATTCAGAGAAAGCTTCAGGCAAGTTGTGTGTGTGTGTGTGTGTGTGTGTGTGTGTGTGTGTGTGTGTGTGTGTGAAGCAATAAGATGGGGAAGCACCTACCAGAGTCTTCCTCTAGGTATTAAATAGAACTGCCATCAGCCAGCTCTGCAACGACCGCCTACTTCATTGCTGCTTCTTAATTAATTGTTAATTTCACACCGATATCTATAAGATATGGAAAGGTATCTACTTTAGGCGTGTTAAAGGTCATATAATAGAAATCATCTTTAAAACACCTAAAGCACAAATAGTTTGAATGAGCAGCAACACTCTAAAATAAGTTTGCTTTCCATGGTGTAGTTTCATTACTCTCACTCAGTGACAAACGTGATCTACTAGGGCTTAGGTGTGATTTAGTTGCTCCGAGAAATACATTGGGGTGTGGGATACAGCTCAGTGTAGAACACTTGCCTAACTTACTTGAAGCCCTGGGTTTTACCTCCAGCATTGCAAAGCAGCAGCTAGAAACCTGTGCAAACATCTATTAAAGATGCTTTTGACCTTGGGTTATCATCTGAATTATCAGTGTGATGACTAGGCTGGTTTTTTGTAGTATAATAGAGGATTGAGACCTTTTAATTCAATACTCAATAATGACTTTAGCCAGTCAAACCACTTTACACTTTATTGGCATTGCCTATGAAAGGCACGGCAGGATTGACCAATTAATCTTACTTACAAGCAAAAATCTTGAAATGACCTCATCAGAAAGAAGCTTATATAAAGCTTGTATTGAAGGCATATTTAAGAAAAATACCACCCCACCCCCTAAACCTAGCTGAAACTATTCCCAAAGAGCCACCACATACGGTCAGTATAGTCTTGCACATGGGTACATGGCCAAAAGGCTGAAATGGGGAATGAAATGAAACCTTAGGATCCATCCAAGCACTGTGGGGGCACTACTAGTTGAGTCAACATGGAAACTGGGGGCCTTCCACTTCCTGAGAACACGGGACAAAGGTGAGTGCAAACCTCCATCACTGGCAGTTGGTCCTGATGGTTCTCAACTGCTTCCCCAAGCCGTCCTTTCTCACATTTGGTTTAGCAGGTGAGAAAAATGAGGAAGGTATAACAAACCCTGTCCTGAGCGTTTCACAGAAGTTCCACCACTTCACTTTTTCCCACTTACTCAGGAAAAAAAAAAAAAAAAATCCCTGGGCTGCTTCTGTGGGAGCTGCACATAGTTCTTAGGTACTATGAAGACAACAAAAAACCCAAGTATGAAGAGTGCATGCTTGGAGTACCTCTACCGTATCACTGTTACCATGTCACCATCAATAAAAAGAGTGTAGTAAAGTTAGTGTTACTAGCTCTAAAAACAGTGGACTGCTAGAATCCCTTCGTTTACAATTTTCTGTAATTCATTAGTTTGGAACAAGAGAGGTGAAAACATGAATTTCAAACTTAGGTGGTCATAGGGTATTTAATAAGAACACTTGTGGTTTTACCCGGTTCCATGTGCTGAGGTTAAAATTCTCACAGCCATATATACATACTGTAATCTCCATTTACAGATGCAAATTCAATAACAAGAAATTTTTAAATAATCCAAATCGCAAAGGTAGCAAAAAGGAGCCTAAGGTAACTTAGTGAATTTGATGCACTGAGACTCATCCTAAGACCCTTGAAGGAATTACTGAGAGACTTTCACGTTCTTAGCAAGCTGGTTGACAGTCTAGAACTCTGGTAGCTGCCTCAACACAGCACAATTAGAACCTTCTGGGAGAAGCAGCAGAATTGAGACAATTCAGGGTGACACTTGAATTCTCAAGCTGAAATCCCTAGATTTTAATATCCTTCGGGGTTTTTTTCCTTCAAATTGAATCCCTTTTTCTAACTGAATTTCTGAGATTGTCCTCTGAAACTATAGTGGTTAACTATTTCACTACAATTGTGGGACGGCTTGAAGAATGTAACGTTGAGGACAGAAAATGAAATAACATTCTCACTACCACATGAAGTGTTTGAAGTCAAAACTACATTGAACTTGAGAAGTATGTAAGGATGGGAAACAAGTACATGTTTAGATATGTGAGAGGCTAAGGCTGAAAAGGCACAAAGCATTTTCATATCGCTAAAGTTCTTTTTAGCTGTCCTTGGATGCCAGGCCCGACTGACCTTAAGGGATGTGATCCGGTCAATTGCTTAAAACTTCTAGAGGGCCAAGTGGTGGAGCGCACCTTTAATCCCAGCACTGAGGCAGAGGCAGGCGGATCTCTGTGAGTTCGAGGCCAGCCTGGTCTTCAGAGAGTTCCAGGACAGGCAGTGCTGTTACACAGAGAAACCCTGTGCTGAAAAACAAAACAACTCAACAACAAAACGGGGGAAAAAGAAAAAACATGTACAGAGGAGGACCTAAAGACCAAGTAGACAGTGAATTAAGATTTAGTTTGCGGAGCTGGGCTTGGTGGTGCACACTTCTAATCTTCTAATCCCAGTACCTAGGCAGGCAAATCTCTTCAGTTCAAGGCTGACTAATCTACATGGAGAGTTCTAGGCCAGCCAGGGCTGCATAGTGAGAACCTGTCTCAAAATTTCTTTTTCTTCTTTTTTTTTAAACTTGTTAAAAGGAATTTCTAGAAAAGGCTTGAAAGCAAAACATGGTGATGATTGAGGGAACCCGCAAATAGATGAAACAGGATTCTGTTGGAGATTTTCCAGTCTAGGGAGTGGAGTGTGCTAATGATTAAAACATTGATCATGTGGTTTGGACTTAACATCAGGACGATAGAAATCCGGAAAGAACCTGATGATTATTCAGCAGGTAAAAAGGTTCTTGCCACCAAGCCTGAAGACCTGAATTCAATCCTTAGGACTCAGATGATGGAAGGAAAGAACTGACCCTTGGAAGTTGGACAACTTGGAAGTTGTTCTCTGATCTTCCCCCCCCCCCACACACACACCCACACACACCATGGCAATCTCATGCCTGCACTTGCAGGTAAATAATGAAAATGATATCTGAACATCAGCAGGTACAGTTCATACAGTCCTTTATGTTTCCTCTCCCATTAGCCACAGCGCTTTATCCTCAGCCTCCACGAATTCAAGGGACTGAGAATACTTTCAGAAAATGCATCAAGCTGGGCATAGTGCTATACACCTGTAGTCCCAGCAAGAGGTAGAGGCAGGAGGATTGCTATAAGTTAAAGGCCAACCTGGGCTATGTAGTGAATTCCCCTACTTCAAAAAGCAAACTTTTTATTTCTTGTCATAATTCCCATAATATAGAAACAACTAATGCCCTCTGAATACTAAGGCACAATATATGAGATGTATGCCTACCCGTTTTCAGGAACACAAACTCCTAATATTTATATTACCAGTGCTTTTTAGCCTAAAACTGTTCCTAAGGAAAAATGGTGACTTTCCAAGTTTTTAACAGGTAAGTGATCTTGAAACTTAAATCACTTAGGTGTTCATTCTTAGGAGAGTTCAGTTACTGCAGTGTAACCAGTTACTCCCCCCCCCCAGCCACCATTAGAAGCTTAAAGCAACAGACATCCCAGACACTGGGTCAGAAATCCTCCAGTGTCTTATCTGGGTGTCGAAGTTGAGGTTCTCATGAAGTTGGTCAAGGATTGCACTGTGTTCTTTAAAGCTCCATATATTTTCCAACTTGTTTGTGTAGCTGTTTGCAGCCCCCCGTTTTTCTTTCTGTAGGCTAAATAGCTTAATGACTGGGTAGTTGATCCCTCAGAGGGAGTGGACTGAAAGCAGCTCACACAGAAGCTTCATTTTTAAAACCTGAAGTTGAGAATGCCATGCCCCCTACCTCTGGGAATGACATACCTACCATCACACATTCTAACCATTAAGTGAGCTCATCTTGGGCCCTAGCTACGACAGTGGAGGAGGAGCGGAGCCTGTGTGGAGAGAAGGGAATGGAAACAAAGATGTGCAGGTTACATATCCCTCTTCAAATTAGCAGCAGAGCTATGGGTCGACGCAGGAGTGGATTTTCATCTCAATTGAATGTGGGAGCTGAGTGTGGAAACACCTGTTTGGTCAAGGCTGCCTTTTCATTCCAAACAAAAACTGTGCAGCGCTGTCCCAGCTTTCCTGAAATTCATGGCTGTATTGGAAAATGGGAAAGGTGATCAAACATTCTTCTAAACAGGCCATATCTGCTGGGCATTCTCATCTTATATCAAAGCTTGGCATAAAAAATCTAGAGCCAAAGAACTAATAAATGACGAGTATAGCCAAATATTGAGAAATCTTCTGTGACTACTGACATTAGGCCTGAAAATAGTGAAACAAGCATCTATTCTTTGGTACCATTTCTCTGTGAAGGATGATGAGGCTGCATCTTTTGGCCTTAGTTGACAGCGCCTACTTCTTAACCACCTTGGTATATCTTTACCTGTGAAGTCTGCCACACTAAACCAGGCATATCATCAACTATGCATTTCCCACCACGACCCTCTTATGACAGTTATGTGGACTTGTTCATCTCCATTGGATTTTGGCAGGGATAGATACTTGTAGTTACATATGAAGAAAACGTAAAAGTTTTTTTTATAGTACCAAGGAATTCAAGGGAAACTGATTATTCCAGAGATTTAAATGGGCAAAAATCAGCTACACAATCTTTTCCTAATTATTGTTTCAAAGCAACGTATGAAGAATTCTTATTTTTTCCTTTGAGAATTAAAAGTATGGACTGAGAGATGGTGACAGTTGTTCTGGTTTAGATCAAAGGCCCCTCTGTGTCCCAGAGGGCCAATTCTACTCTTGTTAGAACAAAGGCCTTGGGTAGAAAGTCAAAGTTTTGCGTTTTTCCTTCTTTTTTACAGGCCATTTCCTTATTGCTGCCTCAAATAAACTTCTCTGTGATGAACAAGTTTTGAGTAAAATATCATGCAAGTTAGTTTGCTAGCAGTGAAATAGAGATTTAAAATTTGTGTTCATTGCATAGAGATCAGATAAAACAGCAACCCCTCCCCCAAGGCAAAGCTTCTGTAATTACATATTTTACATATTTACATCCTTTTATACAGCTAATCCTTTGGGGGCTGCTATATCAAACAAAATACGTGGATTATAGACAATATTCCTTCCAATTCAGGAAGCCTGAAGCCTGAACTGGAAGAAATATTATAGTTAAGAAAATGGCAGATTTCGTGTCTGCTGTGAGCCAGGTCTTTATAGACAGCACCTTCTAGCTGTGCCCTCATACCATGGGGAACTAACAAGCCACCTGGGTTCTTTTTATATCAGGACACTAATCCCAGTCATGAGGGGCAGAGCCTCCTGAAACTGCTAACACCTAATACTGTTGACAGCATCTGCTTTTTGAAGCAGGACAAGCAGGCAGAAAATAGCAGTTGGACAGCGAACTTTGTTGGTTGATGTAGTGTCGTGTGGATAGGCCATCAGTACCATGTTGTAGAGCTCATGACCTATTTTACACCCTGAAGAAAGGTAAATAGAACTGTCCAAGCACACTACTACTAAGGACTGGAGTTGGGATGTGAACTTAGGCTCCATGGCTTTACAATCTGTGTGTTCACTATGTTATATTGCCCTTCAAAGTAACCACTCCATGAGTGTTCACTGAATAATCTCATTACTCTAAATGTGTACTACATAAATTCTTCATAGTCAAGTGTAATGTGGACAGAGTTATGTTTTAGAAATCCTGTAGTCAATACATAAGCCATCATTCCCTACCAGTTTTCTTTTTGGAAACTACAATTTCTCCTGTTTCCTCCCATTACTCCTGTTTTTCTTTACTAAGTGACACCTTTTCTTTTCCTGTTCTCGGTTGTCCTAAGAATGATAGCCCAGGTCCTCTTTAGACTTTACATCCTGTACGTGGTCAACTGCACTGGCTCTCAGATGTTAGCCTATATCAGAATCACCTCCATAGTACAGCAAAACAGATTGCTAAATGCTACTTCTCAAATTTCCGATTTGTAGGACTGGGTGAGGCCTGATGGCCAACTCTCAGGGACCGTTCTTTCAAAAGTGTTGGTGTAGCTGTTAGCAGAAATGTGTCCAGGACTCATCACCTCTATTTCCCATGCAAGCTTAACCCTCTACCTTGCCTCCAAAATAAACACGATAATGAGATCTATCTCATAGGCTATCCTAATTAAATGACGTATTATACATGAAGACGCCAACACACAAGATCAAGCTCACATAATAATGATTACTATGGGCTGCCTATCCTAGACAAACACACCTGAGGCATATTTAATTCAATAGCTACTCACAATAGAAAGCTATTCATTCTCCACACTTCTCATTAGATGGAACTGTGTGTCATGATTCTGGCTTCTCACAGTGGTTTTCCTAGGGGAGCTTCTCCAGTGTGATGTGATTGGACACTCAGGGATAGACTGTTGGCCTACATGGGCTGAGATGCTCCTCTCTTGACCATTTAAATTGATTTTTTTTAGGTTTATGTGTGTATATTTAAGTGTGTGCATTCATGTGGAGACCAGAAGACAATATTGTGCATCATCCTCAGAAACATTATTTCCAGACATCAAACAGGTCCAAAAGAATAACGGAATATTGAGGGAATGGGGCTTTTAGAAACTCTGTTTATAAAGCCTTTCGGCTTCTGCTACACTTTTTGTTGGGTTTTGCTTGTCTGCAACAGATTCTTACTCTGAAGATCAACTCAAAACAATCCCCCTGTCTCACCATCCTCAGCACTGAGTTTACAAGTATGTACCACTACATTCTTTTCTGCCTTGTTTTTTTTTGTTTTTTGTTTTTTTCTTGCCATGTTAGTCTTTCACTTTTCTCAATAGGTGACATTTTTGTTTCCTTCCCAAAACGTGTCAATAGACACAGTTTTGCTTCCTGCGCTGTCAGGGACAGTCAAAGTACAATTTGAATTTTTTTCACTTCAAGTCCTTTCTCATTATGATACTAGGGAGTGTTTCAAGTCCATTCTCAGATGAGTGAGTGTCTTTAATTTGAAAATTTGGGAAAACGAATTTAATACTTCTAGTTGAGTCAAATGCACAGGAGACTTAACGTGATCTGTGACGGGAAAGTATCTGCAAAATTTGGGCCACGGGCTAGACAGAAAAAATTGCCTGAGAGCTGCGGTTTTTAACCTGTAGGTCATAACCCCTTGGAGGGCCGAAAAACCTTTCACAGGGTTCGCCTAAGACCATGGAAAACATCAGAGATACACACTACGACTCCTAACAGTAGCAAAATTACAGTTACGAAGTAGCAACGAAAATAATTTTATGGTTGAGAGGGCTACCACAATATGAAAAACTGTATTAGAAGGTTGCAGCCTTAGGAAGGATGAGAACCACTGGATTAGAGAGGGTTTGCCCTGATAAAGCAAAGTCATTGAGAGGAGGCTAGGAACAAAACAAAGAAATGTACTTTCCACAGTTCTGGAAGCTGGAAGTTGAAAACCAACCTGAGATCAAAGCGTTGATGTCTAGGGAAGGCCTGGGTTGGGGCAAGAGAGATAAGCAGATCGCTGGGGCTTTCGGGCCGGTCCTCCTGTGCCTGCGTGATAAATTCCAGACCAGTTAAAGACCTAGGCTGAGAGGGAAAACAAAAGCTCCTAGAGATGGCTCAGCAGGTAAAGGCACCCTGTACTCGAGTCTGATGAATGAGTTCCATCCTGGAATCCACATGACGAAAAGACAGACGTGACTTCCACAAGTTGTCCGTCCTCTCTTCTCCACATGTGCACTGTGGCAATACATCAGTGAATAAAACATAAATTTAAAGAAGAGTGGACAGCGCGCGCATGCGTGCATGCACACACACACACACACACACACACACACACACACACACACACAACCACAAGAAATGGGGTGGGGTGGGAGGAAGGGGTCCAGTAAGATGGTTCTGTGGGTCAAAGTGAGTACCACGCAAGCCTGACAGTCTAAGTTCGATCCTGGGAGCCCACATAAGGAACCTAAGGCAGCCAGGCGGCGGTGGCTCACGTCTTTAATTCCAGCACTCAGGAAAAGAACCTAATGCAGGGTGCGCATCTGTGATCCCAGCATTCCTGTGGCAAGATGGGACGGGGAGACAGGAGAAGAGCCCAGAAGCCCGTCTCTGGAAAGCTAGCCTGGAGGATACAGTGCAGCTCCAATAAGAGACGCCCTGCCTTAAGCGGGCAGGGGAGAACGGATATGGAAAGATGTCTTTAGAACTCACATGTGCACTATGGTGTGCGCGCACACACGCGTGCTCACACACACACACACACACACACACACACACACACACACACACACACTTAAAAACTGGAGGAAGGGGACAGAAAGTGGTGAGAGACAAGGACTTGAAGCAGCTGCTGAGGAAATATTTTGTAGCCTCTTGGCTTTGCTTTGTCGCCTTTATGTCCGCTATTTCTGCCTTTTGAGCCGTGACTCAGGTTACTTGACTTTCATCTGCCCTTCTCACTGCTGGAGAGTCAGCACCACAAAGCAGAATTGGACTGTGCAACTTCCTGCAGTCATTATTTAAATCAGGAGTTTGAGGGGAAAGATCAGAGCTGGTCAAAGACTGGGAAATTGCAGGACAGACCTTGAACTCTACAGCAGGTCCCTGATTCCTTGAATTAAATTTTAAGTCTATCCTTTACCACACTGAGTAGACTGACGTCCCACTGCTTGTGACCCAGAACTGTGCCCTCCATTTACAGGACATGGATTTGGTGACTGTGTGTTCCAGGGAGCTTATTTTGGGTATGTGGGGTGTTCACTGATGGCTTCCTGGTTTCTTTTCTTTTTTCCTTTTTTGGTTTTTTGAGACAGGGTTTCTCTGTGTTGCTTAGGAACCTGTTCTGGAACTCGCGCTGCAGACCATGCTGGCCTCGAACTCACAGAGATCTGCATGCCTCTGCCTCCGGAGTGCTGGGATTAAAAGCATGTGCCACCACCGCCCGGCTGGCTCCCTGTTTTCTAAATAAATACACTAGTTTCCTCCATGGTGCTTTCCAGGTGCAAGAGAAGCAAGTGTTCTTCCCCTGGAAATCCCACCCCCTCTCGCTACGTCCCTGACATCTGTGGGGACTCCAAATTAAATACACACATCCAAGATACAAGAGAATGCATCCAGTGATTACCTTTCCAAGTCTTGGTTACCTCACTCAGAACCAAGGTTTCCAGCTCCATGCATCCATCCACCCACCCACCCACCCACCCACCCACCCACCCACCCACCCACCCATCCATCCATCCATCCATCCATCCATCCATCCATCCATCTATCTATCTATCTATCTATCTATCTATCTATCTATCTCTCTGTCATTCATTCATTTATTTATTTTGTTTTGTTTTGGTTTGGTTTTTGGTTTTTTCCAAGACAGGGTTTCTCTGTGTAGCTTTGCGCCTTTCCTGGATTTCCATAGACCAGAATGGCCTCCAACTCACAGAGATCGGCCTGGCTCTGCCTCCCGAGTGCTGGGATTAAAGGCGTGCGCCACCACCGCCTGGCCCAGCTCCATTTATTAACTAACAAGTTTATAATTTCTTTAGTCAGATAGTATTTCACCATGTATGTGTTTCACATTTTTTTAAAAATCTCCTCAGCTGTTAATGGACATCTAGGCTATTACAGTTTCTGACTATTTTGAGTAAGGCAGCAGTGAACATGAATGAGCAAGTATATCTGTCCTTTGGGAATATGCTCAGGGTGGTACAACTAGGTTTTTTTTGTTTTTGTTTTTGTTTTTGTTTTTTCGAGACAGGGTTTCTCTGTGTAGCTTTGCGCCTTTCCTGGGATTCACTTGGTAGCCCAGGCTGGCCTCGAACTCACAGAGATCCGCCTGGCTCTGCCTCCTGAGTGCTGGGATTAAAGACGTGCGCCACCACCGCCTGGCTACAACAACAGATCTATTTCTAGCTTTTTTGAGGAACTCCCACACTGATTTCCACAGTGGTTGTACTGTTATACTTCCACCAACAGTAAATACACAGTAAATACCTTTTCCTTTCCCCATATCCATATCAGCATTTATTGTCATTTTTAAAAAAATCTTAACCATTTTGACTGGGGAAGAGGAAATCATCTCTAAGTAGTTTTAATTTGCATTGGTAACTAAGAACATTGAACATTCTAAAAATCATTTTAAATCCATTTTATTTCTTCTTTTAAAAATTCTCTTAAAAATCAGGTTGTTCCTTTTCTTGGTGTTTAGATGTTGTTCATTGTCTATTATCAATGTTACTCCGTCAGATGTATGGATGGTAAAGATTTTTTCCTTATCCTACAGGCTGTCTATTCACTTGAATGATGTCTTCCCTTGCTGTACAGGAGCCTGTGTGTGTGTGTGTGTGTGTGTGTTTCCATTTGTCAATTGTTGGTCTTAGTGCCTGTACTATTGGGGTCCTGTTCAGAAAGTCCTTTCCTGTGTTCACAAATTGAAGTGCATTCCCTACCTGCTAACACAGTTGTTCTCAACCTGTGGGTCGTGACCCCTTTGGGGATGAATGACCCTTTCACAAGGTTTGCCCAAGACCACTAGAAAACACAGATTTACTTTACAATTCACAACAGTAGCAAGATTACAATTATGAAGTAGCAATGAAAATAATTGTATGATTGGGGGTCACCACAACATGAGGAACTGTATTGCGGCATTTAGGAAGGCTGAGAATCACTCTTCTATCAGATTCAAGGTGCTAGGTCTTCTGTTGAGGTCCTTGATTCATTTGGAGTTGAGTTTTGTGCAGGGTGCAAGATAAAGATCTAGTTTCATTCTTCTACACGTAGCTATCCAGTTTGACTAGGATTATCTAAGGTTGCCTTTTCTTCAATGGGTATTTTCAACTTTCTTCTTAAAAAAAAAAATCAAGTAGCTGTGGGAGCCAGGGCTTTTATCCAGGTCCTCAGTTTATCTCATTGATCACTGTGTCTGCTTTATGAAAATGCCATGCTGTTTTTGTTACTGTAGCTCTACAGTATAACTTAAATTAGGGATTGTGATAACTCAGCAGTGTTTTTTTTTTAATTGTTTACCATTGTTTTGCTTGCCCTGGATCTTTTATGTTTCCATATGAATTTTAAGATTATTTTCTTTAATTCATGTGAAAAATTGTCTTGCAATTTTGGTGGGGATTGCATTGAATTTATAGGTTGCTTTCAGTAGGATGAGCATTTTTACAATATCCACAAACATGGAGGTCTTTCTATATTCTGATATCTTCTTTATTTATTTCTTTAGTGTCTTAATTATGGTTTCCATTGTACAAACCTTTCACTTCCTTAATTAAATTTATTCCAATTAAGCTGACTTGATATATATATATATATATATATACTGAGACAGTGTCTCACTGTGTAGCTCTGGCTTTTCAGGAACTTGCTGTGTAGACTAGGCTGGCCCCAAATCACAGAGATATAACTACCTCTGCTTCCTTAGTGCTGGGATTAAAAGTGTGCACCATCATGCCCAGCTATATATATTTTTTTGAGGCTATTGTGAGTGGTATTATTTGTCTGATTTTTTTCTTTATATGTATGCTGTTGGTGAATAGGAATCTACTGATTTTTGTGTAATAATTTTGTATTTCACTGCTTTGTTCAAAGTGTTTACCAGCTGCAGAATTTTTTCTGGTGCAGTCTTCAGGGTCTTTTATGTGCGCAGTCATATGATTGGCAATTAAAAATACTTTGATTTCTACTTTTCCTATTTGTATCCTCTTTGTTTCCTTCTAATGTTACTGTAGCTAAGACTTTAAGGACTATATTGAACAGGAGTGAAGCAATCATACATCTTATCTTGTTTCCAATTTTAGTGAAAATGCTTGAGTTTTTCCTTCGTTTAACGTGATTTTGGGGTGTGGCTTGTTGTACATTTGCCTTTATTATGTTGCGATATGTTGCCTGTATCCCTAGATTCACTAGAACCTTTCTTTATCATGAAAAGATATTGTTTTTTTTCAGACCTTTTCTACATATGAGATGATCGTGTTATATTTGTTGATTTACATATGTTGAACCATCCCTTCAACTCTGGGGTGAAGCTGATTTGATCATGGTGGATGACCTTCTTGTTGTGTTCTTGAATTCAGTTTTCAAGTATTCAGTTTTCAAGTATTTTTTTTTGTCTATATTCAGAGAGATTAACCTATAATTCATTTATTTTTTGATTGGGTCTTTAGTTTTGATATCTAGGTAAGGCCAGCTTCATAAAAGTAATTTTAAAGTGTTCCTTTTCTATTTTATGGGATAATTTGAGGAGTACTGGTGTTAATTCCTTTGTGAAGGTCTGGTAGACTTCTGTGCTGAATCCATCTGGCCCTGGGATTTTTGTGGTTGGGAGATTTTAAATTCTTTCTATCTCATTGGTTGTTATGGATCTGTTTAAGTTATTTCCGTTGTCTTGACTTGACTTTACTAGGTCATGTGCATCTAGGAATCCATCCATTCCTTTTTGATTTTCCAGTTTAGTGAAAATATGTTCTTAGGATTCTCTGAATTTCCCCAGTGTCTGTTGTATTTCCCTTTTCATTTCTAATTTTGTTAATTTGGATCTTCATTCTTTTGGTTAATTTGGTAAAACATTTGTCAACCTTTTTAATCTTTTCAAAGAACCAGCTCTTTGTTTCGTTGATCCTTTGTAAACTTTTCCTAGTTGATTAATTTCAGCCTCGATTTTGGTTATTTCTTTCAATCTACTTTTTTTGGGGGGTGTTATTTGTTCTTATCTTTCCAGGCTGTCAAGTGCATCATTAAATTTTCAATTTGAGATCTCTCAGTTTTTTTTTTTTTAATGTGAGCACTTAATACTGTAAATTTTCTTTAAGACCACCTTCATTATGGCCTGTAGGTTTTAGAAGGTGTGTTTTCATTTTCATTTAATCCTAGGAACTTGTGAATTTTTGTATTTCTTCCTTGACCCAATTATCACTCAATGCATGTTGTTTAGTCTCCATGAAGTTGTATACTTTCTGGAGTTTCTATTGTTGATGAAATCTAGTTTTATTTCCCCTGTGGACAGATAGAATGAGAGATATTATTTTAATGTTTTCCTATATTCATTGAATTATTGTTTTGTATCCTAATATGCAGTCAATTTTAGAGAAAGTTACATGGGTTGTGGAAGAATCGTGTATTCTTTGGCATTTGTAGATGTCTGTGAGGTTCATTTGATTTATGATGTCACTTAACTCTTAGTCTTTAGTTAGATTTTATGCAGATGATCTGTCTGTGGTGAGATGGGGGGGGTATTAAAGTTACCCATTGTCACCATGTTGGGGTAAATCTGTTGTTTCAGATCTAATAGTATTTCTTTTATGATATTGTGTTGTACCTGTGTTTGGTGCACACAAGTTTAAAGTTTCATTACCTTGGTGGATTTTTCCTTTAATGAGCATGCAGTGATGCTCCTTATCACTTCTGATTGGTCTGGGTCTGAGGTTTATTTTGTCAGATATTAGTATACCTAAACCTGATCGTTTCTTGGTTTCATTTACTACAATTCTTTTTTCCATCTTCACTCTGCGGTGGTGTCTATTATTGTTCGTGGGGTGTGGTTGTTTTTGGAGACAGGAAAAAAAAATTCTTCTAATCCCATCTAGTAATCTGCTTCTCTTTATCAGGGAATTGAGACTATGATACTAAAAGTTGTTATGGAATGATTTATAGTCATCCCTGCCATTTTTTGTTGTTTTTGGTGTTTTTAGACCTTTTTTCTTCTGGAATTGTTTGCTTTTTCCCTGTAAAGTCTTGGGCGTGTTTGTCCTCATTTTCAGACTGATGCACTCTTTTCGGTAGTCTCCTTAGAGCTGGCTTTGTGCCAAAAATTCCTTTAATATTGTTTTTTTTTTTTTTATCATGGACGCTTTTATTTATCTATTTTTTTTTTTTTATTAAAAGGTCTCACTATGTAAGCCTGGCTGGCCAGGGACTTGTTATGTAGACCAGGCTATCCTTGAAATCTTAACAGTCTGCTGACCTTCAGCCTCCCAAGTGCTGAAATTAAAGGTGTGTGTCATGGTACCCAGCCCACTTGGAGGGTTTTTTCCCCCTCCTCTATAATTTTAATGAATAATTTCGCTGCATGTATTAGTCTGGGTTGACAGTATATGAGCCATTCTGAACTTGGAGTATAATCTTTCCACACCATTCTGGCTTGAAAAGGTTTTGTCAAATAATCAAGCGTTATTCTAATGGGCTGCGTGCGGTTATAAGTGACTTGCGTTGTCACTTTTGCGGCTTTAAATACTCCTTTTATTCTGTGTTTTTAGTACTTCAATGTCATGAGGAGTTTCTTTCCTGGGCTTGCCTATTTGGAGTTTGATAGGCCTGGTTTTTACCTGGATGACCATCTTTTCCTCTGGGTCTGGAAAATTTTCTTGTCTGCGTCTGTGAAAATATTCTCTATGACTTTACTACAATATTCTCCCCCCGCCCATGTCCATAATTCAAAGATTAGGTCTTTTCATACTGTCCCCAGATTCTCCCATATTTTTTTCATGTACTTTTAAAAAAATATATCATTGAATTTTACTGAGTGGTCCAATTCCTTGACTTCTAGCTCTAATTCTTTTTCCAACATGACCCGTTCTATGGGTGAGGCTTTCTACTGAGGTTTTTACATGGTGTATTGAGTTTTTCATTTCTAGCATCATTTTGGTGTGGGTTTTCTTCAGCAATTCTATCTATTGACTTCTTTTTTTCATGACTTGTATCAACTTTCTTATTTCACTCATCTCTTTGTTTTCTTTCCTTTGTCTTTTGAGTTGTTTGAACATTTTGATAATCTTTCTTTGGGATCCATTGGAAGTTCTCTCAGTTTCTTTTGATTAGGTGCCATTATTTTATGGGATTACTCATTTCTGGAATACTCACATTGTCTCCGGTTTTTTATGCTGTTTCTGTTTCTGCAACAGGAATTATGTAAGTGGTGTTCGTTTGTTGCTTGGATTTTTTCTTTCTTTCTTTTGTGTTTTTTATTTTTTAAAATTCAAGTTCCTAGTTTTCTTTTCATGGTGGCATTTACATGTAGTAGAGGACTAAGTCATAGTGCATTGGGATGCCCTTTCCACCTGGGGGACTGGTAGTGAGGGATGGGGAGACTCTATGTCATCTCTTCTTATGAGTGAGGGTCAAGTGGTGTCCTGTGTTAGCTTGGGCCTCCTGTCCGGATCTACAGCTTTTGCTGTGAGTTGTGGAGCTCTCCGAACAGCGGTGGGCTTTTGCCAGCACTAGATCCAGTTCCTACCCTGAGTCCAAAGCCTCTGCTGAAGCCACTGCATCATGTGGAACTTCAATAGTCCTTACCCAAGTTCAGGATTGGTTCCTAACCAGGGTCTGCTGCTTCCAAGAAAGCTTCTGCAAGATATGGAACATGCCCTGTACTCCGAAACTAGAGTCAAATCTGGTCCTCATCCTGGGTCTGCTGCTTCTGCTGAAGCCATTGTGGGACGTGAAACTTGCCACGCTCCAACAGCTTTACCCAATTCAGAATTGGTTCACACTCTGGGTCTATCAGGTGGTTTTTGTTTTTTGTTTTTAAACCGCTGAGCTATCTCTCCAATCTCCAAAGGCACTTTGGAAACCATCAGTTTAAATCACTTACTTTAAACAA
Organism: Peromyscus leucopus; assembly: GCF_004664715.2. Classification (NCBI taxonomy): domain Eukaryota; kingdom Metazoa; phylum Chordata; class Mammalia; order Rodentia; family Cricetidae; genus Peromyscus; species Peromyscus leucopus. Next base: position 15,000,906 of record NC_051078.1, on the reverse strand, counting down.
GGTTGTTGGTTTTAAAATTTTCTTTTCACTACTGTCCAGCCTAGAATTCTTCACTGTATATCTTTCCTGCTGATCTATTCATCTTTGGAAACGGATTCCAAGTCTTTCTACACTGCCCTATAGTGCAGAACATTTATCAGACACTCAAGAGCAGTGTTGTGTGTGAGGTGTAACTAGTGTTTTGGTAGGAAAGTGTAATGGTATGCGGGGGGGGGGGGGAGGGCTTATTTTTAGCAAGGGTAGATACAAGTGTTTTCCCTTAAAAAGATTACATTATTGACGGTGCTTCCTTGAGCAGGAAAGGCAGGTATGCTGCTAGAACTCGGTGCTAATTTAGATTGTGCAGAAAATAAGTGTCCTGAGAAGAAAGATGAGGGTCCATTCTGTGTCTGTTACCCAGGCTAAAAGGAATGGGATTAAGAGGAACAAGCTGCTATTGTACTCAAAGACTAAGTGTGGACCGCTCGCACAATCCCATTAACTAGGCATACCTGTTAACTAGGTTTGGGATGTAGCATATGGTTAAGTCTGATGGACAAGTGGAAAATAGTGTCAGGAATCCTGGGAATGTGTGTAAACATTGGCTACTTTTAGCAATAATGCTGGTCCTCCATAGTAGAGAACCTAGAGAGGCGTAGTCAGATTCCCATCAAAGCTGCCAGTCTGACACAGAAAATCAACTCCCTTTCTTATGTTTTGGGGAAAGGGAACTGAGCAGAAACAGTGTATTTTATTGTGTATTGGGAGCGCATGTTCTGGGCATGGCCATGAAATGTGTTTCTGTTAAATTTATATTTACAAATTAAATTTATAGAACATGCATGTCCATCCTAAATAATTTAAGATTGGTCTGTTTTTCACACTTCTCCCCACCCCTTATTGGATATACAAATGTTTTTTTTTTTCTTTTGTTACTAAGAAATTTGGAACTAGTGTGGGCTGTAAAATCCAAATCATCGCTGAGGACAATAAATTACACCATAGCTATGACATATCGGCTAGCTAAGGGAAGATAATTCAGAAACTAAAAAGTCTTTTGGGGGGTTGGGATTTAGCTCAGTGGTAGAGCGCTTGCAAGGCCCTGGGTTCGGTCCTCAGCTGGGGAGGGGGGTGGGAATCTTTTGATTTATTCTCAAGAAAAACTTATTTAAGATGAGTCCAATATATCTAAAGGATTAGAGCACAAATATATGGAAGATATACACTAAAATGGAAAACATTAGGAGAAAATGTATGTGTCTGTAACTATCAATCAATAGACTTGGAAAATATTTTTGTTTTGCAAGTCGCACATTTTATTAAAAATTTATTTTGTGCCCAGTAGAAAAGCAAATTTTGAGTCTATTTACAAGCACTATGTATTTACATATATTACATACAATTAATGCACTTAAAGAAAATGGGCAGAGAAACAATATATTTGGAAGAATATGTCACTGTACATGGTTTATTATCGCGTTCTTTTATGTCACTGTATCTTTACTGTAGTAATAAATACAATTCTATATGTACACATCTTATAAAACATCTCATAAATGTATTATTTTTTTTAAAAAAATTCCACATTAAAACATCTGATCAAAATAAAACATGCTTATATAAAAATAAATCTACCCAACAGCCTTTTGGTTTGGGTGCCATGAAGCTAATGTAGGGTCATGGAAGTTAAGAATAAACCCTTTCACTTTTCAAATTGAATAATTTGGATGAAAGCATCTAACACCCATGTTAATACGGAGTAAGCAGAGAAGTCATGTTCTTTATAGCAGGTGGTTGATCCAAAAAAGACACAGCTTAAACCAAGCTAAATAGAAAGACTGATACTTTGCACAGTTCTGTTGAGTCGAAAGTGTCACGAGGCATGTTGCTGGAGCCAGTAGAGACAGGTGTGTGAGGTTACTCAGTGGACTTATGGACGCATGTCCTGCCTGCCTTTGAGCATCTTACAATGCACAACCATTTGAGGCAATGACAAAACATCTCCCCCAAAGCATGCTCCCACTCAGAAACAAATAGAAATCCCACTCTCGATTACCAGGTAGGCTCATTGCTGGTAATGAACTTTCTGAGCTTTGGACAGCAGGAATTTAAAAATGAATCAGGTAAGTCAAATTTTACCTGTACATGATCGCTTTAGGAACAATTTAAGTTAATTTTCCCTTCAAAAAATGTGTAGCCTGTTTTAGTTCACCAACGGAGGAAGCACTGAGTGCTTATTTATAAAACCCAGTATCTTAAATTTATGTACGAATGAGTCAAAATGTCTCAAATTATTCATCCAAGAAACTATTGTCATGGAAAGACCCTTTCTGACAAAAGGACATAAATGTCTCCACATGGCCATTAAAATGAAATCCTGTGGGCAATGTAGCCCATTATAAAAAATCCTTATATCGCTTTATAATATTAACCCTCTTCTGTCTGAGGAATTTGTCAATTTAAATGTACCCACTGTGTCCTTCAATGAATCCTTCACTACCAGTGATTATGCTGGTGAGCTTGAAGATCACACAATTAAAACTAGAGACTTTATTTATTGAAGAGCGTTTCATCTGCTTTTCAGATCTAGGCTCATCTAAGTAACGTGATGGATAGCTGAACAAGTTATACAAGCAGTGTTGAGACTTACACGTCGCTCTCAAGTATCAGTAAGGTATTCGCTTTTCCGTACTAACTTATAGATGTTTACTTGTATTGTAAGCCAGGTTTCAGCTCAGCTCTTCTTAGCTACTGCTCTGATACAAATCTTCTTGCAGGTTTCCAACTTTTGAAAGCGTCCCCCTCACAAATTATCTAGAGGCATGGGACAAAGGCTACTGAAGAAAGGTGACAGCTTTCTGTCATTGGATAAGCCGGTGATGACCCAGAATTGGAAGGCAAGTCATAGGCTATGCTGGCATGCGTAAAGGCCACCAAGGCTTGGGTCGAGTCGCAGGATCGTTTTTCAACATCATCAGAGTTAATGGACAGCAGACTTGGGTGTTTTGATCTCGTCCAGAAATGGGCTTGCTTTCCTAGGCTGCCCATATCCTCCTTAAAGTGGGGGTTGAAGACGATATAGAGAAGGGGATTGAGACATGCAGGCAGTGGGACAATCACTAGGAGTATGAACTTAATTACTTCGGGACTGATGAAAGTGAGGTTTAGCAAAGAGGAGAAGGATAAGAAAGCCACGGGGCAGTACAGGATACAATTGGTGAAGAGCAACAAGGCAATGTGCTTCACCATAGAGCAGTCCCAAAGATTCTCCAGGTCTCCTTTGTCCAAATTGCAGTAGAGCCTGGTGTACGCAATGGTCATTATGAGGAAACAGAGGGAGTTGAGCAAGACGAGAGCCACCATGTAGCCCGTGGTGCTGGGCTCCCCAAAGGGCAAGGGCAGACAGAGTGGGGAGGCATTATACTCGCTGCCTCCCAGCAAGGGGACAGCGGCAATGGTCAGGGCTAACAGGACACACAGCAGAATGACCACCTTCAGGCTAGAAAGGGGAGTTTTCGTTTCAAACTTGGGGGAGCATCTGGCGGAAAAGCCACGTTCCAGGGCTGCCAGAGTGAGCAGGAAAACAGATGATTCTGAAGCAAACATGGACAGGAAACCAACAATTTGGCAACCGACTCCATCTTCCCACCATGCACCGTGTTGCGCAAAGCTACCAAACGTGAACGTGTCCACCATGGCCAGCACAGCACTGGAGACCCCCATGATCATGTTCACCACCGCAATGACCCCAATTAGGAGTTTTATGGAAGAGATGTACAGAGTGGTTCTGAACACTGTTGACGTCACCAAGGCATTACAGGAAAGCGCCAGGACTGCTATGATCCACACTCCGATTCTGATCAGCCAGCTACCGAATAGGTGGTCACAGGGCTTGAAGGGACCTGAGTGTAGAAGGAAGAGAGAGTCCGGATCAGGTTGGGGCGACAGATGTAGCAAACTTGCCAAGAAACGGGGGTCAGTAACAGCCACTGTAACCACAGCGCCCACATGGCTTGCTCCTGTTTCTCAGACTAGTGTGAGGACCACCTTGAAGTTTCCACAGCACTGACCCACTGAGGCCCCAGGTTCTTGTGATCCCAGAAGATATATAGAAAACTAAAAATGGGAGACCTCAGTCCCAAGACATAGCAGCGTGGGCAATGTGAAAAGCCAGATCACCTGGATTTTTCACTGAGACCTTGAGAATAGTTTCTATGGCTCCACAGTCCAAGAAAGAGATTCCTAGGGAAATAGCTCATATGAGATATAGTATGGGTAGCAGGAGTGTGCATTTTATGGAAATCTTAGAGAGCAAGGAACACTTATTTATTGGAAATAAAATATTATTCATTGCCTTTCTTCCACTAAATTACCTACTTTTTTTTTTTTAAGGAATAGGACAACTTAATGAATTCAATTTAATGAATTCAATGTTTTTAAAACTCATCGGTATACTATTTGTTTTCACTTTTTTTTTTTTTTTTTTTTTGTAAAGACAGGGTCTTTCTACATAGTTCTGGCTGTTCTGGAACTATGTAGACCAGGCTGGCCTTGAGCTCAATGAGACCCACCTGCCTATGCCTCCCAAGTGTAGGGTAAGGACTAAAGGTGTGCACGACCATACTCAGCAAGACAGAGTTAAGCATGTTAAACAAACACTTCATTGTTGGGTTAAATTCCCAGACCCTAAATGGTTATTTATAGAGAAGATCTAAATTATTAAAAATGTATTGATTATATAAAGCAAGCCTATGGAGTATTATTCCATGCTAAATAGTAATAGTGCCTTCAAAATCACATATGCCTTTGAGCATATGCCAACTCTTTAGTTTTATTAACCTCAATCAACAGTTCTCCACCTAAGTGTTACTTGCGAATGGAAAATGACCCTAGCGAATGAAGCTTGTTCGTATTTTGTAAGTTCCGGTTGTCAGGCATGGGGACGAGCCATGAGGTGGCAGAGATTTTGCTTCCGGAACGCAGCCACAGTGGTCGACAGCCTCAGCGTCCAAGGGGTCCTTGGATACCGACGCAGTTTTGATGTCTCTCTCACCTGGAGAAGGCGAACACTGCACAGAATGAAGGGCTTTCAGGTCTTCCTCGAAGTCCAGCAGGAAATCTTCAAGGTCGCGCTCATCTGCAGGGATTGAGAAACCCTGGAGTGGTTAGTTCCCTCACGAGGAGAGGCTCGGGCTGCCCGCAAGACAGGAATTGTCACAAAGAGAAATGAAGGCAAGGTCCTTAGAAAGTCCTTTGTTGATGTTCTAGACAATCTGCTCTGGCAGTGTTCCAGCAGCCCTGAGGCTGAGGAGCAAGGGGGCTGTACTCAGGGTTAATACCCAAGTCCTCCGATTCTGCTCTTCCCTGGAGCTTGTGATGGTCCTAAATTGCAGACCCAAATCCATGCTAGGAACCACAGTTTATCCAGTTTTCCAAGGACCGGGGATGCTGCTCAGTGGTAGAATATTTGCTTAGCATGCTCAAGGGCCTAGGTTTGATCTCTAGCACCTCTCAGAAACTTCCTTTAAGATGGGAGAGAGGAGAGGAGAGAACAATTTTCTAACACTATAATAGCTTTGGTACAAATGTTCTAGGCTGCTTCCTCTGACCACAAGATGGGAAATCAGTTTTGACGTTCCTTGAGGGAATTCTGTATAATAAAAAAGTAATAACAAGGTGCTTGGTTTAGAAAACTGTCTTTAAAAAAAATGAATTTTGTGATTTAACACATTTTTTCCCAAAGATGCACATTTTCTTGGTTTTGTATGAGACTTGGGCATCAGCATTTGTGTGTGCCTGTGCGTGCGTGCGTGCTTGTGTGCGTGCGCGCGCGTGTGTGTGTGTGTGTGTGTGTGTGTGTGTGTGTGTGTGTGTGTGAAATTGAGCATGTGGTCACTCAAAGGAACACGTGGATGTCTTAGGGAGGTGTTGGGATACTCAACACCTTCCCTTCGTTATCTTCTGAGACAATGGATCTCACTGAACCCCGGTGCTCACCAGTTCAGCTGGGCTGGCTGATCATTCAGCTCCAGCTGTTTCCTGTGCCTCACAGCACTAAGATTACAGGTACAAGCTGCCACATCCTGCTTTCTTTTTCTTTTTCTTTTTTCCGGAGCTGAGGACCGAACCCAGGGCCTTGTACTTGCTAGGCAAGCACTCTACCACTGAGCTAAATCCCCAACCCGACATCCCGCTTTTTAAAAATGTGGGTGTTGGAGGATCTGAACTCAGAACCTCATGCTTGTGCACCCAACCCTTCACTCACTCAGTTACCTCCCCAGCTCCGGCATCACTATTTTTTTTCAAACCCTTTGGTGTTATTCTAATATACAGGTCATTGTTGAGAATCACTGATCTCCGAAAATAAATTTCATGAGTGACATTAGTGCTATTATGTAGTCCCAGGAGCTGATGTAGTGTCTGAACCATAATAGGCTCTATAGTTTTAAATTTTTAATGTTTAATGAATAAACATAGAAGAGATTAGAGTTGGTGGGGCAGGGACAGGCAAAAACTAAATGAAGAAGAGCAAGACACATGCTGTGTGACCAAAAACCACAAACAGACAAACAAGGCGATTAGTTCTTTCAACTGATAGGCCAGTGGCTAAGTTAAGAAAATGTGCAGACAGGTTGAATTGCACCTTGGAATCAACAAATCACCAAGGCCCTAAGACTGAGAAGCTATTCTTTTAGGCCTTGTGCAAACTGGCAAGGCTGGCAGGGAAGGGAGGGGGTGCCGCCCAAGGCGCCCCTTCATCCCCACAGGTGTGGTGGAGAGACATTGCTTTCTGTTTAAGTAACGTCTTACTGCAAGGAAAGCCAAGGGCTGTACAGACATGATCTCATTTCACCTTCCTGACAGATACCCCTGTGGGGGACTAGAGGAACATGATACAGAATCCGTCAGTTGAGAAACTGAATTCTTAGGCCCTTCTGCTCAAATATGGAGGAATTAAAAATGTCTGTCCACTCACTTCACCCCCTACTTCCTCCAGGCTGGGAAAACAAGCATGTATTTTTTTCTTCCAGTGAAAGAAGGGAAGAAGGATATTTGGGGGGGGGGGCGGATAGGATCCTCTAAAAAAAAGTCTGGAAATGTTGATATAGTAATCACCTCTGAGGACTGTGTATGCTAAGGAGGATCTAATTATAAATAAAAATAGAACAGATGGCAATATGTCTTTTTGAGTCTTTACAATGTAATACTGATTCTCCACTTGCTGGGTGATTACAGGGGGACTCCTGAACTTTTCATGGTTTGTTAGTAAATTTTCAAGATCTTTCTGGCAACAATTTCCTCACCACGACAGCAGTTCTTACCTTGAACTTGAAATAGCCCAGCATCTTTCTTATGAAGGTCGTCCACACTGCTGTTCCCACCTTTATTCCATGGATTAGAAATCTTATAGACATTCTCACACGCTCCAAATGCACAACACTGGTACGCATAGGGCATTTCAATAATCCTTTAAAGAAAAAAAAAAACATACACTTAAAAAAAGATGGGTCATGACATATAATGTCTGCTTTTGGAGTTTAGGCTAAATGGATAATCCAAAATATATGCCATTTGAATAAAGGCATGCATTCTAGTGATATTGGTAACCACAGTTATTAAAATTGATATTTATCATTGTAGAAGCTGAGTGAGGTGATTTAAATGATGGGAATTTTCCATAATAAAATGGTTTAAAAAATGAATGGTAGGAAAATTATGACAACATTATGTTAGGTAACTAAAATATGCCATAAATGTCTATGCATATGTGGATTCTAATAACTTAGATGATGTGAAACATAGCCTAGAAATAAACAACATAAAAATGTTGTTTAAGGTGGCATTTTGAAATATACTTTTTCCTTTTCTGTACTATCTTTTGGGACTTTATTACTTTTTGGGTTTTAAAAACATGCAGACAGTATTGTGGTTCAAGACATATATATGTACACACAAAATCTGTAAACCACTCCTTTATTGCTAATAAGCACAGCAGGTTTTTAAACAGTACTGCTTCCTCAAACAGGCATTAATTTAGTATATTTTATTACAGCACATACACGCTAGATGAATTAAAAATTGTAAACAGGAGTGCAGTAATGTTACAATGTTATTTAATTACACGGCCCAGTATATATCCCATGGATCAATGCTTCTTAAACTCTTTCCATGAACTCTGTGATTCCAGAAAGCATCTTTGAGAGGGAAAGGAAGTGTGGTCAGGAAGACAGTCGCCCACTTCAGGCTTATCCTAACAGTGCCCCAGGGGTGGGGACTCGGGGCATGAAATGCAATTCAAAAGGGTCTCATGACCTCATACATTTAGAAATCACTGTAACATGTCTATTTTTTCGCATGACCACAAATGTATCTTATTAGTTTCAATGACAAACTCACTTGAGCTCTGGGAAGTTTGCAGATGGTATCAGGCTCCGTAAGGCACGATTTCCTGTTAATTTTAAGTGAGTTAAACCATGTAACCCAGTTACAGGGAAAGACGACAGGAGGTTGGATGATAGGTCCCTGCAAAACATCAAACAATTGGCTTTTAGTCGTCTACATTAGCCTGGAATGTTTATGTTTACAAAAGCAGACTAAAGATGCTTCGACTGCTCAATAAAAACCTCCAAGTAGAGTTCTTACCCTTGAATGGTAAAACTAACCACTTTGGTTTGAGTTTCTGATAGCTTTTTCTATTTATAATCAGAACTGGAGCTGGGGAGGCATGCTTTAAATGCATTAAAATTGTTCTACATTTGGCCAGGCGGTGGTGGCGCACTCGTTTAATTCCAACACTTGTGAGGCAGGTGGATCTCTGTAAGTTTGAGGTCAGCCTGGTCTACAGAGTGAGTTCTAAGACAGCCAGGGCTACATAGAGACCAATTTTGAAAAACCAACCAACCAACCAACCAAACAAACAAACAAAAAAACCCAAACCAAAACTGTTGTTCTGTATTTAGCCTCGTTTTGCCAAGTGGGGAATATACATTTATTTGAAAAGTGAGTGGAATGACCAGTGAAAAGTTTCAGGGTCTATTCCCTTTCTCTACTCCCCCTTCTGTCAGAGAAGGAAGAAGAGGGATAGAATAAATGAATTGTCAACTTATTCCATTCTGCCTGATTTCTCAGCAAAACTAGACAATTTCATTTGAATAAGCAGCCCCCCTCACACCCCCGGCTGTCACCCAGATCTTCAGACATCTACTTAAGGGCCCCTATGGCTCTCTGGAAGCTTGGTGTCTTCCCTGGCCAGGGCATAGCTCTAGGCGTGGAGAACACAGAACGCTGTGTGGCTGTGTGTTGGGAGCGACTTCATAAAACTAACATTTTCACTAATAGATGATCACTAATTATTGAAAGACATTCCATAAACAAGAGATGAAATACTCACAGCTTGATTAGAGATGGCAATGTAGAAAATGCATTGGGGTGAATCATGGCAATTTTATTCCAAGCTAAGTTCCTGTTTTTTTTTTTTTTAAAAAGGCAAACGAGAAGATTACGTTAGAAAGAACACATGACTTTTTATCGTATGTATCCAGTCTCTACCCACATTTAATTTCCATTCAAATGAGGAATAGCTAGCTCATCAAAGTGTCCTTCACATAAAGATATTGTGTCATAAAATGACAAAAGATAGAACTTTAAATGAGTCCTGTTTGAAGTAATCAGGTAGATATTTTATTATTAAATTTATTATTATCTCTTTTTGCTAATAAGGTAGACTTTATCACGGATGCAAAATTTTATTCTGGTTTTTCTAAAATGAATGGAGATAGGATGAGGCAAACATCAGAATCTCTTTCTCTGACAAGAGAGCACATTTTAAATTATGAAATGATCCTGGGCACACGGCAAAACTCAACCAACAATGCGTGCCCGTCACCCATCTATGGCAAGCCCTGAAATAGACAGAGGTGTTTTCAAGACAATTCTCAGTAAAAGATGCAGACAAGTGAATCCCCAGCTGGGATCTAAGTAAAATGGGAGAAAACGTATGTTATAAATAAAATCCTTCAAAGCGAGGAAAAGTATTTCATGGAGAAATGAAATCTACTGCCATATATACACGACAAAGTGAAGGGCATTTCGAAGGAATAAAATCACTAGCAAAAACTTCTCCGGGTAATTCATCAGAGACAGGGACTGACGAATTATCAGACAAGTTCATTTTGAACATGAACTACGAATTTAGTCATTCAACTCACTGCCACCCCCACCAACACTTCCTCTCGCCCTTCCTTGGTGTTGGAGATCAAAGCCAGACCTTGCAAACGCTAACAAGGGCTCCTCTACTGAGACTTTGGTTTTTTTTTTTTTAATGTCCAAGACTTTAAGGTAAGTAAGAGTGGAGCATTTGAGAAGATTGGAAGTGATCAGTGTTGGTGTTTCTCAGATTCAGATAAGTGTCTGACACTGGGTTACCTCCCCGAGTTACCTCCAGTGAACTGAATTCATAGCATAGTTGTGTTCTCATTTGAAAGATTTTTAAAGGGAATCTTCCTCTTTTCACAGGAATGTGGAGGCCAGAGTACTATCTCAGGTACCTTTCCACAAATGCCGTCCACCATGTTTTGTTTTTTCTTTTGGTTTTACGAGACAGGGTTTCTCTGTGTAGCTTTGCGCCTTTTCCTGGAACTCACTTGGTAGTTCAGACTGGCCTCGAACTCACGAGATCCGCCTGGCTCTGCCTCCCGAGTGCTGGGATTAAAGGCGTGCGCCACCACCGCCCGGCATCCCCCATGTTTTTTGAAACGGGGTCTCCCACTGACCTCGAGCATATTTCATTGGGCTGGACTGGCTGGGCAGCGAGCCCCAGAGCTCCGCCCATCCCTGCCCTCCACCCCAGGATATCGAGTGTGTGATTGCACCAGGCTTTTCCTGGCGGGTCTAGGAATTGAACTTCCGCCCTCACGCTTGCGTGGCAAACACTTTACAGACTGAAACACTTACAGCATTTTACATCATAAAACAAAATGAAATATTTACATATCGATTGCCGGAGAAACAGAAGCAGTTTCTAGTACGGTTGTCCTGAAACCATAGTAGGTTTGCTAAAATAGATTCCCAGGCTTGCTCTTCAGATAGACGAGGGCACAGAGTGAACATATTTCACTATCAAACCCAGGTGGTCTTTAAATGTTTACACACAGTCACAGCCACAGCCACAGCAGCCTCCCCCACAAGACCAAACCAAAACCAAAACCAAAACCAGCCCCCCCCCCCACCCCCCATACACACACCAAACAGGCAGAGGGACTATGTGTGTTCATTCCATTTGAGTTTAAAGTCTCAGGCTGCAGACAGGACTATTATGCAGGCTTTTGAGCAGTCATCCTCCTTTCTTTTGCAACAAGAGTGCATTTTAGAGGATTTGGTGAATGCATAGTCACCAATTTACTACTCCCGTTTTTAACCTTTTAAAACTTACATTTTGAGAGGGTCTTACCGTGTAGCCCTGGCTAGTCTGGAACCTGTGGTGCACACCAGACTAGTCTCAAACTCACAGAGATCTACTTGCCTCTGCCTTACATGTACTTTGTTTAATTAGAAGTAGTAAATTTGTACCCAGGCATAGTGTGTACATAGATGTACATAGATGTACACACTATGCCTGGGTACAAATTTACTACTTCTAATTTTTTTTCCCCTGGAAATGATGAGAAGCAAAATATTTTTTTTTTTTTTAAACAGGAAAAAAAAGTACAGCGGCACAATGGTAAAAGCACATAGTGGAATAAAAATCCTGGAGGTCCAACAGAGAGAAGCAGTCAGTGCTGTGGGGGTGTGGGAGGTGGTACTCACAGAGATCGGAGGTTAAATAACTGCTGGAATGTGCCACCTTTAATTTCACAGATGTCATTATGCCGCAGGTCGCTGAAAAGAGAGCGTTCCAAAGACCGACATCAGAGTTAATGTTTCCAACAGACTTCAGAGAACTTTTTACACTAGCATTGCATGCTCTTAATCAAAGGGGCAGAGGAAGTGTGAGTATCTCATAGGAAGTGTATCTCATAGGAAGTGTGAGTATCTCGTCGAAAGTGTAACTATCTCATCAGAAGTGTGATTATCTCATCAGAAGTGTGAGTATCTCATAGGAAGTATGAGTATCTCATAGGAAGTGTGACTATCTCATAGGAAGTGTGAGTATCTCAGAGGAGGTGTGACTATCTCATAGGAAGTGTAACTATGTCATAGGAAGTGTGACCATATCATAGGAAGTGTGACTATCATCTCTCAATCAGAAAATTATTTTTTTGTCTAGTAAACAACACTGCATTTTTTTTAACATTCAAATAAATATTGACTCTCGATCAAGGAAGCTGCTTCCCTCAAGAGGGTATAAAGCAATCCACGTACACTGTCATCATTCAGTGGGAAGAATGATGGCTTAGCATGCACAAAGGCCTGGCTCTGTCGCCAGCACTGCATAAACCGAGTGTGATAGTGTGTGCCTGTAAGTCTAGACCCTTGGAAGTGGAAAAAGGAGGCACACAAGTTCAAGGTCATCCTTGGCTCTGAGGCCAGCCTGGGACACATGTGACCCTTTCTCAAAAGACAAAACATCAGGGGCAGTTGTCTTTGAATCTCTACATGTGTGGTCTTGTACATGTACACCTGTCCTCTCTCTCCCCTGACTCTGTCACACACACACACACACACACACACACCCCAAACAAAACAAAACCCCAAACCAACAATGCAAAGAAACACTTGAGGACATGTTTCTTTCTTTCCCTGAGCCCTTACTATATTCATTAAAGGTCTTCAGAAGTGTCAAGTTTATTTTTAATTATGTATCTGTGTATGGGTATGTGCATGTATATGCTGCTGATGCCTCAAGCTGGAGTTACAGGTGGTTGAGAGCTGCCCACTGTGGGTACTGGAGGCCAAGTCTTCTCCTCTGAAAGAGTACTAGGTGCTCTTAACCACAGAGGCATCTCTCCAAACCCTCAGATTTTTACATTTTAGGAAATGAATTCATGTTTTCTTCCTTCATGACCCAAAGGCTGTGAGAGAAAAACTAAGTATGAAATGAAAGGTGGTTGATAAATGGAAGTGTGGCTACAAAGCAAGGTGGCTAATGCTTTGTGGAGGGAGTAGTTTTTTTTTTTTTTTTTTTTTTTTTTTTTTTTTTTTTTTTTTTTGGTTTTTCGAGACGGGGTTTCTCTGTGTAGCTTTGTGCCTTTCCTGGGACTCACTTGGTAGCCCAGGCTGGCCTCGAACTCACAGAGATCCGCCTGCCTCTGCCTCCCGAGTGCTGGGATTAAAGGCATGCGCCACCACCGCCCGGCTGGGAGTAGTTTTAAGAGGAACTCCAAAGTGCATAAGAAGTGTCCATAGCATCTCATGTGACAAACGTGAGTCATCTCCCGTGGAGATGGCTTTCATGAAACAAACCTAAGTGCTGTGGAATTCAAAAGTAGCACCACCCACCGGAAGGGTGAGTTTTGTTGTATTTGAGAAAGAAGAGCACTGAGCCTGTGCGGCACACATCTGTAATCCCAGCACTTGGGAGGCAAAGATAAGAAAGCCCAGGAGGTATGAAACCTGGAAACAACCTAAATGCCTGTCAACTGAAAAATGGATGGAAAAAATGTGGTACATATACACAATGGAGTACTACTCAGCAGAGAAAAACAATGAAAGCATGAAATTTGCAGGCAAATGGATGGAACTAGAAAATATCATCCTGAGTGAGGTAACCCAAACCCAGAAAGACAGTCATGGTATGTACTCACTCATAAGTGGATACTAGATATAAAGCAAAGGACAATCAGACTGCAAACCACAGAACCAGGGAGGCTACACAGCAGGGGGGACCCCAGGATGACTGTGGCTTATATAAGTTTTGGTTTTACTACACTTGATCTTAGCCAAAAGTCCGAGAAGCGATAAGTTTTGGTTTTACTCAATTACTGAGCAAGCCTCAATGAAACATTTCACTATTAGGATAAGAATTTATACTGTATCAAGCTGATAATAGAAAAATAAATAAATTAATTAATTTAAAAAATAAAGATGGCCCAAGAGGAGATCAAGTCCAGCCTGTGCTACATGAGACCTTGTCTGCATGAAAAAGGGAAAGTTTCTTAAGCTCAATCTTGTACATGTACACCTGTCCTCTCTCCCCCTGCCTCTGCCTCTGTCTCTGTCTCTCTGTCTCTGTCTCTCTGTCTCTCTCTCTGTCTCTCTCTCTCTCACACACACACACCCTAAACAAAACAAAACCCAAAACCAACAATACAAAGAAACACTTGAGGACACGTTTCTTTCTCTCCCTGAGCCAGTTTCCTTTGGGAAGAACAAAGGAGAAAAGTGCATCTGTGCACTGACTACTTTATTAATATCACAGTACATGGATGAGACAAGTACTATTTGCCAACTTTCTAGGCACCCTCCACTGTCACATCTCGTGTGTGTAAGAGGACAAATGCCACTGTGTTGCCGGTGAGCCACAGGGTAGAGTAACCAATGACCCTGAAAAGTGGGAGTTTGGACTTCTGACCTTTTTTTTTTTTTTTTGGTTTTTTTCGAGACAGGGTTTCTCTGTGTAGCTTTGCGCCTCTCCTGGAACTCACTTGGTAGCCCAGGCTGGCCTCGAACTCAAAGAGATCCGCCTGCCTCTGCCTCCCGAGTGCTGGGATTAAAGGCGTGCGCCACCACCGCCCGGCCTGACCTTTTTGTTGAGTGACTTAGAGACACACTAAGTAGTAACAATATGATGTTTCAAAGACGTACATTTTCTGAAGTTTTTGGCAGCCTGACAAACTGGGTAAGTCTTCGAGCAGGTTGTAAGACAAATCTCTGAAAAGCAAAAGGCAAGAGAGAGAGAGAAAAATATGTTACACATTAATCTTAAGGAAACACATCCTCCTCTCCTTTTCCCTTAAGATGATATGCCCCTCCAAGGCAAACTCTGGACAATTCCACAGCCCTGACAAGCAGCAGGTAGACACGGGCATTATTGGATTAGGCAATAGGTTCAAATATTTACTGAAATGTAACTATTATACTTCTTTAATTGATTTAAATAATTTACTTAATGAATTTATTTATTTTGTTAGTGACGATCTACAGTATTCTAGCTCTTATCTTACTGAAATGAGGACAGATTAAATTAAATCACTGTGCCCTCGTCTCTGGAAGCTGCTGTTTCTCTACAGCTAACACAAGTCATTGCTGGTTCTTTCCTAATCAACTTAAAAACCAAACCAAACCATTCAAAACCTAGCACTAACTTTGAAATCAATCACCATGAGGAGGGAAAATCAAAGAGAGGTTTCAGCCAAAACTCAACAAATTACAGAATAACAAAACCATCTGGACATATTTATACTATAATACAACTAATCTAAAACAAGCCACGGTAATTTGCAGAAAGTTAAAAAAAAAAAGAAAGAAAACTGGTAGAGTAACGGAGGTTAAAAAAAAATCTTGTCTCATGTTTTAAAAGTTATCAACTAATCAACTAACCATTTTCATGCTTGATTCTAATTCTTAAAACCACCAAAACAACTGGAAAAAACCCAGTAGTATTTCTCTAAGAGGCTTTTCAATTATCCTATCCTTATAATTGATCAATTTATCCTACATTTATTGAATGAATGGGTTTTATATAGGAAGAATTCAATTATTGCTTATAAATAATTCAAATGAAGCTATCTGTGAGTACAAATACTAGAGGTTTGAAAGATTACTCCCTTCCCCCTAAACAAACAAAAAAATAAACTCACTAAAGTGAGCAAATGAAAAGCCTGTATATCTATGCAAAATATACATGTTTAACAATATACCATGTAGTTTTGAAAAGTAGTGACTGTATGAAAATGGACACATATATTATCAAAGATGATAATGATTTGATTCATTCATTTCTTCAGGCTGCTCAGGGAGCCTGATATTTCCTATGTTTATATTGTGCAGCCCAGGCAGGTGTTGAACTTGGGATCTTTACTTCCTCAGTCTCCGCAGTAACTGGGATTACAGGCGGAAACATCAGCCCCTCCCACCCCAGGCTTCTCATTCTCACATATATCTTAGTGGGGAGTATACAAAACCTCCTACCAGGACATAGTATTGCATTTCGTCCACCTCTTATGTAATGATTTCAGGGTTGATGTGTACCAAGCATTTTATGTTTAGAGGCACTGTGTTTATAGCTTTACTTGATTTAAATCTTGTGATCACTGACAGACAGTGACATTGTGGGTGATAATAAACACACTGAAATCTCATATGTTAATGGGGAAAAAAAACCAACAACACAGGATCGTAGCTCTCACACCAATGCTTCTAAAAGTCCCTCTAGTAGAGATCAAGGTCCTGGGTTCTGGTATCAAAATATATGAGTTTCTCTTGGTTCATATGGTAGCCTGAGCACTGATGGATTTTTTTTCTTTCTGGTTTTCTTCTTAGAAGATACCTGCCTTGTCTATCTTTCAGGAATGTCATGAGGAACAAATGAATATTGTGGGTGGAGCTTTGAAAACGGCAAGATAATATCATTAATGTATTTGTGTATCTACACGCATTCAAGTTCCCACAAGAAGGAACAGGATCTTTTCTGCTTGTTTACTTGCTTGAGACAGACTTATTATGCAGCCCAGATTTCTTTGGAGTTTCTCTGTAGCCCAAACTGGCCTCCAACTTGTGGCCCTTTTCCATGTCTTTCCTTAATGCTGAGACTATGGGTATGGGCTACCATGGCTGGCTTAAAATATAATGTCTTGGAGCTGGAAAGATGGCTCATTAAAGTGACCGTGACACACAGGTAAGGCAGGAGAATTCCTGGAGTTTCTATCTAGCCAACAATTTTTGTTTAGTGAGGAGACTTTGTCTCAGAAAACTAAGATGGAGGGGTTGGCAAGATGTCTCAGTGGGGAAAGGTGGTTGCCCCTGAATGCACATTAGAGAGAATTGGCTGTCACAAGTTGTCCTTTAATCTTTATATATACATATTAGGTGGCACACACATGCGCACATGTATGCCTGTTGTGGAATGTTGTTCTGTATGTTGTGAATGTGTGTTGCTCTGATTTGGTTGATAAATAAAACGCTGATTGGCCAGGTAGGAAGTATAGCTGGAATAAGTAGACAAGGAGAATTCTGGGAAGAGGAAGGCTGAGTCAGGAGATGCCAGCCAGACACAGAGGAAGCAAGATGTGAAGGCAGAACTGAGAAAAGGTACCAAGCCACATGGCTAAACACAGATAAGAATTATGGGTTAATTTAAGTGTAAGAGCTAGTCAGTAATAAGCCTGAGCAAATGACCATACAGTTTGTAAATAATAAGCCTCTGTGTGTTTACTTGGGTCTGAGTGGCTGTGAGACTGGTGGGTGAGAGAGATTTGTCCTGACTGTGGGCCAGGCGGGATACAGGAAAACTTCAGCTACACATGCCTACACAAATGCATAAATATAAAAAAATTTAAAAAACATAAGATGGAGAATGATTGAGAGAAACACCTGGTTTGACCTCTGGAATCTATATGCATGTGCATATGCAAATACCACACACCCCAAAGAAGCAATATTTTGCATATTGTGGTGGTATTGCGTTCCCCAAAATATTGTGTACCCTAATAAATTTATCTGAGGTCAGGAACAGAACAGCCACTAGATACAGAGGCTAGAAAATGGTGGCACTCACGCCTTTAATCCTAGCATTCCAGAGGCAGAAATCCATCTGGGATCCCTGTGAGTTCAAGGCCACATTGGAAAGAGCCAGGCATGGTGACTCACGCTTTTAATCCCAAGAAGTGAGCCTTTAATCCCAGGGAGTGGTGGTAGAAAGTAGAAAGGTATATAAGGCGTGAGGACCAGGAGCTAGAAACATTTTGGCTGGTCAAGCATTTGGCTGGTTAAGCTTTCAGGCTTCTAGCAGCACAGTTCAGCTGAGAGCCATTCGGATATGAGGACACAGAGGCTTCCAGTCTGAGGAAACAAGATCAGCTGAGAAGTTGGCCAGGTGAGGTCAGCTGTGGCTTGTTCTGTCTCTCTGACCATCCAGCATTTCACCCCAATAACTGGCCCCGGGTTTGATTTTATTAATAAGACTCTCTAAGATTCCTGCGACAGCATATGAAAAGGATGGAAGAGTTAACACTGACCGAGCACCTACCATGTCCTAAACTCTGCTCTAAGGGTTTGACATGTAGTCATTTAATCCTTAGGGTTACCATCTGAAGGAAGTGTGGCTCTTTCGCTTTAAAGACTGGGAAACTGAATGCCCCAGAAGGGAAAAGAACATGCTGAAGATAACGTGCGGCTCTCTAGGGAACTTGTAGTTAAACCAGGAAACCATGCTCTGGAGCCTCTGCTCCTAATTGGTTTCCCAAGTGACCTTCGGGCACCTATGTGGCTTGGGACCTGGCTGTTGACTGTCAGTTCCCAATGCAGCATGGACGAGATGGACACAGTTTAAACCCTGACTCCCTCCTTACCAGCTACAGTATGTGAAACCCCTCTTACGGCATGGACCCATGTCAGTCAGGAAAATCGGTAAGCAGCGGACAATAGATGGTTTTTTTTTTTTTTAAAGCATTTCTTTTGATTTATTTATTTATTATGTATACAGTGTTCTGTCCATATGTATGTCCGCAGGACAGAATAGGGTACCAGATCTCATTACAGATGGTTGCGAGCCACCATGTGGATGCTGGGAATTGAACTCAGGACCTCTAGAAGAGCAGCCAGTGCTCTTAACTTCTGAGCCGTCTCTCCAGCCCAATAGATGGTTTTGGGTACCCTCTACTAGTTTCATTAAGAGATGGAAGTAGTGGACTGGAGAAATGATTCAGTGGTTAAGAGCACCTGTTGCTCTTGGTGAGGACCAATATTCGAGGTTGTCACCTGACCCCAATATGGGTGCTGGAACATTAGTCTAACAACACTTAGGCACGTGAACATGCGCACACAAGATAGAAGTACACAAAAAATTGTGATGCTTTCTTGCAGTGAGACTTGAATAAATATATCCCAGAGTCTCAATTCCTTTGTCTGTAGCTGCACTTCATGGGGAAATGGAGGCTATAAGGACAAAGCTTGCTTTACATGCCTTCCTTCAGACACGTGTGAGTGACAAAAACTCCCGGCTGCTTCTACTGCACACCATGTCACTGAACATCTGCAGTGACCGGGTAGCCTGGGGACGACGAGGAAGGGCAGAGCCATGCTGCAGACAATCCCATCCTACATAGCACCTGCATTAGGCTGGTTCTGCTACTAAGAGGAGCCTATGCTGAGATGACAGGTGGCTGACCGTGATAGGCATCTATTCCACAAAAGAAGATCCATTTTATGAGAGAGCGAGGGCCCTTTAATAATAGTCCCAACAATGCTTGAGAGAACCAGAGGGTTGGGTGGAGTGAACAGAAAAACCAAAGCAGAATGTCAAAACGAGGCTATTCAAATCCCCATAATCTACTTCTTAGGAAACCTGGGAAAGGCGGGGGCAAAATGAGATTTGAGTCAATAGGAATAACATTCAAGCTGATTGACTACCAGATGAAACATTAGAACCCACTATCCATAGCTGCACCAAAGAATGTTTAGTCTCCCTATCGAGGTCATTGCCTGTTTGATAATTTTATTTTTGACATTAATGTTAGGCTGTTGATCCATTATGCTATTTTGTTCCATTCTGAGAAACCTTTAGAAGAGGAAATGCAGTTTCCCTGGCTTGTTCACATTCATTTTCTGAAGGGAAATGCATGCCAACTACAACTCTTACGGGCAGCTGTTTGTACTTGAAAACAAAGATACGCTATCACGGCTACCAGGGTTATGGCTGGGAGCCTGGTCCAAAGGAGGCAAAAGAGGGACTATGACCTTCTGGAGACCTGCAAGGAAAGAACTTTCTCCCATTTCCAATGACTGTTGAGATACTGTCTGCCATTTTGCCCCTAAATGGAAGTTGTCTGTTTATACAACATTATTGCCTTACTGATACATACAGCACTTGGAGATTAGGTAACTGATCACAGACGGTTTGGGGAAGAGATGAGATCTTTGCTCCAGTTAAAGTCCTGTTAAAACACAAGCCAGACATAATTCTTTCATTCCCACATCATACAGTGACATGTTTTGATTCACGGATGTTGAGGTTGATCAGTCCCAAAGTGAATGCATGTTGTGGGCGAAGCTAAGGGTCTACTCAAATACTCACAGACTTTCCAGATTGCCAGTTCCAGTTAAGTCAGGAAATTCAGTAATTTGTGAGGCACCATTCAAAGTCCTAGGAGAAATATGTGAGTGTTATACAGAGAAGATTCTAGAATGGGGTCCTTTTTACTACGATTTTTTTTTTTTCAAGCAGTAGCATTCATTTGGTCTTTGCATCAATACTACAGGTTGGGTGGTGGTGACATTTAAGAGAAATAGACACTTACAGGGTTCTTAGTTCAGGTAAATGTTGAAAAGCAGATATTCCAACAAATTGGATGGGATTGTCATAGAAATGTCTGAAAAATCCAAATACCAATGTGTTATAATAAAGCTGATGGCCAAGAGCATATGCTTCAACAAATATACTAAAAGCGCAGTTGTTGCTTTCACTGGTTGTTTCTACTGATTACTTCACATCCCCAACACTCAGCTCCGAGTGAACATCTCACATTTTACACTTCTGTGATATTTACTTGTTTGTTTATTTGGTGTGCGTAGCATGCACTCCAATGCATGCCCTGGGGTATGCGTGGAGGTCAGAGGATGCGTTGTGAATGTGAGCTCCCAGCATCCAACTCAAGTTGTTAGGCTAAACCTGCTGAACCATCTCAGTAGCTCGCTTTAGGAGATTTGGGGTAAGGAATCTTTATAAAATTTAAAGAGAAGGGACTTGGGGTGGGATTTAGAATGAAGTAGAATGACAATGTGTGAAGATGTCATGACAAAACCCACACTGTGTATGCTAACCCACAAGATTAATCAAAAAGAAAAAAATTAAAATTTGGACAGCAGGGCTGGTATGAATGATAGTTACTAAGTAGAGTAGCCCATGAACTGACTAACTGTACTTAAAGATTTTGTCTGCCTCCACCACCAAGTACTCAGTAACAAAACATAACTTGTAATTCAGTCTACCATCTGTCTGTCCATCTGTCCGTCTATCTATCTATCTATCTATCTATCCATCTATCTACCTACCTACTTACCTATCTATAGGTCTGTCTGTCTATGTATCAATCTATGTATCTATCTTTTTTTTTTTTTTTTTTTTTTTTTGATTTTTCGAGACAGGGTTTCTCTGCGTAGCTTTGCGCCTTTCCTGGAGCTCACTTGGTAGCCCAGGCTGGCCTCGAACTCACAGAGATCCGCCTGGCTCTGCCTCCCGAGTGCTGGGATTAAAGGCGTGCGCCACCACCGCCTGGCTTTGTATCTATCTTTGTATCTATCATCTATCTATCTATGTACCAATATATCATTTATACTTAACTATCTCTATCTGCATATTTATCTCTTTCTCTCTCTGTCTCTATGTATCTATCATCTATCAATCCATCCATGTACCAATATATCATCCATATTTACCTATCTCTATCTGCCTATCTATCTCTCTGCCTATCTATTTCTCTGCCTATCTATCTATCTATCTATCTACTATCTATCTATCTATCTATCTATCTATCTATCTATCTATCTATCATCTTTATGTCTATGGAAGGTTCTATCTGTTGGTTGAATATAATTACCATAACACCTACAAAGAACTCTTCATATTATTGAGAAGAAGTGATATACTCTGGGGTTTATCTAAAGTAAGAAGTTTCTTGAATTAGTCATGACTCTAAAATGTGAGACATTATTAAAACTTAAAGAACATTTTGTATTATAGACTTTAATGTAATAAAAAATATAGTTCAACTGCTTTGTCGATGGAGCCCCACACAGATTTCTTAGCTGAGGCCTTGGGATAGTCAATTGAGTACAACAAATCTTTAATCGGTGTCGACTCTGCTCAAACTGTGAAGAAGACACTGCAGAGATTTAAAGATTTGTTCGTTACAGAAACTGCCATTGGGAATTATTCTAAATGCTGGAGGCTGAAGAGGAATATGATAAAATATTCCTGCCTACAGGAGCTTAGAATCTGATGAGACTAAGACAAATAACAGCACACCAGCCGCCTTCTATTTGACAAAGCGATTGATCTGTACAACAACTTGGATCTACGGCGTAGATACTATTTTCTTCATGCTCAGGTGAGAAAATTGAGCTTCAGATCTCCAGGAAATTCATTATCACCTAGATCCTCAATTTAAGCTGCGATAATAATGAGCTTGGTCATGGGACTTGTGTCCCAACTGGAAACGCTAATGCAGGTGCAACATCTCACATAGTTGGTGACCTAGCACATCTAAGCGCTCTGGGATTCGGCCACTTTTCCTTTCTTCTCTCTTAGGATTAGACAATTGTTAAAAGAACTGCCATGGGGGTGGGGGAAATTTGGGTTGGATGTGATCAAGATACATTTCATACGTGCATGGATTTTTCAAAGAATCAGTGAAACAATCAGAAAAGCGTGACAACTGGAATAGAGGCATTATGGTTTATAATGGAGCCTTCCTCACAGCACACCTTTCTTGGGTCTGTCATATACTTATATGCACATAATTACATTCACACACTTGTGCAAATATACATACACTGGACAGGAATGGATATGTGTGCTTGCATGGGAAAGGCAGAAATATCACAGCTACAAATAAAAAACTCTGAGGGGTCTCTGGAGGAAACCCTCCCATTTGCTGAGGGAAGGGTAAAAAAAATTATGAAATAATTTTTTGAAATACATATGAAAGAATTCCGATCACCTTAGTGCAGGGATGGAATCTCTATGTTGTACAAACACAGCTTGGGCAGCCGGGTTACGGCATGGTTGTGGAGAGCTTTGGCGAAGTAGGTTAGGAACGTTGGCTGTGGAAGACTATGAATGTCAGGCAAGGAGTTTGTATTTAATCTAAACAGGCAGTCCTGGATGTCTGCTTCGTAGTGACACAGTGGCAGGAAAGATGCTGTTTCGAGCGTCCCTGGCGACTTCGGAGGGACAGGGAGACCCG
The DNA here is from genome assembly GCF_004664715.2 of Peromyscus leucopus. Taxonomy (NCBI): domain Eukaryota; kingdom Metazoa; phylum Chordata; class Mammalia; order Rodentia; family Cricetidae; genus Peromyscus; species Peromyscus leucopus. Next base: position 14,977,867 of record NC_051078.1, on the reverse strand, counting down.
CCTCAACTACACTGGTACACTTCAAGAAGTAACGGCTAACGGAGGAGATGGGGGAGTGGTAAAAAAGAGGGCATTGGGTTGGCGACTGCCGAGGTAGAAATGAAGGCTGGGTCACCAGCTAACAGGGCTTGGAGTCAGACATACTTAGAGGTGACTATGACGGAAAGGTTGGCGGTGATGAGAGCTGGAAACGCCTGCGTGAGCAAAGCGGGAGGATGAGGAGAAAGCGGGCAGCCTCGTGGTAAAGGGGAGAGGCCTCCAAAGACTGCCAGGGCTGTCACTCACGATGCATTAACATGCCAAAAGAGCGATTAAGCACCAGTCCCGGGGCCTCAGGCAAAGAGCAGCAAAGCCCATGCAATTCCCTGATCTTTTAAGATGTAAATGCTCTCTAATGAGGACTAATGTTTATTCGGCAACAGGATCCAAAGCCCTTAGTGTGCCAAAATATTGCCAGGACGTTTCAGAGGTGATGAATGGTTTTGTTTGTATGTGAGTTAGCTGCCCCGCTCCCCACAGTTGCCTAGGCTAATTGGGGCTCTGGCCACATGGTCTCAGAAAGCCTCTCTCTCTCAAGTTAGCACTGGAGGTACCCCTGACAAGCATGGTTGCCTTTACCCACCTTCTCTATGATAGATCTGAGACCCATCACTAAGGCCAATACAATTTCCTAAACCTACCTTGGTTTAGGTAGGTTTTTTTTTTTTCTTAGATAAAAGACAGATATCTTTTATCTAAAAAAAAAAAAAAAACCTAATAATTACACATTGTTATTTTCTTACTGTTGATACATAATAAATGTTCTATCTGTGTTAAGTGTGAAGCAAAATTATTGGTACTTTGTGATTATAAATTTATTGTATTTGCCAGGCAACAGCGGTGCACGCCTTTAATCCCAGCACTCGGGAGGTAGAGCCAGGTGGGTCTCTGTGAGTTCGAGGCCAGCCTGGTCTACAGAGCAAGATCCAGGACAGGCACCAAAACTACACAGAGAAACCCTGTCTCAAACAAAACAAAACAAAACAAACAAACAAACAAAAAACCAAAACAAAACAAAAAAAAAGAAAAAAGAAAAATTTATAATATATTAAGTCCTTATAGTTCCCATTCTAGAATACACACACCTTTCTGGAATTAGACCCTACTTTTGTTTAAATGTGACTCAAGGCTGGGGCTTGTTTACAGATAGACAGAGAACATTAAACAGTATTCAACTCCCACAGCCAGCAATTTAAATCAGAGGTAAATTGTTTGCCAAGACCCTCTTTTTGTATATAATACTTTATTTTTCTAGAGTACTGGGGTTGAATTCCTGAATGACTAAGAGGCCTGCCATTGGAAGCTCTAAAATCAGGTTTATTCTTTGCAAAATACAGGTAACCAAAACCACTTTTAGCTGTGGCGTGTGACGTGGCATCTGAAGAGGGCAGCTGTAAGGCAACAGATTCCTCAGATCCTGAAAGATCACCCTTTAGTATCACAGTGTTTAGTTGAAATCTGATGAACTATATCAACGAAACCTGATGTACTATATCACTCCTGTACAGATTTTTGCATGGACTGAGACAAAACCGAGGCAAATTAATTAGCATTAATTGCATTCTATTTAAGTGTGCAATATATTTAGAACTGTTACATGTCAGGAAGTTGGAGTAAAAAGAGCCAATAGGCACTTACATTGTGATAAGAGAAGGGTTGCCTATGAATGCTTTCTCAGGTATTGACCTGATGTTGTTGCTGTGGAATCCTCTAGAAAGAGAGAAAAATAATTATAGAAAGTCACGTGTGTGTCTCTGTGTGTATGTGTATATATGTGTGTGTGTGGGGGGGGGCAGGGGGATTACTTAACAGCTCTCTTTGCCCTACCATGTAACTACAGTCAGCATCTTTAGAAACCAGTGTATAGGTAATTCCTCCCTGCTTTGTGAACCGTGTGTGTCCTCATTCACCGCAGAGGAGCAAAGGAAATCACAAGCTCTCACCTTGAAAGGGGAAGAGAGGCTCTGCAAATCCCGACCGTGCTTTACGGAAACGGGACATGGCGTTATAAAAGGAAAACCCTTTTGTTGATATCCACTAGAGAACTGTTGTGTAACAGCTTGAGTGCAGTGCGAGCTATCTTTGGAGAGAGGATTAGGATTACTCTCTGTCTGAAGCCAGAGAAGGGAAAATTGACTTAAGCTGCAGTGAAGTAGAGATTTCAGGAAGCTCCTTACAAGGAAAATGTTTAGTGAGTCTGTAATAATAAATCGATTACCCCTGCCAGGGCAAATACCATCTGAATGGCAGAGAGCAGAGTCAAGGGTCTTTGAGTGCTGTATGACCTGTGGTTGTTTGAGGTGTGGGTTAGGAATGCCTTCCTCTGTCAATACACTACCCAGCCAATACACATGTCTCTCTGAGGCCAAGCCCACGAAGGCTTTTTCCTTATAAACAAGTTACTCTATCTATCTGTCTGCTTTGTGGAAATAAGGTCCCAGGCTTATATAATTTTTTTCAAGAGCTAGGACAGTACTTACCAAGGCTATTTGTCTTTTTAGATAAAAGGAAAAGCTAATAAAAATTTATCATTCAAAACACAATATATGCAGCCATGGTTGAAAATGAGTTTACCTTTAGTGAAATTGTGCTTAGAAAATTAAGTAAAATTAAATAAGGGTCACCCAGCATTTAAGATGCATGTAATAGGATATATGAGATGGTATCTATTACTATACAAGGGACACATAATTTTATTCATACAATTCTATATTTATGTAACTCAGAAATTTCTAGATTCATAGAAATGTTTAATAAATAACAAAATTCTACTATAGTTGTATTACAAATATACAAAGAATATAAATGGTACTAGATACATATCACTTAGGAAAAATGGAAGTATATAGGTTATATAGATATAAAATATATGTTTTTATATACAAATAAGAAAGGCCACTTATAAGTTCGAAAATTATGATTTTTTGGTTATGAAAATCAATTAAAATATACTTCAAGTGTGCTAAACTATTATTTATATAAACCTGAAATATTTCAGCCATTACACATAATTATGCCAATTTTAAAATAAATTTACAAAGAGCAAAAGTTCATTCATTAAACTGGTTTTAATACTTACAGTTCTTTAAGGTTGGAGAGAGTCTTGATTGCAGTGGGGAATTCATCAAGGTTATTATAATTTAAATCTCTAGAAATGAGTAAGTGGTATTTTCAGTATTTCATCTAAAACTTCTATTTCCTCAATTCACAAGTTAAGTATTCCAGTGGACCCCTTATCATAGATGGAAACTCTTTCTCTTTCTCTTTCAGGAGACAGTTTATTGGCTTGCTGCCAGCTAGTACTTTAAAAGCAATGTATTGTATTTTAGCTTGTGCGCATGTGCGAGCATGCACGTGTGCACGCGCGTATGTGTGTGTATGTTCGAGCACCAAGCACGCTTGTAGAAGAGAACAGTTTTGGGGTGCTAGTGTTCTCCTTCCACTGGTAGGTTCCAAGGGTGGAACTCAGCCAATCAGGGGGAGCAGAAAAGACTTTCACCTGCTGAACCATCTCTAGGGCCCTGGCCACCGGTAGTCTGAAAACAGTGGCATTACAATAATCAAGACACCAGTGAACAGAAATTTCAAGCCAAGGATCCTTGGTGGTGGGTCATTTAAAACAGGGAGGGCCCTGCAGCAGTTTTAACTTCCAAGGAGGGGTGATGCTTGCTTGGTCCGTTCTGACCACTTCCTGGTGGAGCTCTTCCTCGGGACCTGGTTCATGGAATTGCCAGCCAAGTGTTTGCATTCTTCAGTCCCGGGACGCATTCGCTTTCTTGTTCCCATTTAGGAAGTAGGACATGAGACCCGCCTTGTGCCTGGCTCCTGTGGAAAGCCTGTGCCTCACTCAGCCTGAAGTCCAGGACAGGACATGTGTTTTTTGGAAAGGTTTATGTGACACACAGGACCCTTCGCAAGGGCATGTAGACTAGAATTTTCCCTGAGTCATAAATGATCAACTCAAGTTGGGTGTTTGTCTTGGTCTGCGAGGCAAAGCTCTGTATTATCCCTCATACACAGAGATGGAAGAGCCAGAGAACCTCAAACCATTAATTTCTCTATGTGTAATGACACAAATGGCTTTTCAATCCCATTACTCACACATGTTTTATAGGCTTACTCCGCCTTCTACCTACATCTTCAGATGAAAAAGGAATTGCTGTCTGGTCCCTGGGAATGACGGATTTCCCAAATGACACAGAAAACTCTTTTGGTAAGGCAATCAGATGTGGTTAGATCCTCCTCAGTAGAAAAGAATCGCTATTTAATTTTAAGAGAAAGATAATTTGACTTGAGTTAGACATGAATCAAGATTTCTACTTGTCTGGCACAAGCCATCCCTAAGCTATTCTGCAGGCAGGAAACTCGTGTCTTTTGTGGACATAAATTTTTCTTCCTGTTTGTAAATCTCTCCAGATGCTCTGTTTTGATTAAACAAGGACCGGACCCTTATAAATTACTTGGCTTTCTAGTCAGGGAAAGGAAGAGGTTGGGAAGAACCAATTTACTGATCCTCTGTAGCCCTGGGCAAAGTGGGGCCAGACAATAAGATTCACAGATTTCTGTCCTGAAATGTTTTTCTCTGCGGTATTTATATGTATTTTTCTGTAAGCCTGGTTCCTTACCTAGGACCAGGGATGGGAAAAGCACTTATGGAAACACCAGTAGAGCTGATTTTTTTTTCTTTTTTGCTCCAATTGTTCTATTTAAAGGGATGAGAAAGTGTCACTTAATGAGAGAGACCTTCTAAATTTTCCCTAGTGGCCGACGGAAACTGTTTTCCCATGCCATCAAGGTCCTGCCTGAATGAGTTCCTCTTTGACACCCGTGGAGAAGTGGAGTGACGGGTTGTTCTGGAAGGAGAGTCATGGGTGCTCACTTGTTAGGAGAAGATCCAGGAGACATGGTCTCTCAGGAAGCAGGTTGATCCAGAACTGTCAGAAACTAAATTGACCATGGGTAAACTGCACGCAAATGAGCAATGCTCCCTAAGGTCATAGAAGACTTGGCTTTGCCATCCCAAGGCCTTGTGTAGTTTATTGTATTTCAGAATTGAACATGGGAAGTGGTTTAGGATATCGCCACAGCTACTTTCTCTCCTTCCACACTCGGAACTTTTGCTGCCTACTACCCATCTGTATTTCACTTCCCCGGCTCAACAGGGCATCAAAGAGTATGTCCTCTACCAGGAGGCAGCTTGTGCTCCAGGTAGATGGTGAGATCTTCTGCCCTGGCTCTGGGATCTAGGGTATGGTCAGTTGACTGGACCCATTTTTATTCAAAGTAACAACAAAAGCTTGAGCTAGTTCTGTTGTTTGTTGAGATGGGGGTTTTGCTATGTTGACTCAGGCTAGTCTCAGACTCTTGGGCTCAAGTGATACTCTGCCTCAGTCTAAAGAATAGATTGAGCCAGGAAGTGGTGGTGCACACCTTTAATACCAGCACTCGGGAGTCAGAGCCAGGTGGATCTCTATGAGTTCGAGGCTAGCCTGGGCTACCAAGTGAGTTCCAGGAAAGGTGCAAAGCTACACAGAGAAACCCTTTCTCAAAAAACAAAAAACAAAAAACAAAAAACAAAAAAAATAGATTGAGACCACAGGTACATGTCACTGTGTCCAGTGGAACCTTTGACCTACTCTTTGAAAGTAGTATCTTGAGATAAACATAGATTTTCAGAATCGGCTTAGAGAAAGGAGGAATTCCCAGTCACACTACAGGCTAAATATGTAGCCTTGGTAAAGTAACTCAGTGGGGCCCAAGATAGAAATTGTTGCTCATTAGGATATTTGTAAAAATTATTCAAACAGTGTACATCAGTGATCAAGTGACATTGCCCCTTGAATTACTTCAGTATGAACCATGTACCTTATGAAGAGCCTGCATCTCAGGGTCTTTGCTCTTTCTTCAGAGGACCCAACTCACACACAACTGGTGATTAGTGCTCCTGGCTCTCTGGGAGGAGAATACACGTTCCTAAGCCAACAGTCACTGCTTACGGAGAACACCTCATTTAGCTTTAATTATTCTCACTAATTTGCCACTCTCAAGAGATTAAAATAGAATCTCAGTTTTATTGTTCAGCTCTGTGGGGTGTGTGTGTGTTGCGTGTCTGTGTGTGTGTGTGTGTGTGTGTGTGTAAGATAAAACCTCTGTAAATATCTGTTGAAAGCTCAGGCAATTAACCAAACCAAACATCAAGTTTGGCTTTAAGGCGGTTTTGATTCCTTCAGAATATTCATGAAAGCACTGGGAAAAGGGAAACAAATAAAAGGTCAACTCACAGAGTCTCCAGGCTGTGGAGCCCATCAAAGCATTTCTTTCCCAGGGAGTGGATTCTATTGTTATGGAGATGCCTGCAAGAAACCATTACCCACAGTCATGAACAGGCACAGAGGCGCACTGCCCAGAGAAAAGTCAGGAACGACGACGTTTTGGATGTTTAAATCCACAGGAAGGTGAAACATGCACTAAAGACAAGGAACGAACATTTTAGAAAAGCCCCTCTGCTGCCTTCACACGTATTGTTGACGACTCCATAGCATAAAGTTTAAGATTAACTTCTGTCTCTGTGTGTGATGATTTGAGTGATTCACATTTTTGTTGTTGTGGCTGTATTTTCCAGTGTGGTTTGCTCATTGCATCTTGGGGACATAGAGTGCTCAGCAGAGTTACTGAGTATCACTGAGGGAGGGGATGGGGTGGATGGAGGGAGGTCACATGGGGACTCAGCTTGTTTTGTGATGACTCCATTCCCAGGATCGGGGCTGCAGGTCGTCAAGAAAGGATTTCAGCTGTAAGGGACTAGAGATCGCACTTTTTCTCCTGCCCAAGACTAGTAATCCTGACAAACTATTAGCGTGGGCAATCATCATCTCAGGCTCAGCTGATAGATCAGGTGTGCCAGAGTCCATGAGAACAGCTGTGTACACAGCTGGAAAGCAGACTAACTCCCAAAGAGGTTTTGGAAAGTGGGTTTAAAGGAGACAAAGTTTAAAAAAAAAAGTACTGAAAAAAAAAAAAAAAAAAAAACCCTCAAAGGCCATAGCCAGCTTCTTCAGGATCGGTGACCTCATATTCATGAGAGGAATCGAGAGCAGATATCTGTTAATATCCTGTTAAATTTCTCTTCTTCTCAGACTAAGATCTTCCTTGTAATAAATACAATTTTGGTTTCAGGTGAGATCTATGTGGCATCTCTTCAGGATCTTTTATATGCAACAGATGAGAGAGAGGATGGAGAGGATAAAAAACAAACACAAAAAAAAACCCCAAGAGCCCTCATGAGGAGTACATGCTACAAAAGAAGAGATGGGCAGTCAGCTGCCATAAATGTAGTGGGCTGGGCTGGCGAAGGCAGAAGAGAGTCAGTGGGTGATTGGGGGTGGGGCGCAAAGTAGCCCCTCTCTATGCTCCCCATTAAGGTTTGTGTCATACATGACCGCCCAAGACCCATCCGCTTAAGGCTTGGCAGCCAGCCCGTGGAGTTACAGCAATGGTGGTGGGTCCTATGTCAGTGGGACCTAGTGGAAGGAAGTGAGGTCATGGAGCCTTGTCCTTGAAGGAGCTATGCCCGCCCCCCCAGCCCTTCCTGTCTCTCCTTCTGCTTCCCAGCTGCTACCAACTGAGCAACGTTGGTCGACCATGTACTGTCGGTCACAATGCTCCGCTTCACCACAGGTCCAGAGCAAGGAGACCACCGGCCATGGACTGAAATTTGAAGGTCAAAGTGCCTTTCTTCCCTATAAGTGGTTAATCTTTTCCTTCCTTCCTTCCTTCCTTCCTTCCTTCCTTCCTTCCTTCCTTCCTTCCTTCCTTCCTCCCTCCCTTCCTCCTTCTCTCCCTTCCTCCGTCTTCCCTCCCCCATTTCCTTCTTTCCTTGACAGGATCTTACTCAGTAGCCTTGTGTGGGCTTGACCCATATAGCTTTGGCTGGCTTTCGAACGCACTTCAGCCTTCTAAACCCTAGGATTACAGGTGTGGGGCACCATGGCCAGCTTTATCTCAAGCGTCTGTCCTGGGGATGGAACGCAGACTAACACATCAAGCGAGCTGATCTTACAATCCTTCAAGCAGCAAGTGCCTTCAAACACCAGCCTTTGATAAACGTCGGCTATTCTCCTAGACACATGCGGCAAACTGTTTTACTGATTAATTTCCAAACCATCTCTCGAGAACCACTTTGATTTTCTAAAACAATGAGATGTGAGAGAGGCACCAGTGGTGGTATATGCCTATGATGCTAACACTTGGGTGGTAGAGGCAGGAGCATCAGGACTTTAAAGACATCCTGGACTGCACAGCACTGTTCAAAGCCAGTCTGCTTGAAACCTTGTTTCAAAAAACCCAAACCAAACCCAAAGAAACCTAGATCTCAAAGAGAAAAATGCAAAGTGGTAGAAATGCAGTATTGCTGTCAAGAGTCAATGCTCTCCTCTCCCTTTCCCTCCCTTTCCTTTCTCCTATCTTTTCCTGTCTTTCATCAGTACTAGGGCTCAAACCCAGGTACTGACTGATGCTAGACACTCTGCCACTGGGCTACATCCCCAGCTTGGGAATGATCGGTCTTCTTTTTCTTTAACAACAACAACAAAAAAAAAACAACAAAAAGTACTTGTCAAGGCTGTGAATGTAGTTCACTGATGAAGTATTAATACTTGTTTAGCTAGCAGTTGTGATGCCTGGTTCCATCCCTAGAATTGCAACAACAACAAAAATCCCATTATTAATATATATTGTTAATAATCACATAATCTTTTAACAAAATTTTTTCATTATTTTTGTGATGATTTCTTTTAAAACGTACAACAGATTCCACTATGGTAGAGGTGCTACTTGATCTTTGTATGCCCAGCAATGTTTATCACTAATCAGGTATTTGATAAATGTTGTAAGTCATTGTCACAATTGGAAGATTGATAAGTCATTCTAGAGAGAGTCTCGGGGTTTTCTCCTCCCTTTAAAATGCCTCCATTCAAGTTTTGAGGTCCAACACTTTAAGATCTCAGAGGGAATTCAGAAACCGTCAAAACAGAGAGCAAAATCAATAAAACTCACAGCACCACCAGGCTGGAGAGGTTTCCAAAGGCAAGGTCTGGTAGATGGTGTATTTTGTTCAGGGCCAAGGTCATGGCTTGCAGTGCTGATAAACTTCTGAAAGCCTGGACAGGGACTTCCGTCAGGGCGTTGTCATCCAGCCACAGGTGCCTCAGGGAGTGCAGGCCACTGAAGCAGCTGGGTGGCACGTAGCTGATGTGGTTGGCATCCAGACGCCTGGAAGAAAGCAAACCAGAATGGCAAACAGTGAAGGCCAGGCAGAGTATGGACTTTGTGCACGTTCATTAGCCACAGCCAAAACAGCCTGCAGAGCTCCAGGCCCCAGACAAACTGGAACGGTTCTCTCTTTGGATCAGCCCTCTTCAGTCTGCTTAAATCCTTAAGCTCTCCTTTTTTTTTTTTTTTTTTAGTTTTTTGAGACATGGTTTCTCTGTTGTTTTGGTGCCTATCCTGGATCTCGCTTTGTAGACCAGGTTGGCCTCCAACTCACAGAGATCCACCTGGCTCTGCCTCCCAAGTGCTGGGAATAAAGGCATGCGCCACCACCGCCCGGCCCTTAACCCCTCCTTAAGGTGCTCTCTCTCCCATCCAGGCTTGTGGGTAACATGCTTTCATGCACGGGAGACGCCCCTCTGAGGTGTAAAATCTCATCCCATTCGGACGCTACAAGGCAAACATTCTCTCACCTCTCATTCCCACGTCAAGCCAAATGACTGTCTTTGCTGCGATCCCAGACTGTTTGGAACAGACTAAGCAGTCGTCTACTAGTTTGTGCCTAAGTGCTAGGAAAAGATTCCTTCAATAGTTGAAAAGAATCAGTAATTTTTGAAAGACTGTTAGATATGCCTCTGGGAAGAGCTTCAAAACTGCTGGCTGTCTTGCTCAGCCTAACCACTTGCCTTGGGCAGATAGTTGTTTTTCTGACATTTTAAGATGAATAATAAAATTAGCAACTTCCCAATGCTTGCTTCCTTTTCCACTTTTTCTTCCGTTCCCTTCCCTTCCCTCCTCTCCTCCCTCTTCCCCTCCCTCTTCCTTCCTTCCTTCCTTCCTTCCTTCCTTCCTTCCTTCCTTCCTTCCTTCCTTCCTTCCTTCCTTCCTTCCTCCCTTCCTTCCTTTTTAAATGGGGAAACTGTTAGGATTCTGCCACCACTCCATCCAGGTGCATGACCACACATGTGCAGTTCAGGAACTAAGCAAGGGGTCTTGCGTCTTACGTCACCCATGTGCTGCGTGAGCGTGCAAATGCACACAGTGGGATCACACAATCAGCACATGTGTGCCATAGCTCCATAAGCCCATACGCAGGGGAATCCTAAAAAGTCGGGCATAGACTCCTCTCTCTCTTCTCTCCTCCCTCCCTCCCCCTCCCTCCTCCTCCTTCCCCTTCCTCCTTCCCTCCCCCTCCCCCACCTCTCTCTCTGCACATGCTTCTTCCCCAGGCCTGGTTCTTCTGTCCCCTGCTTCCTCCTAATAAAGCTCTGATACTGGGCTTTGCCATGTCTCATGACCTTTTCGCCCGGTAACGGTGCCGCCTATCATTTTTAAAACAACAGAAACTCTTCTAAAAATAGGTCTGGTTAATAAGCTGTTGTCACTTCTGAACCAGCAGAGGGAGCGCAGTACATTTATTTCATCATCATTCAAGACAAACGGTAGGTGTCATTTAAGTGACCTGATGTTTCTTATGGAAATCACAAAATTGAGGTGTTTTATGATTTTTTTTTGGGTGGGGGTGAAGTACACGAACAGTGGAACTATTACCCATCAGTCATGTTTCCAACAGTCTTCACTCATTTTTTTTTTTTTAAAAGACTTACATTTGCTTGCATTTTCAAAACTAGAATTAAAAACCAAACCAAACCCCTGCAAGACTTGCATTTTATGCAGCTCGTGTGTTAGGAAGGATTAGAAAACCGTGAGAGGATTTAAAAGAAAATGTTTTGGAAGCATTTAAGACTAAACAGATGCAGGATGCACATGAGAATCGCAAAATAATCCCCGGCACACCAAATTTAAACAGTTTAGAAATAGAGAAAGCCCTCTGTCGTAGAAAGCTAACCTCTCTGGAAAGCGGCTTTCTCACTTTTGGCCACATACATCATTCCAGTCATCCCCCAGTTCCGACTTCTATCCCATGAATGGGAACAAGTGACCCCTGATGGGCCCCGGGCCAAGTTGCAGTAATGATTGCGGTAAGGTCACTTGGAACAAATGTCTGGAGTTGGCCGTCCCTGCTAACACTCCCTCGCTTCTCTAGTAGAACAGCTCATGGTTGTAGGAGTGGAAACACGTCTGTCTCCTCACACGGCAGAGTCCTGTCAACAAATGAACTGGAAATGCTTGGCAAAATTCATCACGGCCTTTCTCCAGCCACGTGCCCGTGATAGGGCACTCTTGTTGGTTGTTTATTCTTTACTCTTTTGGCTTTTTTTGCACTTTGGGGGCCTGCGCCCAGCACCTGAATAAAACACACGTAGAGTCTTATTATTACTTGTGAATGCCCAGCCTTAGCTTGGCTTGTTTCTAGTCAGCTTTTCTTAAACTATCCTCATCTACCTTTTGCCCCTGGGCCTTTACCTTTTCTTCTGTAATCTTTCTTTCTTTTCTTTCTTTCTTTCTTTCTTTCTTTCTTTCTTTCTTTCTTTCTTTCTTTCTTTCTTTCTTTCTTTCTTCCTTCCTTCCTTCCTTCCTTCCTTCCTTCCTTCCTTCCTTCCTTCCTTCCTTCTTTCTTTCTTTCTTTCTTTCTTTCTTTCTTTCTTTCTTTCTTTTGTTTTTTGAGACAGGGTCTCTCTGTAGTTTTGGTGCCTGTCCTGGATCTCACTCTGTAGACCAGCTTGGCCTTGAACTCAGGGATCCGCCTGGCTCTGCCTCCTAAGTGCTGGGATTAAAGGCGTGTACCACTACCGCTCTGCTTGTAATCTTACTTTCATACTTACTCTGTGGCTGGCTGCGTAGCTGGGTGGGTTGGCCCCTTATGTCCTCCTCATTCTTCTTGCCCCTTGACCCCCCTTTTCTCTCTTTTTCTCCTTCTGTTTATTCTCTCTGCCTGCCAGCCTTTCTTCTGCCTTGCTATTGGCCATTCAGCTCTTTACTAGACCAATCAGGTGTTTTAGACAGGCACAGTAACACAGCTTCACAGAGTTAAACAAATAAATGCAACATAAAAAGCACAACACATCTTTATGTCATTAAACAAATGTTCTACAAAGCATAAAAAAATTTAACAAACATCTTAAACTAATATTCCACAACAGGGTACAGCACAATCTCATTAAGGATGAGGAGGTCATCAGTTTTACTTGGTTAGAAGTAAAGCCCATATTTACACTGAATGTAACTACTGCCCTTACTGCACTCTCAATTGTAGCCCACCCTACAGCATGGGACTCTGCATTTTGGTCGGCATATCATCTTTCCATCTTAGTGGCTCGGGCATTGGCATTGCAAGTAGCTCCTAAAAGCTTTGAAAAAGGCAAACCTCAGAGTTCAGTGCAATGTTAGGGAGCTGTAGAAAAGGCTTTTTCAGCATGTAATCACGGGGCTTTTCTTCTTTGATATTTTAAGTTGTGACCAGCAAGGAGTAGCCTGGTATCAGTGCCCTACATGAATACATCCATTATTTATGAATGAGTTCACATATGTATCTATGAATACATTCCTTGGGGCAGGGATCCTCTGAGGATCATCTTTTTCCCCCTCCCAGGAATATTAAAATATGGCCACACTACTGCACAATTTTTTCTGTCTGAAATGAATGTGTCAGAATAATTGCTCATTGTCCTCACATTCTTGATACTAATGAACACTCCCAGGCCTACTAACCCTTGAAACAGACTTTAGGTGTTCTGAGCATATCATTGAAATGTCATTCTATGACACTGTTTCATCATTTAAAAAACTCCCTATATAAAAGTATCACTGGGTAGTGGCCTGGATATGACTGATGTACTTTCTACGGATGTATGAAAGTGTCATAATAAAACCCATTATTTTATAAGTTAATATACACCAATAAAATATATAAAAAAAAGTCCTCCTAAACAATGCCCCTAAATGTAGTGTTTCAGAATTAGTATCTGCCTGGCCTCAGTAGTTCCAGCTTAGTCTAGATACGAGTTTATTGTTTATACTCAAGGGCATTATCTGGTTTAGTTTTCCCTTTCCTGTTTTATTAAAGTATAATAGGCAAATAAAAAATTGAATATATTTACAGGGTGCATTGTAGTGTTTTATTACAAGTATGTAACATAAAGCGATTAAAGAAAACTTATTAACTATTTCCTTTCATATGTTCTTTTAACTTATTAATATGTTTCTTTCTTTCCATACTTCCTTTTCGTTTGTGGTAAGCACGTTTAAGGATGTAATTCCTTAGCAATTTCCAAATATACATTATTATTAATTATCTCCATAACTTATTCATGCTCAGGCCCTTTGTCTTTTAACCAGCCTTTCTATCAACCCCCAGGTCCCTGACAACCATCATTTTGCTCTTTTCTTGATAGCTAATTTAATTTTAAACTACCCCAAGGCTAAACTAGAGTATGGAATTAATGATCTACTCACTTTACAGGTGGTCCTTACAGAACAAGTTTAAGACTGGCAAGGGCACATGTCATGCCCACTCAGTGAGTCAGCAGTGGGGTCATATTGGGCCAATCTGGTCTTTGCAGGCAAGTGGACATTTTTTATTTGTATGCTTGGAAAAAGGCAACATTGAAGCAGAGAAGTATAAGGAAAATATCACTGTGCAGTACAAGAAAGAAAATTCACACATTGGGGATGGTGAGATAGATCAGTGGTTAAGACTTTTGCTGTGAGACCATGAGGACCAGAGTCCATCCGGCAAAGCCATGGTCTGTAACTGCAGCTCCAATGTATCCAAAGTCCCCTTTTGGCACCCTCTGTGTTCACAGAGGCACACATATCTGCAGACAAGCACACACATACTCATGCTGACTTACACACACAACATAAAACCTTATAAAACCCACATATAGGGAATATGGCCCCATTATATATTTGTTATTAGGAGCAACAAAAATAACTATATCACACAGCCCCACTTTCAGAGTGCTTCGTTGTTTATTTTCTATTTCATGTAAGTCACAAAGTGGGTGGTTGTCTGGGGAGTTTAAGACCCGTGAATCAGTGCTGAGATCCCAGCCACGATTGTAACTGTGGGGCCAGGGATATGTCAGTGGACCTTGCCTTTAGCATCTGTCAAATGGGCATCACTTCTCTCATAGTGTTGTGTGATGATAATGGACATAGCACAACAGGACTTTGGCAAGGTTCCATCGCTCTTATTCTCTGAGCAGGGATAGCGTATTTTTTTTTTTTTTTTGTCTTTTGACCACTAAGACATTAAGGGGAAAAAGAGGTAAACTCGGATTCTGTTTTGGCAAATGTCAATTAAAATGAGTACTAGCTTGTCAGCGGATTTCAGTTCTGAGAAGCACAGGCTTCATTTCACATCTCATGTCTAAAATAACTAGCAGGCCCTGACACTATCATTGGTAGAGGTCTTCCTTACTTTTCTGTATTTATTTATTTATTTGTGTGTGTGTGTGTGTGTGTATGTTGGTGTTTGTATATGTGTGCATGTGTGTGTGTATGTGTGTGTGTATATGTGTGTATGTATGTGTATATGTGTGTGTATATGTGTATGTGTGTATATGTGTGTGTATATATGTGTGTGTGTATGTATGTGTATATGTGTGTGTATGTGTGTGTGTGTGTGTGTATAAGTGCAGCATGTATCACAGGATGTGTGTGTAGATCAGAGGACAAATTGTAGGAGACAGTTCTCTTATTATATCCTGTGGGGTCTGGTGATCAAACCCAGTGCATCATGCTTGGCAGCAAGTGCCTTTTCCCTCTGAGCCACCTTGTTGGTCCCTGTTTTTCAGACTTTAGGATTATTGTTCTATCAATGTACACCCATATATACATACATATATGTATGTGTGACTGTACACACAGACACGTAATGAGGTCATGTTTTGTTCATATCACTGAATATAACCCCTTCATTCCAGAGGCCTAGGACAAGTGGGATGTGTAATAGCAAATTCTTGAGCAAGTTCTAGTCATGATCTTGGCATTGTGCATGCATCAAAATGTAACAGATGTAGCCCAGAACTCACGTGCAGTTATGCAGAGCAGAGTGAAATATTTAAAAAGCAGTGGGAATGGCCTTGCTTTAACTCAGATAAGGCCTCTTCATTGTGGTCACTCTGAAATAGAATCTGAAAGGAGATCATTATGCTCCTTATAGTCTTACTGTTTATGATGAAATTACAGATTTTACTTAAAAAATTAAAAAGTGTGTGTGTGTGTGTGTGTGTGTGTGTGTGTGTATGCATGTGTAAATGCCACATGCATGTGAGTGCAAAAAACAGCCAGAAAGGGGTACTGGATTTCATGGAGCTGAAGTTATAGGCAGTTGTGGACTGCCTGATGTGGATGATTGGAATTGAACCCACGACCACCGGAAGAGTCAAGTGCTCTTAACTGATGATTCATCTCTCCAGTTTCTTTAACTCCCACTTCTTTTATCATCGACAACAATGGCCACACCGAATTGGAAATCATGCTGAATTAGAAGCAAAGCTAAGGGCTGGGGATATAGTCCAGTGGTAAGGCATTTGCCTGTACATGGCCCTGAGTTCCATTGCTAGCATTACAAAAATCAACCAACCTGGCAACCAGGCCACCAACCAACCAACAAACCAACCTGGCAACCAGGCAACTACCCAACCACCCAACCAACCAACCTAGCAATCAGGCAACCAATCAATCAACAAACCTGGCAACCAGGCCACCAACCAACCAAAAAACCAGCCAACCAGTTAACCACCAACCAACCAACCAACCAGCTAACCACCAAGCAATCAGCTGCTCAACAGTCAACCAAACAAGCAAGCTACCAACAAATTTAAGTCAAGAGCCCATCCCTAATCAATTCTGAAATGTTGGGACATATTGGTTATTATTTCTTTGGATCAGTTTTCACATTTATAAGGCAGAATTATAATATGTCACAGGATTACTGTGGGAATTAAGTGGAAATGTTTTGGATCTTTAGATTTGTGAGTGACATCATTTTTCTCCCCATAGAAGTCTATTTTTCTTGCAGTTCCTTAATCCATTGTAATTTCACACTTCTCTGTAGGTGAACGCCATGTTTTTGTCCTGTGGACGAACAGACATGGAGACTCTTTTACCCATCACACACCCCTGTGACTGTGCCTTTGGCAGTTCTGCACGCGTTGTTGCTAGTTATAGTAAGTCTTCCATCACAGAGAGCAAGAGGTCCTGAGTAGCAACTACAGAAAGCTGTGTATCACGTGGTGCAAGAACAGAATTCTTTTATGCACGAGTCTCTGCAAAGCCACTTCGAATGAAGTGACTTTGAACGAAGATAAATGGTCTTGTCATGACATATGGGCATATGTCGAAATAACTCAGTTCCTGGAGGAAGGAATTGAGGTTGGGGAGTTCCACCATTGCCAAAGAGATTGAGCAGCTCAGGGTGGGCAGCCAGAGGGGACTGCGTCTTGTGGGATTTGTGTTGCCTTTCCTTACTCCCACATGGTCAAGATGGCTCACCCTGACGGGTTTCAAGAACTTTGAGTCTGCTTGGCTTAACTTTCAGGAGACTTCTGGACCATCTGCCTAGGAGAAATGTCTGATCCTCTCTAACAAATTTTCAAGCCTTAGATGGGAATGTACTGTTGAATGTCCACTCTGACAGCAATTGTGGGGGAGAAACGGGGAGTATTAACAGGGCAAGGGAAGCAAGAAAGCTACGGTGATTCACAATTGATAGCGATCACGTGAGAGCAGGGCTGACCGCCACACTGTTTTATGTAAAATAAAAACAAAGTAGAATGGGGTGCTCATTGTGAGTGTAATCCTGGAATAGCGGGTGTTCTATGTAGCAAAGTGACACAGTGTCAAGCAAAACATCTTTTCTTAACCAGCAATGGCACTCTTTTTCTTCCCATGTGAAGTTTTAATCTTAATGCTCTTAATGCTTTTATGCATAAGGCATTAACTGCTCACATTTCCTCTCTTAAAGAGAAACGTTTTGTGAATCTACTCTGTTCTCCTGAACGGAGCCCTTGATTTATAAGCAGCATTATTGTAGGGATTAGAGACACTATGAGATCACTGCTGCTGTTGTTATTCTTGAAAATGGTCCTTTATCTATCTTCTGTATGACACCTTGCCAACATATCATATAAGCTTGTATCTTTGTTTGAGAATGTCTTTGATGAGCCATTAACTACAAGGAAGAAAGCGTTAGTCAAAAGATAAGCCATTGATCTTGGCTCATTCCATACCAAGATGACCATAATAGTGTCAATTATTAACAGGGACGGCTGAGAGGAAAGAAGGGTCCAAGTGTGAAGACAGTTGCAGCTGTACCATACAGCTTGCAGGGACTCGATAATAAACAGAATTATGGAGCATGGCATTTTCACGACCGGCTTTTACAGAATAGCATTTTTCCCCCATAAATTTCAAAGATTTGACCCAGCACTCTTGTATAGTAGGTACTTTTTTTTTTTTTTTTCACCTTTTGTGAGATCATTTTGAGAAAGGCATGAATAGTTAGGGAACCCCAGTGTTCTGTCTGGTTCACTGACAAACTCCAAGAAACGAAAGCATTCTCAATTATTACTTTACTTTTCTAATAAAACAAAAACCACCTGGCTCTAAATTCATTTTAAAATACAGTTCAATAAAATACACAAATTCTCTGTGACGGTAAAATTTTACTGTTTTGAACCTTTTGTCCTGGAACCGATGGATGACCGCAGTTGAACCTGGCACAAGGTCACTATACTAGTGCCATCAGGATAGAAGTTTATCTATATGAATTTTAACAGATCAATATGATTTAAATGAGTTCTACATGTTATTAGAATTGTTTTTGCTGTTGCTGATCCTATTCTTATATTTGTATGGTATGGTCATAATGTGGGATTTCATCTTTTAATACATTTCCCACAAGGACGGCACATTTCCTACAGCCAATAAAGACGAGCATGCTGGTTCACATAAAGGCTGCAATCACTGAGATGGGAAGTTTCTGCTTCGGTTTTTCCTCCTCCACCTAACCTGGTAACACTGATGTGGCCCCCAGGAGGAGACTCATTGCTTTAGCACATGTCTGAAACGGTAATGCTTCTTTTTTTTCACTCTCTTGCGAAAGAGAGCCTATAGGTTCACTGAAATGCCATAATTTAGAGCCTTGTCCACTGCCTCGGGAGCTGGCTAAAAAGGAGCCAGAGGATCTAAGTCTCTACTTCCCTGGCATTGTTTCTAGTCCTGCTGAAGATGGAGGTGCTCAAGCCTTGAACCTGGTGACAGGCAGGGACTCCTCACTGAGCTGAGCCCCCTTCCCCACTGAAGAATAATAGATTTTAGGTCAAGGTTCATTACGTTGATCATTTCTGGGGACATCACCAGGGCTGTGAATTTTGGGACAAGAAGATGGCTGCTGCCAAAATAACGAGGGCAGTCACTTCTTCAGTTTCATTTTTTCTCTCCAGCAAACAAAGACGCTTTCTGTCAGGGACACATCAGTCTCCCGGGTACCATCCACCAGGACTTGAGACCTAGCGTCTACAGCTGGATCTCGCACTGCTTTCTTGTTAGTTATTCAGTAAGTTCTCGCCATTTATCTTCATCTCTGAGATGAAGTCTCTTATCTCTTCACACCTGCATTATTGCCACAGCTTCTGAGCTGGTCCTTTTGCCTTTGATCTCTTA
This sequence comes from Peromyscus leucopus, assembly GCF_004664715.2. Taxonomy (NCBI): domain Eukaryota; kingdom Metazoa; phylum Chordata; class Mammalia; order Rodentia; family Cricetidae; genus Peromyscus; species Peromyscus leucopus. The sequence continues at coordinate 14,958,985 of NC_051078.1, read as the reverse complement.
TCTCTTCAATTAATCCTGCAGGCTGCTGCCAGATTAATCTCTCTGAAATCGTCCTCTATGGCATTCCCTTGGTAGGAACCTATGTTCTTCCAAATTACCATTCCTTTAAAATCTAAGCCCTCATTCAAGGCTGTCTATCCACCAGATCTGCTCAAACCTTTCTCCTATTTCTCTGATCTAGTCAAATATTTTTTTTTTCACCTCTTTCCCACAGTAATTCCAGGCTTTGGGTTCATGACCATCTCTTGTGTTTAGAAGTCTCTCTGTGCCTGTCCAAATTTTATAAATCCTCTAAACAGCAGGCTCTTCCCACATACCTACTCTTGAAGTGGGGAGTCCTTAACTAATTGAATGGGAAAACTCATTCAGGTAAGGAGGTCAACTCCAACATCCCTGCAGAAACCACTGGGTTCAACTTAGTGAGATGTGTGGGAAACAGCCATACATAGATTAGAACCTGGAACCAGGAAGATGGGTAAATGCAGGTTATGGCCAAAGTAGGGAACCCAGAACAACTGTCCATAATACCTCTTAGAGTCTGGATCTCCGGTTCATTTTAATAAATAATGCCAGAAGGCTGTCTATGTATCTCTGCCTGGAGATCTAGCACTCAACCAGGCAGGCACGGTTCCAACCTTCATAGAACATTTCAAAAACAGCAGTGAGACCAATTCTCATCATGAAGTGTTAGGGGAAGAGGAAGGCATGGTGGTGGGTGCTAACTAACCTAGCCTTCACCCTGGCTCCTTTAAAGTATAGATCTGGAATTCAAATATCAAGCCACATTTATTTAGTTTTTTTTTTTTTTTCTCCTAAAGCACAAGACTGAAATCCTGATCTGCCCCTCCCTTCATGCCGTCCTCTGCCGGTGGTACTTACCCCAGCTACTGCCTCATTAGCCACACTGTTGGAGAAACTAGAAACTTAGAGATCATTCAAGATACTTTCCCCTCCCCCCTCCTCCTCCCCTCCCCCTCCTCCTCCCCTTCTCCTCCTCCTCCTTCCTCTTCTTCTCATTTTTCTTCTTCCTTCTTCTTTGACAGGGTCCTCACTTTGTAGCCTTGGCTGTCCTGGAACTTACGATGTAGACCAGGCTGCCCTCGAGCTCACAGAGATCTGCCTCCCAGGTGCTGGGATTAAAGGCTTATGCCACCACACCTGGCCTCTTCAAACACTGGAAACGTCATCCTCTTGGTGTTTCTCAAACCCCAATTCCTTTTTCAGTCTTCGGCCCCAACTCTGACAGAAGTTTCCTTTCTCCACCTTGACTTCTTCAATAATGCAGATCTGATCGGATTCCTCCCTGCTAACACCTTCCTGTGGGGTTCCATCTTGCACTAGGCCTGCTATTATCCTTCATGTGCCCCACACGACTTTCACAGAGCCTGGCCCCATCATGCCGTCCAAGGTTGTCCCGAGGTTTACCTCTTCCTCCGAGATCTTGCTTCAGCCACTGGTTTGTTCTGTTTCCTGATAGTATAGGTTTCCTTCCCCCTCACCATAAGCTGCTGCATACGTAGCCCATGTCATAGTGAACTTCCTTTTCTAGCCTTTGTCTGCTTGACTCCTGCCTTGGCCATGGAGGCAAAATTCTCACACATCATCTTCTCCTCTGGAGAGTAGAAATCATTGCAACCTCACAGGCACAAAGGATCAGACAATCAAATGCCTAGAGAAACCCTAACAAGAGCTGGCAGGCTCATATTTTCATATTCTTCTCTTCCACAATTTACTTTACTGTCTGGCAGCATTATGACTCCAGTTCATCTTCCTTCCTTCCTTTCTTTCCTTCCTTCCTTCCTTCCTTCCTTCCTTCCTTCCTTGCTTCCTTCCTTCCTTCCTTCCTTCCTTCCTTCCTTCCTTCCTTCCTTTCTTTTTCTTTCTTTCTTTTCTTTTTTTTTTTTGAGACAGGATTTCTCTGTGTAGTTTTGGTGCCTGTCCGGGATCTCGCTCTGTAGACCAGGCTGGCCTTGAACTCACAGAGATCCGCCCGGCTCTGCCTCCCGAGTGCTGGGATTGAAGGCGTGCGCCACCGCCGCCTGGCACAACTCTCCTTTCTTTGTGTGAAAGTTTGAACACGTACAAGTACACATGGCTGTACTACGTGTGTTTCTACCAAGTCCTCCCCTTCTCCTACCAGTCCACATTCTCCACAGGTAGCTCTTAGAGGGAAGAAAAAGAACCAGGGCAGTGAAATGGGCAGATTTGGGGGTTCTGACCAACTAGACTTCTCTCAAACATACCTCGGTCCTGGGAAAGGCCAATAGTCTGACCATTTTGCCTTCTCAGCACTAAGAAAGGGATAATCCTAGCACCTAACCCATGAGGTTGCTGTGAGCATGAGGCCGGATAGGGACACAAGTGCTTAATAAACGTTGCCTTCTCTCATCAGCATGGTGGTGAGTGAGTTCTGTAGGCTAATTTTTGCCTCTTTACTGTCTCCATTTTCTCCTGCTTTCCTGCGTGCTCCTCCACATTCATCACAGATCCCATCAAGCCTGAAACATTTTTGATGCACTCCCAGGTTGCCTTTCCAAAGTTGACATCCCTTTAGCTTTTCTAAAGATCCCCCTGCTTTAAAAAGTTTATTTGACTTCAAATTTCCTAACACGGATGTTCTCCTTACCTGTCTGATGGGACAGTCATGAACGCATGTATCACAGCCAATGATCTGGCCTAAGAATCTTTCATGCATGGCCTTTGAAGAATAAACAACTCACTTTGTTTCCCATACATGAGGACCCATCCTCCAACCTTAGCTTTTCTTCTTGTAAACATTTTGTAGAAAGAGCCTTTCCTCCGAAAACTACTTACCCTTCATGTTCAGACAGAGGGAAGAAGAAAAAAAAATATTTTTCTTTTAAGAATTCACTCAATGCTCATTTGCATATGGCTCCATGAACTGAACCTTGATAGCGCAACAGACAAAGTCTCTTGCTTCTAGAACTTCCATGTCTACCTCCTATGGTCACCAATCCTAAAGCCACTTTATTTTTAGCCCCCGGATTTTATAATATTACCCTTTTGGTTTGATCTTCTTTTCTTTGGTCTGTTTATACTTCCCTGTCTTGTGTTACTTCCTTCCCATTCTATATCCAGGCTCAGAAACCCAATAGGCTCACCAATGTGAATAAGAGAATAATGCCGCTGTCCTAGGCTTGTTAACGCTCCCCAGAGCTGTGCCCCACCTCTTCCTCCTCTCTGGCTCTTCTAGGCCACTGTCTACAACTATAAACAGAAACAAACTATGGAGAGTTTGGATAATGTTACTGACAGATATTTCATGTGGTCCGGGGGTAGAATTTGTAGCCCTAGAAATGATAGGTGTAGGCAGGTTGATCTTCAGGCAAGAATTTTACATTCAGCTTGGGTTTTAAATATACTCCTGTACCCTGCAGATGAATATTAGTTAACTGGAAAGTAGAGAAAGTAATAAAGATATGCTTGGTTATTCTTTCATTTTCGACTTGGCAACCTATCATTTCTGTGATACATATTTTACACAATTAGCTTTGCTAGTGGAGATTTGGAATGAAAAATCAATGTTTTCAGATAATCCTTTGGCTACTTGGACAAATATGAATGTATAATTTTCCTTGGTTAGCTTAAACTTCATGTATAACTTTGAGATATTTGAAATCCATTACTAGCCGTCACAAATGAGGCAGTCACTATGCATAGATTGATTTCTTAACTAATAAAGGTGAGAGGCATGGGAGAGTTGGGTTTTGGGTTACCATCAGATGACTGTAACTTGACCCTAGTCCTCATATGTCGACAATGCCAAAAGTTTCTGAGTGAAATACAACTCACTGTAAATTCTGATTACATTTCTACTCCCTTCCAAAAATACAGAAAGGAAATTAAGTTACGTTTGATTACATTACAACAATCTCTTCGGTGTCTGGGCAGCCATGGCCATGTCAGAAGTCAAAAGCACACATTGCCCAGGAGTATGTTCTGCTGGCCTCTGGCCCTTTGGCCTCAGCTGCACAGTTTGCAAGCATCAGCAGACAGTTAAAAGAGAACACAAACGTACCTATGTCATTTCGTTAGGAACAAACCAGTTTTTGTTTACGGGGAACAAGTGGAGAATTAGAACCCTTGAAACTTGAGAACAATTTGTCTGGTCCTCACAGCAATGTTACCAGTTGCAATAGATCACGTTTCTTCAACTCCCTCCAAGAAGCCAAGAGTAGATGGGCGGAGCAGAGGTCACAAATGGTCGGTTTTGCCGGTTCTCAATCTTTTGGGTGTGTTGACCGCTCGGTAGGGTAACAGAACACTGAACATTTGAATCACTCATGCATGTTTTGTATACAGATCATCTAGAGTTTTGTTCAAACAGAGATTCTTACTAGTTCAGGCTGAGCTGGGTCCCGGGGTTCTGCATAGCTCACGTGCTGCTGATGTGGCTCTTATAACTTAAATTAACCTGTTTCTCTTTGTCTATGTTTTGACTTAGGGCTTTTCAACCTTTCTTGCATTCTGTATGTCTTACTCGGTGTCTGTCTGGTTGGTGGCTGGATGGCTGGATGGCCCTAGGCGTCTCCCTCTCTTTCTCTCTTCCCTCTCTCTTCTCTCTCCTTTTTTCTCCCCTCTCCAGCCTAGATTCCTCCTCCTACTCATTCTCTCCATCTGCCAGCCCTGCCTATCCCTCTACTGCCTAGCTATTGACCACTCAGCTTTGTATTAGACCAATCCAGTGCCTTAGGCAGGCACGGTAAAACATCAACACATCCTTACATAATTAAACAAAGGCAGCATAAACAAATGCAACACATCTTTACCTAGTTAAAGTAATATTCCACAACAGATTGCATCCTTAGGGTTGAGGTCTGAGTAAGGAATGTCAAACACAGGCTCTTGAGTTTGAATACTGAGTCATTAGATAGTGGCACTGCTTGGGAAGGTTTTGGAACCTTTGGGGGAGGGGGTGGAGCCTTGCTAGAGGAAGTGGGTCACTGGGGTGGGGATTGGGGTTTTATAGTCTTGCCCCACTTCCTGTCCACTCTTTGCATCCTGACTCTGAATGCAATGTGGCCAGATACTTCTCACTCACGTCACGGTGCCCTCTTAGTCATGATGGACTGCGTTTCGATCCCCTCAAACTGTAAGCCAAAATAAATGCTTTCCCCTCTACGCTGCTTCCTGTCAGGTATTAGTCACAGCAGTAAGAAAGTAACTAACACACTCAGGGATTCCGATTTGCATCGTTCTGGGGTGCAGCCAAGGTGTTGGAACTTTCTGGGTGATTTTTTATCAGCAACACTGAAGAGCCTCACGAGTGGGGAGGTATGTACAATGCAATGTTCAGTGAGGTGTACATGTAAAACACAAAGAAAATCTCTATCTCTCTTCCTCCCTCCCTCCCTTTCTCTCTCTGTAGCGTCTCTCTCCTTTCCTTCCTCTCCCTCCCTCCCCTTCTCTCTGTACTCGCTACCCCTCCACCGTGTGTGTGTGTGTGTGTGTGTGTGTGTGTGTGTGTGTGTGTGTTGGGGTTGGGGAAATGGGGGTTAACTTAAGAGAGTAGAATGAAAGAACCACCATATAGTAAAGGGGCTAAGTGATAATCTAAGTCCAAGAAGAGGCTGTGACTTGGTAGAGACCTCCTGGTATTGGCAGGGGAGGAGATGGAGTGTCCCCCGTCCCTGTCCCGCCCCGTCCCCCCCCCCCCCGCACCCATTTTTGCTTTTATTGATGCTGAATCAGTACAAGGTGAATGCTCTTGCATTCCAGGTGGATGATCTGGAGTCAGAACGGAATCAGAAGGAATGTGAGGACTACCAGTCCCACTTTAATCCTTTCCTTTTGGAGCTGTTTAATAGTAGCAAGAGAAAGACAATTTAGCACTGTAAAGCACAGGATAACAATACAATTCGAATGGGGTTTGCTGTCCCCCAGACCTCCAAACCAGGGCAGGGGCACCCTCAATTGGTGCAACATGGTCTGTAGCGCTCGAGTTGAATGTGTTTATGAATCTCTTGTGAGCAGACCCTATTTGCTGGACCAAAGCAGCACAAACAATATCAGCGAGAAAAAGAAGAACACTAGCACACACATTGCCCTTGCCTCATACCTCACACTGATTGTGCTCTGGGCAAAGGGACCCTGTGATCATCCTAGCATAATCCAGCTGACACAACGCAGCGTGAGCCAGGGGCTGAGAACCTGTCTAGACACTTCATTTCGGATGTGACGTCATCCTGGCAAATTAACCCTCGACCTTTTCACAAGGAACATGCATTTATATCATTCACAAGGCTCCGGAAAGTAATTCCTTTGTGAACCAGAAACCAGGAGACACCTGGTGAACAGTAAATATCGGGCCGGTCAGAAACAAAATCTGAACACCTTTATCAGAGAGTCACCACCCAGTTCAAGCGAACAAAAGCTTCATGGTTTTCTCTTTCTCAAAGAGCTCACTTCTGTTTGTGATCTTTCAGCCAATAGGGGATTTCGGTTACAAACTCTTATCCTTCTATCTGCGGCCTGCCTTGCAGCTGTTTAGAAGTCCTATCGGGCGCTGCCATTATCTCGATTTCCATTTAGCCACGAGAGCCCCATGCCCACACAGCCCCACTGGAGACAGTTGGCTTACCCCTGCTTGTGTCGGGTAAAGCTAGCTGAAGCAGGGCAGCGGGACAGTGTCCTGTCATTAAGGAGTGGCTGGCAGAGCAACAGCCTCTCCCCAGCCACAAAGGGGCCCTTGTGGGCTTGTTTATCTATAGGCTGCTGAAAACCTAGGAAGTCACTTTGTTTGACTAGAATAAAAAAGCTTGAAATGATCTCGAGCACAGATTTTCTTTCATTAAAAAGGAAGATCAAAGGACGGAGGTCTCATCCTCAGATCTCACAATCCCCTCCTCTCATGTCACCGCAGTAAAAAAGCATTAAGCAAACTGTATGTAATTATTAACTGATGGATTCCTTACGAAGATTTCCAGCTAGAGCCTGCGGTATTCTCCTGCTTTGTTCACGCATTTATCTTCCTCATCAGTCAAGACTAGAAAGCAGTGCTTTGTTAGACAGATGAGGACCTCCAGCAGAAGTACAATTAAGGAGTCCATGACTCACACGTATATCAGAAATCACGCGACGTGTTGCAATCGCTCAGACGTTCTGATGAGAAGGTGATTTACTCACGCAGCAGTTGAGGCAGAGACTTGCCAAGTAGTTGATTGAGAACAATTACTTCCAACCCAAACCCAAGCTCCCAAACATCTAGCTGGTATGAATGTTCTTCATGGGAGCAATTACTTATGTGTTTATGTGGGTGCTTGGAGAGAAACTCCTGATGGAAAGAAAGGTGTGTGTTCAGAGCAAAAGACATCAACACCACTGCAGGGTGTGTGTGTGTGTGTATGTGTGTGTGATGTCTGTGTGAGGTCTGGGAGGCCATGTATATGGGAACTGTGGGACTGTTTGCGATTATCTATGTGTGTGCAGTGATGGGCAGCTGGTGGTTTGTGCTGTAGCCATGCTTCAGAACGCATGGTAAGTCTTGATTTTGTAATTTGAGGGTGTTGGACAGATATGCAGAGTTTAAAACACTCATCTTCACTTGACTCAGCAAAATTGGATTACAAAGACGCTCTGACGCTTTAAAAATAAAACAAATTAAAGATGCCAGACTATCAGATTGTCCCATCCAATTTTCTAGGTAAAAACTAAGCGTCATTTCTGATTTGAATTCAGAAACAAAACTATTAATGGGAATGGAAGTAGATGTTTGGTTCTGAGACACATAGACGAGGCCTTTGACTGCGGGTGTAATTAAATCCCTGCCCGGATATCTCAACCTCTAGGGCTACAACTCAAGTCCACACAACTCATCAACTCAGGGATCAAACAAAATGGTCTACAGGACATTTAAATGTTCCTTCTCAAATCGAGAGCCGTGTTTTGTAGTTACGACTGTACTTACAGGGATTGGAGACTTCGCAGGTTCTGCAGGGCTTCCGAGGGGACCTGCCTCAGCTGATTATTCTGCAGCATACTGCCCATGGAAACAAGTGGAGAAAGATTATTAAAGAAAAGTCACACTAGACAACCCTAACGCAACAGCGTCAGACACCATTCCAGCTGCCGTCAAAACCTCGGAACGTCAATCAAAGTGTTCGGGAGGATAAATTCCCAAGGGAGTGCAAATAAGAAAGAAAGAATTCCTAAAAACCCAATTATCAATTAAGCCCAGATCTCTAGTCTAGTTCCCTTTGAATGACAGAAGTAGAGCAGGTTATCTTGTGCCCCCAATGAGTTAATTAGAAATTCCTGTTTTTGTTTGTGATATTTCAATGGGAGACGAAACAGTTCAAGAGTTTATAGTACTATAAAGTGCAGTATAAAACTCCCACATGGGCCGGCGGTGGTGGTGCACGCCTTTAATCCCAGCACTCGGGAGGCAGAGGCAGGTTGATCTCTGTGAGTTCTAGGCCAGCCTGGTCTACAAAGTGAGTTCCAGGAAAGGCACAAAACTACACGGAGAAACTCTGTCTCGAAACAACAACAACAAAACAAAACAAAATAAAAAAACCCCAAACTCCCACATGGCTGCTGATTTCTTTTGCAAGCCCTCCTTACTAAATCCATGAAATATAAACCAAGCCGAACATGTCCTGGGTAAGGGTGTAGACACATAACTCCATTTTATCATTTGCATAACAGTACAAAACAGATGATATGAACTGCTTTTGTTAGATACAAGGTGTGATTTCTATAACTTGTTATTTCTTTTCTAGGTCTGTTTAAAATAGCCGCTATTTCATACAGCATCTTCAGGCTTCTCTAAGTATACATCTTTGCTTCTACTGTCTTTTCCCTTCTCCTCTAGTTTTTGATCAGCAAGGCTAAGTGAGAACAGATAAGATGAAGTGGGGGCGGGGTGGGGAAGGAGAACAATTTGTTAGAGACTAGTGACAAATGACAACCTAATTCTCAGATGTTATTTCTGTTTAAGTCTATGTATAGACTTCCTGTCGTTTACCAAGGCTGGATCCTAGATCCACATCGGATGGGGGAAGGATGGCTCTCTGTGACTTTTCTTTTCTTTTTTCTTTATTCGTTTTACATACCAACCACAGATGCCCCTCTCATCCCTCCTTCCACCCCTCCCCCGCCTCTGTGACTTTTCTATAGTTACCTTTGCCTATCACCGCATGGCTTTGGTTTGAAGGTGGGTGGTAGGAGGAGGGCTTCTCTCCTTGACTGAAGGGCTTATACCCGAAAATGAATTTTGTTGAAATGCCTCATGCAGCATTTCAGTGGGTTAAGTATTTTGCAGCACAGAACCCCAACGGCTTATTGATCTTAGGGCCAATGTGTTCAGGGACAATCATCATACATGTTAGAGGCAAGAGATGGCAATAAGATTCCACATCTAAAACAGCCCTAGTCAACCAAGGCTGCTGGCATCTTTATTCTTTATCTTAGTTGACTGGACCACTAGTGCCTTTCTCTTGTCTTACCATAGTCTCTACTCATCCACCTCATGCAAGGCATGGCTCTAAACAAACATGACTTTTATACATTGTCTTTGCGTCCACTTTTGAACTTTATAAAATATTTGAGAGTTTTTACGAGGATAGTGACAAGTCTCTTCTGCTCAGAAATTTGTTGCTTGTGCTGTGGCTTTCAACCTCATTGGATCAGTACTTACCTAATGGCATCACAAAGGAGAAGTAACTATGGAAAAGTAACTTCTAGTAAAATTATTTATTTGACTAAATGCATGGCATTATGTGTGACAATTTGTGGAAGTCTGAATGTAATTGGCCCCCATAAGCTCATAGGGAGTGGCACTATTAGGATGTGTGGCCTTATTGAAGTAGGTGTGGCCTGGTTGGAGGAAAGGTGTCACTGTGGGGGTGGGCTTTGAGGTCTCCTATGCTCAAGCTATGCCTAGTTCAGTTCACTTCTTGTTGCCTGTGGATCAAGATGTGAGACTCTCAGCTCCTTCTCCAGCACCATGTCTGCCTGCATGCCAACACACTCTCAGCCGCCATGTACCACCATGATGATAATGGACAAAACGTCTGAAACTGTAAGCTACCTCATTAAATGTTTTCCTTTATAAAAGTTGCTGTGGTCATGGTGTCTCTTCATAGCCATAGAAACCTTAACTAAGATACATTACCAGGAATCATTTTTAATGAAGGAGTCAGATGCTAGACTCTATATTTATATGTTTAGTTCTTTTTTCCTGAGACAAGATCTTATATAGCCCATATTCATTTCAAACTCATTAGCTGAGGGTGACCTTGAACTTCTGGTCATTCAGCCTCCACCTCCCTAGTGCTAGGATTATAGGCATGCACTACTATACCTGCTTCATGAAGTGCTGGGGATAGAATCCAGGACTTCATGCATGTTAAGCAACCACTTCACAAGCTGAGCTACATCGTTAGCCTGCTGTGGGATGTTCTGTATGTCCTGTGGGAGCCCGTTCTTGGGTTCCTCATGGCTTTTCCCAGCAGGTCCACATAGAGGATGATTAGGACCACGGGTCTGAGTGCAGGTGTCTGAGATGGTCTGCACTTGGCTGTGCTGTGGGATGGTCTGTATGTCAAATTGCTCTGATTGGTCAATAAATAAAACACTGATTGGCCAGTGGCTAGGCAGGAAGTATAGGCGGGACTAACAGAGAGGAGAAAAGAAAGAACAGGAAGGCAGAAGAGACACTGCCAACCACCACCCTGACAAGCAGCAGGAAAAGATACCAGTAAGCCTCGAGCCATGTGGCAAGTTATAGATTTGTGGAAATGGATTAATTTAAGCTATAAGAACAGTTAACAAGAAGCCTGCAACAGCCATACAGTTTGTAAGCAATATAAGTCTCTGTGTTTACTTGGTTGGGTCTGAGCGGCTGTGGGACTGGCGGGTGAGAGAGATTTGTCCTGACTGTGGGTGAGGCAGGAAAACTCTAGCTACATTAGCCCTTGCTTAGAATTTTAATAATAAGGTGTGTGTGTGTGAGAAAAATAACGTGATTGGAAGCCATTTGATACACGACTAGAAACATGGATAGAGTCTAGATGGCCACTAGAATAGAAACTAGTGAAGACATGCAACAACAGAGCATCCTTAGATATTTTAAAGGAAAAAAGGAAACAACCTTTATTAAAATAAAAACAACAGACCCCAAATAAAATACAAGGGTTGCACTTCAGGTGAAGAGCTGTGAAACTCACATATGGGTGTGGGTATCCCCAGGATAAGTCAAACTCATCTCCTATGCCTTAGGACAAGAAACTCTTGAAATGTCCTAAGAATATTTATCCTGTATGTTCAGGTGGAGGTCAGCATTCCTTCTCTAGTACATTGAAAAGCTCTAGAGATTATATCCTTTCATAGGAAATGGGGATTCAAGGTTGATTGGGAACTTGTTTTCTTCAAAGTCGGGCAGTAAACCTTGTTAGGCAATGGAAGAATATGATTTTAAAAGCAACAGGCCATCCCATTAATAATCCATTGAATAATTGCTACAACATGAACTCTGCATGTGTGACCCAGGTAGTTAAAAGGTGATAGTATGAAATATGTATAAAGCAAACTTTGTTAATTAAATCCAATGGGACCCTTTCTCTTTGTTTCATATTTTTCTGCTCATTTAATAGTGATTTCAAAGAAGTTTTACACACACACACACACACACACACACACACACACACACACACACACACAGTCTGTTTTGTGGCTTTTGATATGTTTCTACTGAATAAATGATACTTTAACTTAAATAAATCATTAGAACACCTATAATGCTAGGAATAAAAAAATACAAACTCAATTAATTATTCAATGGTTTTGACAGGATGCATTTAATCCACCTCGATTTCCCTATGAAAATATGACACCATGTTGAACTTCTTATAAAACCTTTCTGCAGAGTTATGCACTAAAGTAGTATTATTGGTTTGCATCTGGTGACAAGGCATATCAGAAGTCAAATGGAATGGTAGATAAAATTGCCTTTATGCTGGGTGATACCCCACATTTTGATCTTTCTGGGTTACAACTGGAGAAAGATGTCCCCACAGACTCTTTCCTCACAGATTACTTTCCTCCAAAGCTCTCCTTGAAATGCTGGCTTATCAACCCCTTGGGGGCTGCCCCTTCATTCCTGGCTTTGGCCACCCGTGTGTCTCTGAGCACACACTGTCCTGTCACTCAGCTGCCAGATTACCTGGAGGGTTAATTTCAAGGTATACTTCCAGATTCAGCTTCTGTTGTTGTTTGTTTGTTTTTTGCTTTTTTTTTTTTTTTCCTACAGGAAAAATCTCTTTCATAGGAAGCCAAGGCTGAACCCTAGACTGGACTGAATGTTCCTAGCCTTTATAGTTGTAGAGCTGATCACATCTCTAGATATGCTTTGTCCAAGAAGCAGAGGTGATATGCTTGTCTGTCTTGATCCCACAATCTGCCACTAGATTATAAAATCTTCAAGTTCATGACTTATATTCCTTGGTCCAGCAGTAATTACTAGCAATAATTTGTTTAATGACTCTTTGAGCACCACAAGCATCGAGCTTTGTTGAATCCCTGATGGAGAAGATAGGAAACATCGGTTGGTAGGAACGGATAAAAAGAGACTCTCAATGACAAATCCATCATTTGTTCCATTCATTTTTTTTTTCTGGTGTAAAGAGTACATTTAGACAGTGAGTCTCAGAGATAGCCTATAACCTCAGCTCATTGCCTGTTGCCGTAATAGAACAAGAAAACCCAAGGATGGGAACTTTATGAAGCAAATAGGTTTATTTAGTTTACAGGCTGAAAGTCCAAGGTTGTTTTCCAGATTTTAGCATCATCTATCCAGAATCTAGTGAGGGATGCAGGAATGGTAACATCACAATGAAGGAATAGACCCCAAAGCGATCATATGGTAAGACAGGAAGCTGAAGGGATCCAGGGGCCAAGCTTGTTCTTTTTTTATAACAATTTCTACTCTGGGGAATTAACCAGGTGAAAACTGTATTAATCCTCTGAGAATGGCCCTTCTAATGACAGAGTGACCTCCCGATAGGCTCCACCCCTTAATGGTTCCACTGTTTTAGCATTACCCTACCAGGACCAAACTTTCCGCACATGAATGTTTGGGGGACAAACTTGAACCGTATCCAAACTACTGCTTCTAGGACTCATTTAAGAAACCAGTTTAGGCCAGTGCTATCTAGAGTGTGTGGGCAAAATGTAGCTCAGGAAGCAGCAAGAGCATGTGCTTAACCATTCTGGGCACATGAAATGTGTTTGCAGGCAGAAACCCATATCAGACACAGACACTTCCTTCACTGAATGGCTAATAGTTATCTGATAAATAAACTTGTAAATGGGTTTTCATCACACAAAATTAAGAAAATGTCGATGTCTAGAGCGTCTGTGTTTTCCCTGTGTCATGAATCAGAATCATCACTCCACAAATGTTTACTGAGTGCATACTGTGAGTCAGGTACTTTTCAACCGGCTGGGATATACCAATGACCGGGACATACTTTGTCTTTGACTTACTGGACATGTGGTGTATTATGAGGAACACTCAGTGGGAAGATGGTGGAATTAGAATTACACAATGGAAAAATCAGGAAATATACATAATATGGTGGTGGGAAAAAAATCATGTATAAAACTTGAGTAGTTCCAACTTCATTAAAAATTTAGGGATTTAAAGTTATATATCCATGCAATTATAATAAGCCACATATATTTAATATCATGTAATTCATTTGTATTCATATTAGATACTTGTATATCAAATAAAATATGATGGCTTGAGATACACCTGTACCCATATATACACACTATCTCATATACTCAATATACAGTTTGTTGAGTGAATTGAGGTAGTTGATTATAGTATAATTTATTCCTTTATATTTTATTTATTTTTAGTTGTCTGTGAATGTGTCTATATGTTTATGAACCTATGGGTTACTGTGGAGAACAAAAGGGGGCCATGGGTTCCTTGCAACTGGAGTTACAGGTGGTTGTGAGCTGCCATGTGGGTGCTGAGATTAAATTCTGGGTCCTCTTTAAGAGCAGCCAGTGTTTTTAACCATAGGAACATCTCTCTAGCCCCTACAATATAATATATTTAACAGCATTCGAATATTTTATTGTACATAACTTGACATGGGGAATCATTTTAGCCATCTTATTTAAACTTGAGTTTCATGATGCATTTTGAATGGTTCAAATATCTTGCTGGATTCATTGAAATATAGGTTCATTGTACACGGTGTTAATACATACAATAAGTTAGCATTAGGGTTGGCAATATGACCCAAAATATTTTTGTTAATAGCACAAATGACCCAAAGAAAAGGCAAGCTAAATCCAGTCATCTAAGAAGACCTAATAATGGTTCTGCTATAGAATTTATTTATTTTTTATTCATCTATTTATTTTACATCCCAGCCACAGCACCCCACCCCAGTTGTTCTCCTTCATTCCCCTAGAATTTAATTTTTCATAAAATATTAAATTGAATTAAACTTTTAAAAACTTACATATATATATATCTTAGGCAATTGAAATGCAATTTTCATTAAGCATATATAAATCAAATGCTTTTTTGGAGTTAACTTTAATCTCAATAAAAAAATAAAATCAAGATATTGTTTTAGGGATAAAATTTAGAGTGACTTGCAACTTTTACTATTTTCTACAAACTTGAACACACTGAAATAAAATTTGGTGGTGGGTACTAGAAGAAGAAGGTGTTTGTGCTGGTTAGTTTTATGTCAAGTGAGAGGAGGGAAATTCAATTAAGAAAACCCCTCCACAAGATCAGACTGTAGACAAGCCTGATTGTCTTAATTAGAGATTGATGTGGGGTGGCTAAGCTTATTGTGGGTGGTGCCACCTTTGGGCTGGTGGTCCTGGGAGCTAGAAGAAAGCAGGCTGAGAAAGCCATGGCAAGCAAGCCAGTAAACAGCACTCTTCCTCTGCATCGGCTCCTGCCTCCAGGTTCCTGCCCTGCTTGAGTTCCTGCCTGGGCTTCTCTCCGTGGGCTGTGATTCAGGATATAAAAGTCAAATAAACCCTTTCCTCCCCAAGCTGCGTTTGGTCATGGTGTTTCAGTACAGCAGTAGTCACCCAAACTAAGAAAGTATCCAACTCTACTGAATTTTAGGACAACAAATTTGGAAGCTGGACAATGAATGCTAAGAAAACATATGTATAAACATACATTTAAAACCTTCCGCTCCTTCTCTCCTACTCTGTCCCCTGTGTAGAACCCAGGGCTTTGAGTATAGTTGGCAAAGGTTGTACCATTGAGCTCCAACCCTAACCCAACATTTCGTAATGAACAGCTGTCCACCTTACTGGGTCGGGCTCCAGGCTTTCTGCCTCTACTCATATACACAAACCTAATATGCTTGAGTGGGTCCTGACTTGGTAGATCATAAGGAAACAAATCTCAAAGCAAGTTTGAAGCTGTGATCTCATGATGGTGGCATCACAGCGAGTTATTCACTCGGGGACCAGAATCTTTAGACATATGCTCCCCAACGACATGACAGGGAGAAAAAAAGGAACATTCTTGCATGTTCGAATAGGTAAGGGGGGTATGTAAAGGCCAACAACTTTAGATATAATGTTAAAGAAGGGGAGAGGAATTGTCACACACAGGTTATAGACAAGTGTAACAAGGATTTACGACACCAGGGGAGGCAGAGAGGGACTTCAATGAGTCACCTCAAAGATCCAAATGGCACCTCATGTTTGCACATTCATTAGCGGTCTTTTGACAGGAAAATCAGAATGATCTCCAGCAACGCTTGGTTTACTTACAGAACTTTAAGACTGTGAAGGCCTGTGAATGCTCCCTTGGGAATGTGTGTCAAAGCATTTCCAGCAAGACGTCTGTGCGTTTCAGTGGAGAGGGGAGAGAGGGAGAGAGAGAAAAAAAATTAGCATATCCTTCAAGTGGAATTCATTTCACTGTTGAAAATGCAATACAACTATGTTCAAACCACATAAGTAACTGTAAAGAACCTTGTTTTCTCATAGTTTGCAAACACTTTAAATTTCCAAAAACAGTGTTGGCAGAAGAGGTGCTTAAGAAAAAAGTGAAATAAATTACTTTAAAATAAATTATTTCCTAGCTACATATGTATCTATTCCTGCCCTTTAAATTTTTTTTTTTTTAAATTTTTCGAGACAGGGTTTCTCTGGGTAGCTTTGCGCCTTTCCTGGGACTCACTTGCTAGCCCAGACTGGCCTCGAACTCACAGAGATCCACCTGCCTCTGCCTCCCGAGTGCTGGGATTAAAGGCGTGCGCCACCACCGCCCGGCCTGCCCTTTAATTTTTTAAACAAAAACTACCACCACATAATAATTTGAAACAAACCTGTGATGTAAAAATGTGACATAACTTTTACTTCCAACATTTATAACATGAAATAATCAAACAAGAATATTTTCAGTGTAATTAGACCAGGATAGAGTCAATTTTTTATTATTGGAAAATAAGAATGTATATTATCACACTCACTTAAACCACTTCCCCTAAACCACAAGAAGAGATAGAGAAGCTTAATTTAACATGCCTTAATTGAATAATACCTTAAACTGGGAGCACAGAGCTCAGAGTGGAATATGCTAACATAAGTGACTTCATGGCAAGTTTTGACATCTTTTCCAAGTAACATTTGAAAAGTTATCTTTGCAATATTTTTTATTGAGAAAAATATGCAAAAAAGGCTAATGAAGTATGTGGCTCCAGTGTTTGATTCTGTATCAATTCAGCAGCCACATCAGAGCCATAGCCTGAGATGTATGTGATATTATCTATCAAGCAGAAAAATTTAGGACAACAAAGTGAGTCAGAAGAGCAGAGTCTCCCAAGGACTTCATCACATCCAAGGGCCAGAACACTTCTAAGCCAAGACAGCCCTGTCCTTCAGTGATGAAGATGTAGGTTAGGGGTAGAGCTGGTCCACTTGACTAGAACACTTTTCCTGAAGGGTCTGATGGCCTCAGACACATCCTCGATATTGTGTTCAAAGGGGGAGACAATTCAGTCACAGAGAGCTAAAGACTTGACTGAAATAAACCAGTCACCATACAACTTTAAATATGTATCCCCTTGCTAAGCCCATTCCACTGACATTAGACCACACATATTCAAAAAGGTAATGCAATTTATCTTATGAATAGAACTGAATGGTATTAGGATTATGAGTATCTGAGGAGTTGGAGAGATGGCTCAGTGGTTAGGTGACTTGTTGCTCTTCTAGAAGACCCGAGTTCAGTACCCAGCACCCACATGGAGTCCCTCACGACTGCCAATAGCTGGTGGAGACTGACACCCTCTCCTGGCCTCCTCTGGTACTGGCATGCATGTGACACACACACACACACACACACACACACACACACACACACACACACACACACACACACGCCAATATAAAACAAAAGACATTTGAAGCCAGGCGTGATGGTTCAGGCATGCAATACTAGTATTTTGGAGGCAGAGGCAGAAGGATCTTAAGTTTGTGTCCAGCCTGGACTAAACAAGACCCTGTCTCAAGCCCCAAACCAACAAAACAGCAACAATCACACCAACACAGAAATAATAACATCAAGAAAAAAAACTGACAAGCATTTGTCCGATTGAAATTACATAGGCCACAATATTTGTAATCCTGATTTTAAGAAGGAATTTAACACCCCCCCCTTTTCTTTTTGTTTTTTTCAAGACAGGGTTTCTCTGTGTAGCTTTGTGCTTTTCCTGGAACTCACTCTGTAGCCCAGGCTGGCCTCGAACTCACAGAGATCCGCCTGCCTCTGCCTCCCAAGTGCTAGGATTAAAGGCGTGCACCACTGCCACCCGGCAAGAAGGAATCTAATAATACAAGGGACTTGGGCTTCTTAAAGGAGCTTTGCCTATCTTTTTCTGTGTATTAATTTGCTTTGAACTGTTAAGTCAGCAGACATCTTTGTGCTTCTTCACTTCAGTAACAATATGAAACGTTTAGACAAGATGCCATCTCAGGACCCTTCCAGGCCCCTGACGCCACTCTTTTGTGTTGTGGTGGTTTGTGCCTCTCTTTCTTCCCTTGACAGATGTAGTCTGTAAGACCTCCATAGCCTGCGTTCTGTACTCCTTCCCTCATGGTCTAAGGAAGTGTTTTTCAAACAGTAAATACATTTTTTTAGGCTCTCATTCTGAAATTAATAGTTAAAATGCAGAATAAAAAAGAGAGTGGATAAATGTTGTTTTGTACCAAATATACTTATGGAAAGGATTAAGGGAAGAAATGTTTCTTTTTAAATAAGCACAGTGAAAAAAAAAATTGAAATCCACTAACCTAACCATGGCAGGAAATCAGAAAATATGTGTTAATCATATGCAATTCAGCTTAATATTTGACCAAGGTGATTCCAAAGGGTTTAAAATTTTTCCTATAAAATAGTTTTATAAGAAACCTTGTGATTTTCCTCTGCCTCACTCCCCAGTTCCTTCCTTCCTTGCTCCCAGTCATTCTGTGTTCATTGATGATCTTTGTGTGGGCAGCTCTGGCCATATGAGTGACTCATTAAAAACTCTTACCAGTTTTCATACCTGGAGGAAACAAGCCTCGGCTGCTTCCACAAATCTCTTTATCCCGAAGCTGAACAGGATCACGAGGCTAGCTCATCACATCTATCCTTTTGCTCCATCTAGAATCATCTTTTTCTGCCCCCTTCTGTCTCTCAAAGCCATCTCCTTTCTGAGACTTCTAATGTCTCTGTTTGAACTCCTTTGGTAGGAGTCTGTGCCTGGATGATGGGTTTTTATAGAATCTACTTTGTGCTGTGCTTGTCATATAACACACAAACCTGGGACTTGGCTTTGTACCTATTCTAGGACTCTCAAATAGTGTTGCAGGCAGAGTGAACTGCCCAAATTGCATTTAACTAATCAGTTTAAATAAAGTCCAATAACTGTCCCCAAGTATTCCTTCCTTTCAGGGTAATTTCCCCTACATAGAGTTTAGAGTTGAACTGTACACATGGACACTTACCTAAAGTCTCATTTTCGTAGCCTTTTTTTTTTTTTTTTGCATCTTCCTGCACTCACATGACTAAGTCAGACTATGTAAAGATGCTACATGCAGCTTCTCCATCACCTCCGAAAAGGAGGTTGCTTGTTCCCAACTTCCTCTATTTCCCCTTTCCTACAGATGCGTCTGGTGAATGAGTATCAGGGTTCGAATGCGAAGACCATTCCATGAAAGGAGAAATGAGAAGAATACAAAGCAGCGAAGTGGACTGAGGAGAAGGCTCAGCAGGTAAAGTCATGGACACATGAGTGCGAGGACCTAAGTTTAACTTCCAGAGGTCACTTAAAGTCAGTGGCAGTAGTGCACATCTGTAATGCCAGTAGCAGGGAGACACGGACAAGGGACTCCCTGAAGATTGATTCAGCAGCAAATAATAAAGAGACCCCGTCTCAAGCACGATGACTCCAGAGGTTGTTTCCCGCCTTCCACACACAAGCACTGCTATGTGCGTGTGCCCACACTCACTCACGTGAATGCACCCCTCCCCCCCCACCCAAAGGAAGGAAGTGACCTCGGTCCCCCAGATGACTTTGTGGAGCTGTGGATCCAAACTGTCCCACAGCCTTGCAGTCGCTTCTGGATGAAGAAGTGGATCGGCATGGACCTGGGTTATCTTCTGCAAACAAGCGGATGATTGGAGGCTTATTTAGCTGGCAAGGAAACGCCACACCTGCCTGCACGCTGGCCTCAAGGAGTCAGGTTCCCAAAGCTGCTCCAGTCGTCCACACTCACTGTCCTCGCTTTCTTTCTCTTTCATCTTTACACTGTTAACTTGCAGTTGGCACACCTGAGCCAGCACAGCGCCCTGTTAGGGCTTCTGGGCTCCTAACAGTCATTTGGAGTTGAGGGGGAAAAAAGTGCCCTTTATCATTCTTCCATACTAGTTTCTTGTAGCCAGCAAGCATTTGTCGGGGGTTTGTTCTGTCCGGGGACTGCTTTGGTGACGCAGTAGTGAATAGGAGACTCATCGAGGTCCCAAACTCATTCTAATGTGAGGGGGAAAGTCATTGGGCCCAATAACAAACAGCATAGCATGATTATTCTCTGAGGGAAGAAGAGCAGTGGTAAAGAGACCAGGAACTGAGGGCTGTGGTCACGGAGGGTGATTATTTTAGATACAGTGGAATAGGAGAGCTTCTCTGCTACGAGGGCATTTCAACAGAGGTCTGAGCCATACTGTGAAGGGGAGATTAGAATGGCGGATACCTGGTGTGGTCTAGATTTCCTTCTGGAGGGTGAGTATGGAGAATGGCCAAGCAGGAGAATGCCAGGGAGTAGGGCAGGAAGCTGCCCAGGGCTACTGCTTCAGTGGCTTTGGAGGACCATTGAGTCAAAGAGTGGTGTGAACGGACCTGTATTTTTGAATGGATACTTCTTGTGGGACTATTCTAAAAGGCTAAGAGTGAGAGCACAGGCCCAGTTAGAACATTCTAGAGCTGGTGTAGCCAACAGTGGAGGTGGCCGGACTTGGTGTAGAAGAAAAAAAGAAACCTGCACTGTGACTATGAATCCATCAGTAGAGTCAAGGTATAAAGTATGTGGTTAAACCAGGAAAAAATGGTGGTGGCACACGCCTTTAATCCCAGCACTTGGGAGGCAGTGCCAGGCAGATCTCTGTGAGTTCGAGGCCAACCTGGTCTACAGAGGGAGATCCAGGACAGGCACCAAAACTGCACAGAGAAACCCTGTCTTGAAAAAACAAAACAAAACAAAACAAAACAAAAAAACAAACAAAAGCCAGGAAAAGCCACATTCTGTCATGATGAGCAGATGGGCACTGCCCACCTGTACTTGATTAGGGATCCAAAGTAATTCTGAACAAGAGTATGAATCTATATGTAATGAGATGCATAGGACACTAAAGAGTTACTTATTGAATCGAGGTACCCAGAGCTGCTTGGCCACCACAGATGGCTTCACTGACCACACTGAAGTGATCAGCAACTGTCACTTCAGTCAGAATACGCCCCTCTCTATTTACAGCCACGTCTTCAGTACAGTTGGGGATTTTTGAATACAGTTTGCAGCGTTGTGCTTACTAATTCTGGTCCCATTTTATTATTTGTTAAATAGGTTGACGGACTTTTGAGACATTGACTTTGGACATGGAAAAAAAAATTAAAAAGTTGTATTCTAACCCAGCCGCAAACCCTTTGATCCACAATGGTGACCTGCTTGCATGATACATTTGGGCAATAGTAGCATAAATGTGGGAGCAACCAACCACTATCTGGTTGTGTGGAAGGCCCACTCCAGGAGATAGAACTCATGCCTACCACTGTTCAGGTTGCCAAGAACCTGATACAAGATAGCCCACGGACCTAGGGGAAAACCAAATACTATTATTTTGCTAAAGGAACACAACAATAAAATGACTCCCAATGACATTCTGCTACACCCATAGGCCAGTGCCTCACTCATCCGGCATCAGAGAAGCTTTCTCCTATAGTAGATGAGAACTAATACACGGACCCACAACTGGAAAATGTGCAGAGCGTGAGAGACCTGGAACAACACTCAGTCCTACATGGGATGTCTTCATCCAGCCTCTTCCCTCAGGACTCAGGGAACTATGAGGAAGAAGAGGTGGAAAGATTGGAAGAGCCAGAGGGGATGGATCACACCAAAGAAACAAGGTCTTCGAAACACAGCAGAATGGGCACACATATGAACTCACAGGGACTGAGGCAGCATGCACAGGGCCATGCCAGATGGGGTCCCAGCACTGAGAAGAGAACTGAACACGAATCCCTATGCCCCCCTCCCCAACCCAGAATCTATTTCCAATTGACAACTGCTTGTAAAGGTAAAAGTAATTTTCTCCCACAGAGTCTCACTGGGTATACGATCCATACTTAAGCTGGGGGGGGGGGGCGATACCCAGTTTTGGATGGCCAATACAAAATGAACTCCATGGTATTTTTGGAGATAATACATTTGTCTCATAATGTTTTGTTTGGCAATTTTTTAACTTTACTTGCTTTTTGCTTATTTATTATAGCTTCCAATTTTGCATTTTTATGTTCTCTCTCTCTCTCTCTCTCTCTCTCTCTCTCTCTCTCTCTCTCTGTGTGTGTGTGTGTGTGTGTGTGTAAATGTATATTTCTTGGTGCTTTGATTTTCATCTGTTTGCTTCATTTTAATTTATTTTATTTTTTGCTCATTTTTTTTTGGAGAGAGATAGGTGGGGTGGTGGAGAGGATCTGGGAGGGAATATGGCAGGGAAAACTGTGATCATATAATATTATGTGATTATAATATGTGAAAAAAAATTAAAAAGATGTATTCTAGTCAGATTAACTTGCCAGGGTAAATATCTTTGGGCTGTGTTTCCTGAAACATCACATAATTTTTTTTCTTCTCTCTCTAGGGATTTCAAATGCCTCAGAGTCTGTATTGAGAACTAATCTCTGAGCAACTGACCTGCGTATTCAGGGCAGTCTGTCCTAAAACAGAGAAATTTATGATGCGCCAGTAGCTGTTTTCTGGGCTAGCTTGAAGGCAGGTCTGTCTTGTTCACAAAAAAAATAATAATAATTTAAGCGAATAATTCTGTTTTTGTTCTTTATCCTGTATGTGTGTGGATGATTTCGGTAACTTGAAAACCTAAAGGCCTCTAAACTACAGGGGAAAACCCCTCGGACTGTGTGTCCACAGTGCATAAGTAGTGAGAATCACATACAAATCCCTCCTTCCCTGTGATGATTGCACTGCGATTCCCAGAGACGCACAAGCCATTGTGCTGAAAGTTGGTCTTTAAAACTCTGTCCCTGGGATTACTATTTTATGATTAAAAAAAAATCTCTTTCATCATCCCTGCTTCTAAAATAAGACAGAACTTAAAAAGAAAAATTTTTGTATCTTTTACTATGATATAAAAATCTCATCCTGAATGAGACTGTATCATGTATGGATGTGCATCGTTCCAGCATTGTTTGTTTTCTTTATTTAACTTCCACAGAAAGGCAGAGAGAACGTTAAATTGCAGAAGCTGTTGGTACGCTACTCTTCTGCCAAATAAAGATGATTTGCTGTTGGAATAACAACATCATTGAGAATGCACAAATATCTTTGAGTCTCTAAAATAACTTGAAAATTTAGAGTCACCGGGATCTTTTGTACTGGGGGTGCTTAAAAGTTTGTAAAAGGGCAGTTGGATTTTTTTTTTTTTTCCTGCCCTGTACATTGGCCTAGAGAGACAGGGAACGTTCTGAATCTCGCACGGGCTGAGTTCTGAGGGTGGACGAGGGTATTTGACTCTGCACTCTGCTTGGTCCCTCTGGAACCATCTGTGCCGTGAACCAGTGCTGTGGATGGGCCCGCTGAACCACACACAGCGTTTTGAGAGTTAAGCAAGGAAGATGCCTGGCACTTCCGTGAACTTCTTGACTTCTACTAATTTCGTTAGCTCCTTCTCCTTTCCCTTTTTGGTTGTTTTTCTTCCCATTAACTTGCTGTGAAAACACTTTCTTTAAAAATCACTTTACTTTTTTGGCCTCCCTTCTCTTATTAAGGGGCAGGGAGGGGAAGGGAGAGGGGGGCAGGAGAGGAGAAAGGAAAAGAAAACTGTATTCTTCCACGAGGGTCTTTTTAAGCAAGGCTCTTCCTGCCTGGCCTGGACCGTTTGATGAACCACGCTGGCCTCACACTTGCTAGAATCTTCTTGCCTCTGCCTCCCTAGAGCTGGGATCACACGTGTGTGTGCCACCACACCTGGAAATGAATGTATTTTTCTACCTTAGATTTGTTTTATATTAGGTGTGCGTTTCTAGTCTGTCCTAATTAATTTCTCTCTCCTTCTTGTTTATTGTAAGATATTTTGATCACGGCGTGTCACTATTTAACATTTTAGAAAGCACTTTTCCCATACTTTAATTCAGATTGGCAAGGGTTCCACACATCCACATTTTGTATATGAGGAAACTGAACCCCGGAGAGGTTTTAATGTAGAGTAGAAAATGCTGTCTCCTGCTTCACAGTGTCACATGCATATTGTATTCTGGTGCTTTCTGTGGAACATGGAAGTTATACCCCAGCCAGGTAACTTAGACAATGAGAGCTGAATGAACACGACAATTCTTGTGACTTAAAAGGAAGACATTTTAACTAAGAAAAGTTTTGCTGGTTCATAGAAATTAGTTTTCCACTTTTAAAATCATACGAGACCTAGAGGGCACATAACCCTATAAATAAATCCTACTTCACTCTAGAAATTGGATGAGTACGGACATCAGGGTTAAATAGCTTCCCCATCCTGAACGTCTGGATGACTTGTAACTACCTCCTGTTTTCTGGTACCATTTCCTCCTTTGTGCTTTCTCCTATACTGGTGGTCGTAGTTCTTTACTACTTCTGATTTCATTTTTATTCCTCTGGGCCATCCCTTACCTGAATATCGACTGTCCAAGTATCATTTAAGTGTGAAATTCCTGCAGATGCTTCTGGGCGCATCTTTGGTAACATTTCTGCAGACAACTCAGAGGTCTTACTTATGAGGATGGCAACACTGTTTCCATTGATTTTCTTGCCAGTAAAGAATAAAATGTCTTCCCAAGTATGTCTTAATAAATCATGATGCTTAAAAGCGGTGATAGCCTCTCTACCAGTTCCCCCAACTCAATCAGCTAAGCACGTTCAGTTGGTCAAAATCAGCCCCAAAGAGCTAAGGACCATGTGTTCACAAACTGTGAATTTACTTTCATTCTTAGGGAGGATAAAGAATATTCAGATTTCAGGGTTCAAGGGCAAAGAATTGTCAAAGGCTAAGACCTCTGGACTGAAGAGGTGAAGCCAGGACAACTGGGAGGTCTTTAATGAGCATAAAGACCCATGCTTTCTTACCCACGGACCAATGGAGTTCAGCGTCAACTCCTCTGTGCAAGCTGCCTTAATCACCTCAGTCCACAGATAGGTTCTCCACAGTCCTGCCTGCAGAGCTTCCTCTTCTGCCCTTTTATGTGTAGTCTATCTGATTAGATGACAGACTCTTAAGGTCAAGAATTATACTGCCTGCACAGAACCAGGAACTCAAAGGTATTTATTACAAACCAACCAACCAACCAACCAACCAACCAACCAACCTACCAAGGTAACTGATTTTGTTTCTAAATATAACCTGCTATAGTTACTTCATATCTGGCACAATGGTTCCAAGATAGTTAGCTATTCTGTAGCCAGATTAGAAACAGTTGAAGGAGATTCCCCTTGTATTACAAATAACATTGAAATCCATGAATCAAGAATCTTTCCAGTAAGCTGCAGACAACACACTGTGGACTTGTAAGGAGTAACTACCATTGTTTTTTTTTAACTAAGTAATTCACAAAGGCTAGGCATTGATGGGGCTATTTAATTATAATTAGACAAAAGACACCATTTATCTACCTTTACAGATGGCAAAGGGGGCCCAAGAGTTTAGATCATGCCAATGCTGGTCAAAAGAACATAAGAAAGAGCTTCCTGGGAATGTGGTTATGGATTATTCTGGTTCTGAACATATTAATGTACTGAGAGGACAGTCGGTGGATGTGGCGCTAGTTGGGGTTATCACAGCGTGACTTAAGCTGAGCAGAATCCCCATCACCTGGGAATTTCCTATACATACATTCTTGATTTTTCTTGTCCCACCCTCCATCTATCTGAAGAACTTCTGTGACAGGGCCCAGAAATGTGTGAAGAACTCTGTAATTCTGATATCACTAGAAACCCTGACCTACAGTAGTAGTCTTCAATCTCGCTGGGCATCCAAATCACCTGGAGAGCATATTAAAGGCAATTTCCTGAGCTCAGTCTCCAAAGTTTCTGGTTTGCTGGTCGGGGAGGGCACATGATTTTGCATTTCCCCAAAGCACAAAGAATATATTTAGGGGAGGATTAAATATGAGATGGTTCAAATGCCACTGTCCAGGGGGCACATACTGAGAACCATACTGAGACTCTGTCAATCAAAACTAAAACCAAAAGAATCTGGCCAAGTAATTTGGGTGTCATATGTACGTAAGGAATATTCTTGAACCTGGCCCCTCCCCATTTTATTGGTCTCCTAAGGGGTCTTCTTGCTTCCATAATTCTTTAGTGCATTTCCACACGGAAATCGGATGCATCTTTTAAAATGAAATCACACTGTCTCACTAGCTGCATGCATGTATACGCTCCTTCCAATGGCTTCTCACTACTTGCACTGAATTCCACACATGGCCTGACGGGCCCTGCAGGATCTGGCCCTTGCTCCTTTGGTCTCACATCTCATGGCTATGATCTGTCCTCTCACAGACACATTGCACTCTGCTATCTCAGGGTCTCGGCTTTCCGTGCTCCTCAAGCTGAAATGTTCTTTCTTAGCTGTAGGACCGACTCCCCCTGCCCAACTCCTGGTATTAGCTTAGATGTCACCTTTTTCTTCCTAGATTTACTTATTTATTTTTAAAATTAAATTTTAATCTCATTGTTCCCCCCCCCCCCCGTTCACTTTCTCCTTCCAATCCCTCTCATATTTCCCCATCTCTCTCTCTCAAATTCTTTTTTTTTTATTTTGTTATTGC
Source organism: Peromyscus leucopus (assembly GCF_004664715.2). Lineage (NCBI taxonomy): Eukaryota > Metazoa > Chordata > Mammalia > Rodentia > Cricetidae > Peromyscus > Peromyscus leucopus. The sequence goes on along the minus strand of NC_051078.1, from coordinate 14,932,391 downwards.
TATGTATACAGTCACAGAGATGTATAAATACCCTGTGGATTCCATTTGGCATTGCTTGTATGTCTATGATTTCAGGGATGGCCACGTGGTATTAGGTGACAATTAAGGGGCTCATCCCTATTGAAGATTCCCTGATCTCAGCATTCTTTAGTTGCCTACAGTGTTTTTCTAGGGCTGGGGCCTTTGAGATTTCCCCTTCCATGTATTTTTATTTTCTGTGTATGAGTGTTTTGCCTGCATGTATGTAAGTGTATCCCATGTATGCAGAGCCCATGGAGGCCAGAAGAGGGTGCCAGATCACCTGGAACTGGAGGTACAGGTAGATGTGACCCTTCATGTGGGTGCTGGCAACCAAACCCAAGTCCTCTGCAAGAGCAGCCAATGCTCTTGACGGCCAGGGCATTTGCCTGCCCTAGAGGTCACCTCCTTCTAGAGACTTTTTGTTAACCACCCCTCGTTACTTTTTATCTAAATAATGTATGCAATCTTCACTGTCCTTGTCACAATTAGTGAGTTATCAGTCTCCCCTGCTCAATTTAAATTTCTCAAGGGTAGAGACTTGAATAGCTCATAGCAAGTTTAATGTCTCCCTCTGTGGCTCCCAGAAGCTGCTTCCCCTCCCAATACACACATACTCCACATGTTGACTGGTGGATGTAAAAAACACTAAGAAAAGAAATGACAAAATTAAATAGAGAAATTAGGGTGGACATCTGTATTACGTGGGAGCTGGGGATGGAGGATAAAGGAATGTTACAGCAATACAGAAGCAGAGGCAGCGGGAAAACTTTTTAAGCTGTGTTCTAATTGCCAACAATATACATGCAATGTAAGGTATCTAAGTGTGGATCTCTAGCTAGATGGGGTTGGGTTCTAGGTGGTAGAACTTAAAGACAATTATCAACTCTATGTACACAAAGGACCGAGATAAGGCCTTTCAAAGGGCAGGGCGATTGTTCATGGGCATGGTGTTATTTTCACTTACAAGCAAAACTTAACATATATTATGGTTTACTACAGTTCTTCTTTAAAAAAAAATCTCAAAAGACAGGCGGGGTAGTTCTCACCATTTTCAGTAATGTGGCGAGGGGGTAAAAATAGCAAGCGTGGAATACACTTCAGAATGCTTGGTGGTATCTCTCATTCCAAATTTCATCTGTAATAATAGAGATCTACTATTTATGTAGAGGTTCTTGAAAGCCAACCATAATACAAGCAAACCGTTCCAAGGAACAATGGTAACTTAAAAGCAGACCTCCCTAGAGCCGCTCATGTTTCTCTGTGAGGCGACGATTTGATTCCAATAGCACTAAAATCTGGGAAGATTTTAAGATGCGAGCTGGAAATGAAGACTTAAGAATATTTAAAATGGAAACAACTGCCTGGTGTAATCAGAATTCCAATCTAAGTTTACTCGAACTTGTGGATGCCAGCGACAGACACCATCTGCCATTAGCTCCTGAGGTCTGAGCCATGCTTTGAAGGCCAAACGCGGCAGAATCTTTTGTTTGCCCACAAGGGAAGAACATTAAGTCCTTAGCAGAACAGAGTGAGCGGAGCTGGAGGAAGAAATGTTGAAGCCAAGTGCAGTGATTGCTCAGGCTGTTAAAACTTGGTAAAGAGCAATGTCCCATCACTGCCCATATCTATTAAAGCAGGAAAAAGCTTCTCCTCCACCGACCCCAGGTCCCTGGGTCTCCTGCAAGGTCGGGCTTACGAAACAAGAACAGAAGAGCTAAAATGGTGTTTGTGTTGCACGACAACTCAAAATGTAAGCTGTAGATTGCTCAAGTCCTTTCAACTTCATGTCATTTGGTGCTCAGGGACATCCTGGAAGATGGATAGAGTGGCTTTCGACACTATCACCTAAGGCCTGATGACGTTCAATGCCAGCCACTGGCCCAGCCAGGTCAGAGTGTCCTGGGCTTCTGCATGCAGGTACTGTGTACCTCTATCCAGGAAACAGACTCCATATATTCAGGAAAAGGCTCTTCATTTATCCCCCTCTTTTTAGCACTAACATATCACCGTGAGCAGAATGACTGGCCTGTGCATACCGAGTCACTAGAGCGATGGATGAGGGGTGAACCCCGGCTGTCTGCATTGCTAGCAGTCTATAACACTTAAATGAAGTAAACTAGAGAAACGATGTATTGGACAGTTACAGCAAAGGGGTGGTGATGTGGCTTTGTTAGCAGTGGGTTTTAAAGACTTTTGTGATGGGATTTTCTTGTTGATGCTACCCTACAGTAATCTATTTGGTTATAAAAGAGACAACACTCGTAAGCTGAGTGGAGGACAGCTACTTGGTTAATGATATCTTCTCTGTCACAAAGCTACTCACACACTGATGCCTAACCACCCCTGTCAGCCTGCCTGGATGGCAACTTATGTGCTCAAGGAAGACACTTTATAAACCATGGTGTTAAGTATGTATATTTATGTGTAATGTTATTAACAAAAGTTCTGGGCCTGTCAAATAATGCCAGACTTTCCACTTCCAGACTGTGATGGTGCCTTTCTCAGGGGCAAAGCATACCTCTGAACACCCGAATCCCTAGCTCCTGGATCTACAGCTCTTGCCTTCTTGATCATTCTTTCTCATTCCCCGACACAGACAGACACAGGCACGGGCACATGGCTACATAACCATCATCGAATCTCGGTCTTTTTAACTGAGCTAAAGGTGTTCGACTGAAACATCCTGCACTTCGTACTTCAGTTGATGAGAAGAGCACAGGTGGACCATGCATACAGAGCTCCTTGGTACCCTTCTCCCTTGCAAGCATAGCTCTGAAAAGTCACTTCGAATCTCAGCTGTGCCCTGAGCCACACTCTTAGCTCTGACGTCGACCAACTTCTTTATCTTTCTCCTTATTTTCCTCCATCTTCTGCTAGCTAGAATTGATACTTCCTACCTTTATGGGTTAAGGGGATGGAGTAGGATCATTTACAATGGGCACACTGACCAGTGGAAAGCTATTGTTTTTGCTTTTTAAATTGAACTTATTTTATTTTCATACAGGCATACATACATTTTACGTTGAGCAGATACTTCCCCACCCCAAACCCTCTCTCTGATCATCCCTTCCCACTCCTGTTTGTCCCTGCTTGTTTCTGGGGACAATTTCACCTCTGTTGTCATTTTATAGATACATACTATATATACATACATAGCTTTATGTGACTATATAAAACCTAGGGCTCCAAAATGAGAGAACATATTTGTCTCTCTTTCTGAGCCTGGCTTAATTTGCTTAACATGATTATCTACAGTTGTGTCCACTTTCTTTGTAAATGACAGACCTTCATTTTTTTCGATGGCTAAAAAACATTCCACTGCATATAATTTGCCACATTTTCCTCGTCGACCTCTCTTGGTGGTTGGACATCTGCACTGGTTCTGTTATGTGGTGTGAAAAATGTTGCAAAAAAAAAATGCTGATGTGCATGCAACCATCTCTGTATTATGTTGACTTAGAATCTGTGGGTAAAGACCCAGAATTGGTAGAGCTGGGTCACATGCCAAATCTCGTTTAGTTTTCTGAGAACCTGCCTTGTTGATTTTCAAAGAGTGGACCAGTTTACCTTCCCATCAGTAATGTGTAAGCGTTCTCTTTTGTCTACATCCCCGCCAGCATTTAATGTTGCATCCTTTCCTTTTTTATTCTTTCTGTTTTTATTTTGTATTATTAAAAAACATTCTTTTCTCTCCTTCTTCCCTTAGTCTGAATTTCTCCCCATCAATTATCTTTGGATGAACTGCCCTTGAAACAGAATTAAAATTTACCTCAAGAAGAAAGAGGACTTATTTTGAAGGAGCTAAGTCACCAGGGGAGAGTGGGGGGAGACCACTCTATTAAAAGTCCTTGGGGAAGTGAATTATTTATTGATTCAGTTTGTGGTCTAAAGTTGAGGTATGTGTTGGGGAAGAAAGGAAGCATTGTGGCTTGGGATACTTAAAAGAGGAAATGATACACAATTCTTATCTTAGAAATATGATGGTACAGAGAACTAAATTTTGCAATTTAATTGTGTGTGGGGGAGGAGAATAAGAAAGTTTGGAGTTAAGCAAACAGTTTTGATGTTTGACATTTACTTAAAGTCACCATTACAGGTATGTACACACACACACACACACACACACACACACACACACACACACACACATAAACAGATAATGCTGCTGTGGATGATTCATTCATAAATAAAACACTGGCCAGTAGCCAGGCAGGAAGTATAGGCAGGACTAGCAGAGAGGAGAATTGAGAGAACAGGAAGGTGGAGAGGAGGAGATGCCAGCCTGCCATCCAGGGAGCATGATGTAAAGGCAGCAGGTAAAGCCACGGAACATGTGGCAACATATAGATTAACAGAAATGGACTGAGTATAAGTGTAAGAACTAGACAATGGTAGGCCTGAGTTAATGGCGGAGCAGTTTAAATAGTATAAGCGTCTATATGTTTATTTTATAAGTGGGCTATGGGACTGCCGGGGCTTGTCAGGACCCAGAGAGAAAAACTCTAGCTACATTAATGCTAACATTGAAGAAGCTGCTCTTAAGTGTTTCACTTTGTTATTTTTCAGAACTTTATCATTTATTATGTACAGGCCATGACCCAGACAGTCATGCTCCTAGCTTTTTTTTTTTTTTTTTTTTTTTTTTTGCAGACTAAGTTGCAGCCATGGAAGTGAACCTGAAAGAGCATAGAGAGGCTGAAAGAGGAGTCCATACATAGAATGAATCTATTCTCTAAATGACAAAAGACTTGCTATATAAATTAGTATTTGGATTCCTTACCACAGCCAACTGGTTATATTCAACTTTTTTCTAGCAGTAAGAACAATAGTGTTCTTTAAACTATAACACCATCAAAAAAGAAATAGATAAAGCTCCAGCATGGAAAACTGGGGAACACTATCCTCTTGAAGAAATGATCAATGTCGTGCAATTTGGTTATGACAGAACATTCCACCTCCCATGGTGGATCGTGCGGTGCACCAATGATTCAAATTACTCCTCAAATTGGATCCCGACTTCAGGGTTTGTAAAGGACGCGTTTTCAAAAGAGGTCATTGCCGAAGCAATTCCTTTAATCAACAGTCAGCGGATTTACCCAACTGATGGTGCCAAGCATCCTTCCCAGGGACCATGATGGTGCAGATCTTCCAGCACTCAACAGGGTAAGAGGATCAAATGAATTTGTAAATGCAGATTTTTGGTTTATGCCATTCTTTTTCATCTTCTGGAAAGTGATCACTAGGACTTAATCAAGGTTCCTTTGTGTATCATTAACTAATTTTATCTTTCGCCTTAAAGATTTTTTTTTTTTTTTTTTTAAATAGTGAGTTAAGAAGAGCCCATTCTTAAGTCCTCTGGATTTCATGTTTTCTCTGCTGAAGCCTTGAGGGAAGCTAAATTTAAAAGTAGGGAAACGGTAATTAAAAGTGATTAGGACAAGAAGTTTTGGTGCTATGCAATGTGGACTCAATTCTCCCAGTCACAAGCCGAAGCAAGCAGCAGTTTTGGTTTTCATTATAGCCTTACTTGCTATTTTAATAAACATGAACCAGTATTCAAACTTTTAATACCCTGCTGTTTAACTGTTTCCAGAGAGCCATCCAGCTCCTTTTTTAAAAAGCCCTTGTTTTAAAATTTTAATTTGTTTGGCTCAGTCTCACCTTAGAAAGTTGTAGCCTCATGGTAAACTCTTTTATAAGTTGATTTCCAGAATCGAAGCAATCCACACACACCCCCCCCCCGCCCCACCTCCTAAGTGTTTCCTCATGCGCCAAAGTCATTGGTGCTGACAGCTCCCCATGCCTTGTTTTATCTGGTTCCCACAGAAGTATGAGAGACAAATGCAGGAATGTGTTCAGCATTGACTGGATGCATCCAGACAGCAGTGGTACTTACAGCTCTTCTAGGAAGCGGAGGCTGTGTAGGAGACTACTGGGGGGCAGGTGACTGATGTTGTTCATGCTGAGGTCCCTGGAGGGGGGAAGACAGACAGCATGTGAGGAGCAGGGTTATGCCACCGCAAGGAAATCCAGCTGTTCGGTTCACACATTTCCAAGCAAGACAGTAAAATGAACTCATTCCTCTGCTTGACAAATGAATGGTCATTTTTCCATCTTAAATACATAGCCCGCCAACGTCAGGGGCTCCTTCTCAAATTAAACACTCTATGAGGAGCTTTCATGGGATTCAAGGTTACTGAGCCCATTCATGGGCTTGGTTGCCATTCTTCATGTTTAAAACGATGCTGAGTCGGACAGAAAAGGAAGCAGACTTAACTCAACGTTGCGCCTCGCTTTCCACAATGTGACAAAGAGAAATGTCTTTACCTGGCAACCCTAGAAGGCCAGTTTTCTCGGGGGATTTTTAAGCACCTTGGAAAAACAAATGTTTTGATCCAAAGAAACTTAAAACAAAACGAGACAAAAAGCCTCTTCCCTCTCCGAACTTGCTCCTTTTGCAGCTTCTCAGATTGCATTTAATAAGTGAAATGAACCGTAAAACGAGGGTGTAAGGTGATCCCGCTCTGTCTCACACTTCCTGCTGGGCCTACACAGTAGTTCCTGGCACAGGAAACAGCCAGCCACTTTGGGCGGAACTCAATCCATTTTTGTTTCAAGTGAAAGTCCGTGTAATTAGATTTTATTCTGATTTTTTTTCTTAATTTTTTTTTTATTTCTCTATTTCTTTACTGTCTTGCATGGTGTACACCATCACTGGTTTTTCTGTCTGTATCTCAGAAGCCCAAAGACTGACAGCTGGACAGACTTTAACCAGGACTAACTCAGACTTGGTCTAGTTGTTGCAGATTTGGGTAGGAAGTGACCTTGTCCTATCCTGAGAACAAATGCTGTTAGAACATCAGATCTGGATTCCATACTTAAAGCTCATCTTCAGACTAAGTGTCTTTACAATCTGAATTATTCCTGTGGTTAAAGTGCTCACATCCATTGCAAATGCTCAGCCGAGTAGATATTGATCATGTAGTTGTCTGGTCAAATGTTAGCGTTAACTCGGTGATGCTATGAAGTGAAGAGTTATCTTAAAATTAACCAACAACGGGGTTTGGGAGATAGCTCAGTGGATAAAGCAGTGGTCATGCAAGTGTGAAGACCAGAGTTCAGATCCCCAGTCCCCAAGTAGAAGCCAGGCAGGTATGGCAGCCACTTCTAATCTCAGAACTCTGGAGGCAGAGAGACAAGGGATACCCGGGGTAGGCAGGCTAGCTAGACAAGTTGGACTTGGTGATCTCAGGGTTTGCCACTATACCCTGCCTTGGTATAGTGAAGAGTGATTGAGGAAGATACCCAGTGTCATCCCTCGGACCTCCATATATATGAGCACACGTATGCCTCCACATGTAAATATGCTTACACATGCATGCAACAGCACACACACCTATATGTGCCAAGAAAAAAAAAAGGTCATAAATATGTTCAAGGAAGACAAAATGTCTTGCTAAATGTTTGAGTATGGTAACTTTGGAACTACTGTTAACCCTGACCTCTATTAGTATATAACAATACAGCCAAATACATGCTATAGTCTCATTTTACAACTAAGCACGGCAAAAAGGTAGTGTAAAATATGTCTGTATTCTTTAAAATTGGAATTTCTCAGCCGGGAGGTGGTGGCTCATGCCTTTAATCCCAGCACTTGGGAGGCAGAGGCAGGCGGATCTCTGTGAGTTCAAGGCCAGCCTGGGCTACAGAGTGAGTTCCAGGAAAGTTGCAAAGCTACACAGAGAAACCCTGTCTCGAAAAACCAACAAAACAAAACAAGCAAACAACAACTATATATATATATATATATATATATATATATATATTTATATATATATATATATATATATTTATATAAAAAATTGGAATTTCTCTGAAATTGTCTAGTTAGCCAAAATTAATGAATTTTATTTTGTATGTGTGAGTGTTTACCAAATAGCAGTGTGTTAAACAGATCAATGTGGTTCCTGGATACCTCACAGTGACCCTGTAATCTCTGAAAAGGATTGACAATTCCAGTCATAGTCATAGCTTGTGTGTGTGTGTGTGTGTGTGTGTGTGTGTGTGTGTGTGTGTGATTAGCTGCTTTACACCCTTGCTACCGCCGAAACGACATCTCTGCCATCATGGATTGCACCCTCAAACTGTGACCCCAAAACAATTCCTTCCTTTAATTGCTTTTATCGGTTATTTTCTCACAGCAACAAGAAGAGTAAATAACACACTAACGTCATAGAATTTTTTTTCTAAGGGTTCCTGTGGCTTCCGTATCTTGCCCTTGAAAATTCATTTTTCTCTTACAGCTCTGTTTTTTTTTTCATTTGACAAATCACAATTGGCCACTCACAGTGGTGAGGCTTTATTCAAAGAATACATTGAAAAATAAGCTAAACTGACCAGCAGCTCTTTTGTGTCCCATCATCTCTACTGCTAGGATCCACCCAGTGTTAATTTTACTCTTAAACCCACTTCCGCATCCGGCTCTCCTTGTTCTCGGCTGCTGTGGGTCAGGTCCTTCTTACACTGATCTCTGTCTTTCTATCTGCACCTTTCTGTCCCCCCATTCTAGGCCATCCTCTATACTATGGCCTCAGTAGTCCACTGGGGTCACCACTCCACCCAGATCCACTGCTAGCCAGCCCTCTCCCACAAAAACCTTTCTCTCAAATGGATATCTTGGAAAAGAGACCCCACCCCACCCCCCGATGGCGAGAGAAGAATTATAGAAAAATACTTTCTGGATTTCCAGGTAAGATGGAGGAGAGGGGGTTGCCTTTGTGTGACCCAGCGAAGGTAAGCAGAGTGAGGAAAAGTAGAGTCCAGTTCCAAAAAGAGAAAGAAAGGAAGATCTCCAGAAACTTACAAATGTGACAGGATCCCTAACAAGGTCAGAGAAAACCATGGCGGACAATGGGGGGAAATCTAAGCTGAGCACAGCTCCAGCTGGTTAGCACCCTGGTGGGATAAGTGGATGCAGAAGACTCCCCACAAGCGGTACTATGGATCAAGCCCTTAAAAACAGAATGTATACTAAGAAGTTTCCCACACCAAGTTAGAGGAAATGTCCAACTCAATAGATACACAAATTGAATCACAGAAACACAAGAAATATGAAAAACTAAGGTATCTTATTTAATTTTCCTGTTGTGATAAAGTCTTCTGACAAAAACAACTTGGGTATATTGAGTGTTGATTAGTTTTTTTTTTTTTTTTTTTTTTTTTTTTTTTTTTTTTTTTTTTTTTTTTTTTTTTGTCAACCTAACACAACCTAGAGTCACCTGGGAAAAGGGAATCTCAACTAGGCTCTCTGCACACAGGAGACAGACATGTAGCTTGGTCTGTTTGGGGGGCCCCTGGCAGTGGGATCAGGATCTATCCCCGGGGCATGAGCTGGCTTTTGGGAGCCCATTACTTATGGTGGGACACCTTGCTTAGCTTTGATGCAGGGGGGAGGGGCTCGGTCCTGCCTCAACTGAATGTGCCAGGCTTTGCTGGGAGGCCTTACCCTTTCGGAGGAGGGGAAGGGGGGGTTAGGGAGTGGAAGGCTGCTGGGGGGGGAGCAGGAGGAAGGATGAGAGGGGGACCCGTGGTTGGTATATAAAATGAATAAAAAAAATTCTTAAAGAAAAAAGAGTGTGGGCTTTTGAAACTTCAGAGCCCACCCCCCAGTGACACACCTCCTCCAACAAAGCCACACCTCCTAATCCTTCCCAAACACTTCTACCAACTGGGGACCAAGTATTTAAATACATGAGCCTGTGGGGGCCTTTCCCATTCAAACCACCACAATACTCTCATATCTAGATAGGCAATCCCAATGGAAAAATCAATAAAGAAATGCCAGTTATAAACTATACCATAGGTCAAACAATACCCAGCAGATATTGATTATAATTAATGTTCCATTGTAGCTGGAAGGTTTCTCCAGTCCCACCCAGCCCCATGGTCCTCAGCCACTTCTTAAATAATCACTCAGAAGCTTATATTAAATATAACTGCTCGGCCATTAGCTCAGGCTTATTACTAACTAGCTCTTACATTTAAATTAACCCATAATTCTTATCTATGTTTAGCCACGTGGCTTGGTACTTTTTCTCAGTTCTGCCTTGTCATCTTGCTTCTTTTGTGCCTGGATGGGGACTCCTCACTCCTCCCTTCCTCTTCCTAGCATTCTCCTAGTCTGCTCGCCATGCCTATACTTCTGGCCTGGCTACTGGCCAATCAGTGTTTGTTAAACCAGTGTACAAGAGCATTATCCCACAGCACCCTATCATGTGAAAATTGAATACAAATTCTTCTCAGAAGTTCAGGGAACGATCTCTAAAACAGAATGCATTTTAGGTCACAAAAACTAAAATTATTTCATAAATTTTCCAAATATAAAGAAAGAAGTGGACATCCAAATTTAAGAAGCATTCAGTACCTGTACTGGCTGGTTTTGTGTGTCAACTTGACACAAGCTAGAGTCATCAGAGAGGAAGGAGCCTCAGTTGAGGAAATGCCTCCATGAGATCCAGCTGTAAGGCATTTTCTCAGTTAGTGATCAATGGGGGAGGGCCTAGTCCATTGTGGGTAGGGCTATTCCTGGGCTGCTGGCCCTGGGTTCTATAAGAAAGCAGGCTGAGCAAGTCAAGGGAAGCAAGCCAGTAATCAGCACCCCTCCATGGCCTCTGTATCAGCTCCTGCCTCCAGGTTCCTGTCTTGTCTGAGTTCCAGTCCTGACTTCCTTTGGTGATGAACAGCAATGTGGAAGTATAAACTGAATAAACCCTTTGCTTCTCAACTAGCTTTTTGGTCATGGTGTTTTTTTTTTTTTGTTTTTTTTTTTTTTGTTTTTTTTTTGTTTTTTTTTCCAGCAATAGAAACCCTAACTAAGACAAATTAGGAGTAGGGTATTGTGGTGACAGGCCTGGCCATGTATTTGGGAGGCTTGTGGAAGGACTCTGGAACTTTGGGCTAGAAGAGCCATTGAGTGTTGAGAACTCAGTGGGATGTTCTGTGGGAGCTTGGAAGACAAGAATATTGAGAGCAGTGCAGAGGATGGAGGCCTGGCTTGTGAAATTTCAGAGGGAAGTTTAAAGACTCTATCAGGGCCATTTGTTACTTGGAATTAAAACTTTGTAGTTCTGGTTAGCTGGGGCTGAAGAATCAGCTATGATTAACAAGATACCAGAACTATTAAAGCGAAACTTTTGCTTTACTGGGAAAATTGATGCTGGTCAGCTGGAGTTGAGAATTTAGAGGTGATCAAGAAGAGACCAGCAAGCTGGGCACACCTTTAAACCCAGTATGTAGGAAGCAGGTAGGCAGTCCTCTGTGAGTTCAAGGCCAGCCTGATCTCCAAACAGAGTTCCAGGACAGCAGGGTGTTACATAGAGAAACCTTGTCTCTAAACAAAACAAAAAACCAAAACAACAACAACAAAAAGAGGAGACCAACACCATTGACATGAAATCTTCTGGGATGTGTTTCCTGAGAGTCAGCACACAGAAGCTGTGTTCCAAGTTTGTACCTCACGTTGGCAGCTGGATCTGGCAATGTGTTAGAATCATTTGGTTAGTACTGGTTTTGAAGGTATGGAGAGCATGGGTCCTGTAGAGCAGCTGAGGGTCGGCATTGTGAGAGGCCAGGAGAGGCCATTGATGAAGGTGTATCCTCGGAAGCAGCTGAAGGCCCAGGTCATGAAGAGAAGTTGAGGCCCGGCACCAAGAAGAGAGCCTATGAGAGGCTACTGGTGTGAGCCCAGTTGTAGCAGAGGACCCATCTGTTTTGGAGATGGCAATACTATGGGCCAGTTCAAAGAGTATGTCAGAACCAGCACAACTTTACATCCATCAGTATTTGCTAATGAAACTGGGAACTCTAATAGTTGATGCATGTACATTTATAATTGTTATATCTTCTTGGTGTGTTGTTGAGTGTTTACATAAAAAAAAAAAAAAACAGACACAGAGAAAGCGGCAGAGCCAGAGAGACAGAGAAAGTGAACAACACTCAGACAACAACCTAATGATGCAATTCAAGATTTTTAGAAAAATATTAAGAAGCTAAACCCAAATGTATAAGTAGCAAGAAACAGTAAAGATTGGGATGGAAATTAATAAAATGGGGAGTAAAAGAACAATGAAATTAAAGCCAGTGTTGGTTCTTTTGAAAGACAAACTCTTAGCTAAACTAACTAAAAGAAAAACAGAAAGGAAACAAATTAGCATGATTTGAGTGGATATTGCAAAAAATTCCAATGGAATTCAGAGGACCACTAGGGAATGCCCTGGAAGCATATTCTCAAGAACTGGAAATTCTAGAAAAAATAGATAAATTTCTAGGCATATATGATTTATCAAATTAAGAAGATATAAATAATTTAAATAGATCTACAATAATCAGTGAAATTGAGGCAATAATGAAAATTATCCTCACAAAATAAAAACCCAGGATCAGATGTATTTACTGTTGAATTATATCAAATATTTCTCCCACTGTTCCACAAAATAGGAATGGGTGGCATACTTATTCTAGACAGCCAGTATTACCCTGACCCCAAACCAGAGGAGAATGTAATGAAAAGAAAACTATCGACCAATTTCCTGAGGAATATAGATATAAAACATAACAATAAAGTCCTTACAAATTGTTCAAGAACATAATAAGGTCCTACACTATGACAAAGTTGATTTCATTTTAGGGATGAAAAGTTGGTTTACCATATATAAGCCAATAAATTAGTTCAGCATATAGTCCCAGAGGACAGAAATCATATGATCATTTCACAGCAGAAAAGATCTTCAACATCTCTTCCTGAGAAGCCTTGAAGAAGCCAAGAACAGAAGGAACAAAGCTGAGCCTCATAAAGTCATTGTTACATTAAGTAGGAAGAAACTGAAAACATTTCCCCAAATCCACAACGGGAGACAAGGGTGCCCGCTCTCTCTGCTCATATTCAACAGTGTTTGAAGTTCCATCCTGAACAACATCAGAGAAAGAAACAAAAGCATTAAAAGTAGGAAAGATAGAAGTCAAAGCATCCCCGCTTGCAGACTATATAATCTTGTTCTTAAAAGACCTTAATGACTCCACCAGAAATCTTTTATATCTTATCAACAATTTTAACAATGCAGCAAGATACAAAACCAACATACAGAAATCAGCAGCCTTTTTACACATCACCAATGAGGTTAAGAAAGAAGAAAAAGTTGTACTTATAATAATGTCAAACAATAAACAAACAACAATCAAAGGGTCCACAGAAGTAAACTCAGTCAGTGACAGCTTTCTAACTTTTGACTAAGGTGAAAAATATAAATTGGGAGGAAAAATAGACAGTCTTGTCAACAAACGGTGCTGGGAAAACTAGATCCTCACTGGTAAAAGAATGAAACTAGATCTCTGTCTCTCGCCCTGCATAAAAGTCAATTCAGAATGTCTCAAAGGTTTGAATGTAGGCCCTGAAATGTTGAAACTGACAAAGGAAAACATAGAAAACACTTCAAAACATAGGCACAGGCAAGGACTTTCTGAGAAGTAATCCTAACAGCGCAGGAATTGACACCCAAACTTGACAATGAGATTACATGAAATTCAAAAGCTTTTGTCTAGCAAAGGAAACTATCATCAGAGTCTAAGAGGCAAGCCTACAGAATGGGAAAGATTCTTTGTCCTGTGTGTGTGTGTGTGTGTGTGTGTCTGTGTCTAAGTTAATGTCTAAAGTATACAAAGAAGTGTGAAAATTAAGACACCACTGTTTGAATCAAGTGATAAATGAGTTTAAAAAAAAAAAGCTGAAAAAAAAAACAGTTCCTAAAAGAAGAAATACAAATAACAGATGAATCTTTGAAAAAGTGTTCAATATCCTTAGATATCAAGGAAAAGTGAATTAATACTGCGTTAACTCAGAAGACAGAAAAACAGGAACTGGAGGGTGGGGAAGAGCACACGAAATACTGTGTTTTGGACATGAGATGGCTACTATGCTCATAAACTCCCTGGAGCTATGCCAACTGACATAAGACCCACATGATACCAAGCCAACAACATCAGCAACATTCTCACAGGCAGCAGCAGTAATTTGAAAGAAAAAAAAAATGGAGAAGACATGAAACATGGAGGAGGCTCTGTTTTTGGGGAGGCACCTGGGAGAATGGGAGCAGGGAGATGGGGTGGATCGAATCCAGATGCATTGCTTACGTGCATGATATTGTCAAAGGGTAAATAAAAGATAGTCCACTGAGAAAACTGATTGAGGAGTATACCTCACCCTAGTCAAAATGGCTATCAAGCAGACAGATGCCCATGTGATGAAGGAGGGACCTTTACGTATTATGGGTAGCAATGAGAACTGGTGCAGACCCTATGGACGTTAGCATGGAAGGTCTTCACCATAAGACTCAGCACTACCGCTTCTAAGAACATACTTCTCAGTATATACCCTGAGGACTTCAGATCAACAAACCCCAGAGATCCCTGAAGATCTATTTGCTGTAAGAAATGGAATGAGCTTAGATGCCCATCAGATGGGTGAACAAAGGAAATGTGGTACACACACACACAACGGAATTGTACTCAGCACCAAAGAAAGGAGAAACCATTATATTCAACTGGAGATCACTACATTCAACAAAATAAGCAGTTTAGGAACAAAAAATACCACACATTTTCTCTCCTAGGTGTATTGGATTTAAGCTTACAAACATGCATATATGTATATATATGTATGTATGTGTTGCATAGGCAGGCATAAGCCATGGTACTGGAAAGGCCATCCTGAGAAGGGAGGAAGAGATTTTAAGGTGCGTGCGTGTGTGTGCATGTGTGTGTGTGGGGGTAGTGGAATACATGGGACAAGACAGAAGATGGAGGAGGCAGGTGGTCAGCAAGAGGGGGCTTCAGAGGATGGAGAGGTGGGGGGCAGGAAGAGGGAGTCAGAAGAAACAATACAAAATGGTATCCATGTATAACAGTGTCAGAATGAATATGTTACTTTGTACGCTAACTTAAAAAACAAAGATCTTCCCCTACAGCAGTTGTGGAGAAGGATGAATGACTTGGCCAGTGTGGTTTGGCCCAGAGCTGAGGCCCTGAGGAGGAGGCTCTATGCAGGACCCAGCCTGTATCAACAGCAAAATAGGACATGTGGGACGGCCCTTACTCTCCTGCCTCGGAGCTTCTGCTGGCTCCCAAACTCCGTGAAGCTTAAGCGTTTCAGACTCTTTAGACCTGTCTTAACATATGCTCTCGTCTCCATTTCTGCGTTAATTCTCTTCACCACTCAAGACACCGTCCAACAGACCCCTCTGTTTCTGACACAAACTTCCATCTTTCTAAGTTAATTCTGCATTCCTCGGCCAGTCCTTGGATGCCTGAAGTGTCAAATCCGCGTTCCTGCTGAACAGTTTGGCTCAGATCACCTGGGTCACCATCTAAAGGATGCTCCAAAGTCCTCAGCTCCCATCCTTTGCTGCAGTCTCCTGGCAAAACCCCAGCTCTGGAAAAACACCAGCATTTATTTTCTCTGTGACTATTCCAGGGTACTGAGTGCCACTAGGAAAGATCAACCCACGGACGTACAGAACAGTGTCTATAAAAATTCCTGCTCTCTGTGGGCTTCCAACTGTGCTACACAATCCCGTGTTTTGTTATTGCCCAACTCGCTCCTCTGGGAACCATTTCCCACTTTACGAGTTGCTGCACACCTCTTAATCAACAACCTCTCTCATCATGCCCTGGGGATACCTTCCCTCTTACTTCATGGAAATAACTAGAATTCTTTGGACCACCAAAGATGAAATAGGCCAAATTCTAATTCTCCTTTGTCTCCTGCTTACTATAGCCATACTTCCCTCCTTGCCTGGCCTTTCCCAGGGGTCTTACATACTTTAGTGTGCCGCATACAGTGGCACACTACTCTATGCTATAAATGGAATGCTTGTAACCCTCCCCCAAGGCTGTTCAATCTCTAATCTTCAAGGACAGTGCTTATAGATAGGACATTTTGGAGGTAACCAGGGCATGAGGATGGTGTCCTCCTTATGGAGTTGGTGTCCCGATAAGAACATCCCTGGGGGGGGGGGGTTGTCTCTGTTGTTGGCCATGTGAGGATACAATGGCTTCCTCAAAACTGAGCAAATGTGACTCAACAAGTCCTGGGTCTTGGATTTTCTATCCTCTAGAGCTGGGAGAATTAAATACTTGTTGATAAAGCTATCTATTCTATCATAAATCAGTTAGACTTAAGACCCACTAGAAACACTTCTGTTTTATGTATTTACAGCATCTTCCCTTTCAATATGAGCACGGTCAAGCCTCTTCCACTGTTAACATGAAAGAAAAATGGGGTCTTTTAATCTCACGAGACCACTCTTACTTTGTTTCTGGTTAGTGTTGGCAGTCTGACCCTCTCATTCCATCTCTAGTCCTCAGGATGCAGGTACCCATTCCTCCCCCATAGTGAGGGAAACTGTTCTTGCCAAGGACCGGCCATCTCCATATCGAATTTCCTGAGCACATGACTCATTTGATCTCTTGCACTTGACGTGCCCTTAGTGGAAGATCTATTGGTTTGGAAGTCAACACTCTTAATATTTCCCCAATGTGGCTGTGGACTCATTTGTGGAATTTTCTCCTACCTATTGTGCAAATGTTGATATTGTTTGGAGTTTTTAACCTTCGAGAGCACTCTACCCAGTACTCTCTCCCCCTCCTTCTGTGGTTGGCCAATGTGTTCATGAGCATGCAAGTGTGTGTGTGTGTGTGTGTGTGTGTGTGTGTGTGTGTGTGCGCGCGTGCGTGCGTGTGCGCGCGCACACACACATGCATATGGAGGTCAGGGGTTGAGATCAGGCGTTTCACACATTATTTTTTGTGACAAGGTCTCACATTGAACCAGAAGCTCACTGATTTGGCTATATTGGCTGTTGTGGAATATTTAACTATGTTACATTTGTTTATGCTCTGTGGAACATTACTTTAACTGTGTAAAGATGTGTTACATTTGTTACTTTAACTGTGTAAAGGTGTGCTACTTTTGTTTGTGCTGCGTTTATTTAATTATGAAAAGACATGTTGCTGTTTCACCTTGCTTGCCTAAGGCACCTGATTGGTCTAATAAAAAGCTGAATGGCCAATCGCTAGGTAGGAGAGGGATAGGCGGGGCTGGCGGGCAGAGAGAATAGTAGGAGGAGAATCTGGGCTCCAGAGCAAAGGAGGGAGAAGGAGAGGGACACACGCAGGGCCGGAAGCCAGGCAGCCAAGGCCGGCCAGCCATGAGAAGCAGTAAAAGTAAGATATACAGAAAGGAAGAAAAGGAAAAAGCCCCCAGGCAAAACATAGAGCAAGAGAAGCAGGGTAAGGTATAAGAGCTAGCCAAAAATGAGCCTAAGATAGGGCAAATGTTCATAACTAACAATAAGTCTCTGTGTCATGCATGATTTGAAAGCTGGTTGGTGGCAAAAAAAAAAAAAAAAAAAAAAAAAAAAAAAAAAAAAAAAACAAAAACAACAACAACAAAAAAAACAAACCCGACTACAATTGGCCGGCAAGCACCAGTGATCCTCTCGTTCCCGCCTCCCAGCGCTGGGATTATAAGAAGGCATGCTCTGCACTCAGTTTTCCCATTGATTCTGGAGGATGTGAACTAGGTCCTTAGTAGTTTCCTGTCCACAAAGCCCCAAATGCAGCTCTGCCCCACCCCCCTTTTCTCTCTATGTATATACTCTGTTGCTGGCCCTCACCATCCAAACAGCCTCCCAGGTATATCCTGCCTGCTCTCAGTCTCTTCTCTTCAGGCCACCCTCCAAGTGGCAGCTGGAACAATCTGTGAGCACAGAATTACCCAGACTACCACTCTGCTGAAACCTCTTCATTGATTCTTTTCAACTTTACAAATGACACCTCCATGTCTTAATATTGCATACGAGCTCCATGTGAGACATCTCAATCCTTTACCAACCTTGAATATTAATTCTCATTCAGCTTTCAAGATCTACAAATTGATTGACAACTTTAGTTGTCATAACGGCGTAACTGTTAAGCAAATCAGGAAAACAACAAGGCTAACAATGACGGAGAATATTTTTTTCTTTTTCTTCCTTGGCATTTGCAGTATGATTTCCATGACTTTGGCTTACGGACTTTCATTTTGTCTTTGTAGACTCAGTATCATTTAACTCTCTGCCAGATACCTTTGTTGACAATGAATCCAGGCTGGGGTTGATCCAGCACATTTTAGTGGATTTTTTTTTTTTCAGATTAGCTTACAAAGAAAAGCTGTCCAGCGAAATTCAAAATAAAGGCACAGGCTTTAGTAGCATTTTATAACAAGTAATGACACTTCCGGGTACTTTACCTACAGTATTGTTTGGAACTACAAAAGGATGAATCCTCAAATATTGTTATTGAAGTACAGCACATAGAGTAAAACATGTAAGTCCCTAGTAGTCAGTGGAATGGATTTTCACAGTGTTAACACACCTCATAAAACAGTACAAACACCACAGGTAGAAAGAACAGGGCCAGAGTCTCAGGGGTCACCTCATTCGTCACCACTCACCACTTGCATCCGAAGCAGCCAGGCTCCTAAAGACTCCATAAAAGGAATTCTGCAGTGCATAGTTTTGAGTGTGTTTAAGTTCTTTGCTCATAATTTTTCTTAAAACAAAATTTATCTTCATGTCATGTGTAGCCATAGCTTATTCATTTTCAACATAATGTAACATTTCATTTTGTTATTCTACCACAATTTATTTGTCTATTTGGCTGTTGAAGGACAGAGGTTGTTTTTAGTGAATAGTGTTATGAACAGTGACACTGTAAACATTTTGAACATGTCTTAAAAATATACATTTAGAAGCCAGGCAGTGGTGGCACACACTTTTAATCCCAGCACTCAGGAGGCAGAGGCAGATGGATCTCTGAGTTTAAGGCAAACCTAGTCTATAGAGCAAATTCTAGGACAGCTAAGGCTACACAGAGAAACCCAGTTTTGAGAAACTAAATACACACACATATACACTCTCCCAAATATTTCAACTCTAATGCATCCATTTGTTGTCACAAACATTGATAAGCTTCCTCTTTTCTATTTTGTCATTTTGATAGGTCTACCCTATCTCACTGCAGTTTTCATTCACATTTCCCTAATAGACTTATGTTTTTTTGTGTATGACTTGACCGTCAACATTCTAGGTTTTTTAAAGTTCAGGAAAAACACTTTTTCTTATTTGATGACATTCAAATTGGAGGTGAAACACTTGTTGTTACAAGTAAATCCACACTGAGTTGTAAAAGAGGAGAACGCTCCTCCCTCCGCCAAGGCTACATCTCTTGGTTTTCAAGTTGACAGTGTGATAGTTGCTGTGGGATGATCCTTCTGTATGCTGTGAATATGTACTACTCTCATTGGTTAATAACAAAGCTGTTTGGGCAATAGCAAGGCAGGATAAAGTTAGGCAGAACAATCAAACTGAGGACTGGGATGAAGATGGGTGGAGTTGGGGGAGATTCGAGGCAGCTGCCCAAGAACCAAGATGCCAGAGGACCAGTAGAGCCATGGACCATGTGGCAATACATAGATTAATAGGTATGGGTTAATTTAAATGTAAGCGCTAGTTAGCAATAAGCCCGAGCTATCGACTGAACATTTTATAATTAATATAAGCCTCTGTGTGGTAATTTGGGAAGTAGCTGCCAGGTATTTGGGAACAGGCGGTCGGGATAGAAAGCCCCACCTCCTCTTACAGATATTCTTGATTTGCTTGAAGACCTGAACAATCTTGAGCACGTCATTTGCCATTTCAGTTCTCTCCTCTGCATCCCCAATGGCGATATTAACGACAGTACCCATTTTATAAAGTTGTCATTGAGTCGTTGAGAAAGGATTGTACTGCTGTATGTAGATTACCCCCAACATGGCTTGGCACACTGCATTACATCATTTGCACATATTAGTAAACAGAATCTCTTTTTTTAAGATTCGTTTTTATTTTGTATTATGTGTCTCTGTGTGGATATGTGCATTTGAGCGTTTGCCTGTGGAGGCCAAAGATGCCAGATCTTCAGAGCTGGATATAGGTCATTGTAAGCTGCCTGATATTAGGTGATGTTGTGAACTGAGCTCAGGTCATTCTCTGGAGTGGTACTTGCTCTTCACCAGTGAGCCATCCCTTCAACCCCTGTAGAGGAATCTCATAGAGATTTTTAAAATTATGTCTTTTGCCTGTACTGATATAACAAGTGTAAAGCAGTAAGAGTTCATTAATATTTATAGTTCTCTTGAGGCATTTTTAAAATTATAAGACAATTTACAAAGATTTAGAGTCAGCTGGATTGTGCCTTACTGGCGTCTTATTGAGTGACTATCTTAATATTATTTTTAATGGAAACTTCAAAAAGACTGAGCTTTAAGCCAAAGCACACCTTAACATTTATTTTATTATCATTCTAACAGTAAGGGGTAGAGGTAGTTAATGTGACTGGTTATTAATCTGCCTTACTTACGTCTAATGGGAGAAGGATTAGTTACTGATAGTCACATGTGGGAGATGACTTTTCTAAAAATCTCATGTATTCAGATAGGAGCTGCAAAAATAAGGAAGCAAGCAAACAGGAAACAAGACCAAACCAACCAACCAACCAACCAAACAAACAAACAAAAAACAGCAAAGCAAGTCTCTTTTCAATCCAGAACCAGCAGCATACATTCAGGTGTAAATGTTTTTATACTTTCCTCAGAGGAAGGCCTTAGCCAGAAGAGTAGTATTTACTTGGGCAGATGTGATATGTGTTTTTGTTTTTCCAAATCCATGCCAGCAAATTACCAATGGTGGTCACCATCTACAGCACTGACAAGGACACACAAGAGCAAGTTTGAAACAAGAAAACAGCAACAACAATGACCCCAATGCCTGTCATTCTAGCACTTAGGCAGTTGAGGCAGGGGCATCATAAGTTTGAGGACATTGCGGGCCATGTAGTGAGATGCTCCATATACATGCTGACCATTTGGTGCACTAATTACTACATGGTCAACTTGTTTGTTCTCAAGAATAATTGTTCTCAAGTTTTGAGAATCAAAATTTCTCAAGGGTGACTGTATATTCCCCGAAGCAAATGTAGTGTTGATAAATTCTGAAAATACTGTGCCACTGAGCATGTCATAAAAATCTAAGTTTCTAGGACAGTAGTTCTCAACTTTCCTAATGCTATGACCCTCTAATATGGTTCCTCATGCTGTGGTGACCCCCAACCATAAAATTATTTTCATTGCTACTTCGTAACTGTATTTTCCTATTGTTATAAATATCTGATATTTATGACGGTCTTAGGTGATTCCTGTGAAACTGTCATTCAACCTCAAAGGGGGTTGCAACCCACAGGTTGAGAACCACTGGTCTAGAATATAGATGTTCCATTTCCTCTGTCTTCCTCCTTTCATCTATGTGCATTTTTCTTGGGGAAATCTCATCTAATGTCTTAGTCACTGTTCTGTTGCTGTGAAGAAACATCATGACCAAGGCAACTCTCATAAAAGAAAGCATTTAATTGGGGCTGGCTTACAATTTCAGAGGCCTAGTCCATTATCATCATGAGAGGGAGCATGACCCTAGAGCAGTAGGTAAGAGCTACATCCTGATCCCCAGGCAGAGAAGAAGAGAGGCTGGATCTGGCCTGGGCTTTTGAAAACTCAAAGCCTAGTCCCAGTGACACACTTTCTCCAACAAGACCATACCTACTCCAATAATGCCACACCTTCTAATCCTTTCAAATGGTCTCACTCCTTGGTGACTAAGCATTCAAATATATGAGCCTATGGGGGTCATTCTTATTCAAACCACCACATCTAGCTACATGGAATTAACACTGGGAGCAATCATTACCCTGACATGCAGATCTTCCTTCCAATAGCTTTTTTGAACTTCTCTGTGTGGTTAACAAACCAGCCATCAAAATTCAACATTTTCAAGCAGAACTCAATGTTTTCTTTTTCTTTTTTTTCTTCAAACCAGTTTCTCTTTGTGTTTCCTTGGCATGACTAATATAGCTTTATTCTCTTAATCAACCAATCTAGAAGCCTCAGACTTGGTTTTTCAGATTTCATTCACTCGCATTTAAATGGTTATCAAGTCTATTGATTATATCTCTGATGTGTTTCCAGAATAATAATATACAACATTTAATAATAGCCAAGCACTTTACATACACATATACACATGAACACACACACACACACACACACACACACACACACACACACACACATACACATATAATTTCTGGACAAGGATCCTCTACATGGGTGAAGAAACAGACATGTACCGCTTAAGTAGCTTTTCTAAGCTAGCTGGCCCTTTGCACTGGAATTCATGATATAGTTTCCACTTCTTCTTGCCATAACTCAAATTTAGAGCCTCATATTTGTCTAGTTGTTTCACTCTGTGAAGTTCTGTGGACGTAAAGGGAAAAGTCTCTCTCTGATTTTCTGAGTCTGTTCATGACTTGTGCCATTTCTGGATGATCTGACTTCTTCGTCAGCACTGTTAGAGTGACTCATTATTTAAATCTCTACTCTGGACCATCTAGTCTGCTTCCACTTAGCCTTGGGACATCATTGCCTTGGGACATCATTCCTTGTCTCCACATTACCTTTTTTTTTTTTAAAAAAAAAAATTCTATTGAGACAGGGTCCCCTTACATAGTCAGGTCAGCTTCAAACTCACTCTATGTAGTCTTGGTTGGTCTCAAAGTCACAATCCTCCAACCTCAGCCTCCTGGGTGGTCAGTTACAGGGGTGTGCCATCATTGGTAGCCTGGGTTCTTCTTGAACACAATTTGCGTCCCCTGGCCCACGTCCATTCCAGACTCTGGAGCTGGAGCTGTAACTCTGTGCTATCCGCTTGTCTGAGGTGAAAAGTAAACACAAAGGCTCACCTCACACTACACCTCCACTGTCATATTTTCCCTCTCCCTGGTCTAGCTGAACTTGGTCTAATTTTTTTCCCCTGGAGGATAAGTGAACTAATATTACATGATACCCTTCTTTTTCTTATAATTTATAGAAATTTAAGGCATAAATGTACTTGTATCATGTTTATGGATTGCTGCAAATTTGCCTTTAGGGGTGAAGTAGTGTCAGGACATAGTTGGTCTTATATTCCCAAGAAGCATCTTTGAAACTTAATGGGAAAGAGCTTTTTGTGTGGTACTTGAAAATGAACATCTGAGTCCTAACAAAGACTGTGCTGTAATTCTAATGTAATTCTACTGCTCATTTTAGGTGTACTATGTATTTTCCTTCTGCTTAGAAAAATGAGCAAATAAGCAGCTTTGGAGCTGGGAAAGGATTTTCAACCTTCACACTGCAAGTGACATTATTGACATATGAAACTGGAAGTTTCTTTGTTGTGAGCTGGGTATCCTTTGCATTGTCAAGTGCTTAGCAACATTGCTGGCTCTATATAACTGTGACACTCTTCCCAATGATGAAAGCCCAGCATTTTTTATAGATATTTGTGGGTTGAATTGTCTCCATCTAATATCTGCATATTGAAATTCTAGCTCTGAGTAACTCAGAATGTGACTGTAATTGGAGTCAGGATCTTAAAAACACAATTTAATTAAAACAAAGTAATTGGGCTCTAACTCATTAGGACTGTCATTTGTCATCGATGGGAAACCGTGGCGGAGACATTACAGAAGAGTACTGTTGTTAAGTCATGGAAGGGAACAATGGAAGGAAAGGCCTTCAGAAGAAAGCAACAACTCTGTGGCCATGGATCTTGAACATCTGGCCTCTACAAGTGCAATGCAATCAACCTGTTTCATTAAACCACCCAGCCCATGGCATTTTGTTACAGCAGCCCTGGAGGAACAACAGACATTGCCAGGTAAGTGTCCCCAGGGTAAGTCACCACTGGCTAAGAATCACTAAACTAGAAGACACAAACCACACATAGGGAGCTATTAATTTTGCCTTTTCCAGGACAGAAAAACTAAGTTTCTAAATAGTTTTTTTTTGTTTGTTTGTTCTGATACAGGGAGTATAGAGGATCTTCTCTATTTCTTTTTCACACCATAAATCCTTTCCAAAGATAATTTCATCACTTTATAATTAGATAACAAAAATATAAAATAAAAAGCAGTCCAAAAGGCCATAAAGATATAGATGAGGCTATAAAGATATGATGTATACATAATCTTGGAGTGACTCTGGGGCTATGCCATTGAGTCTCTGTTGGGTAATTCTGAGCTTGTGGTTATACCTAATGACTATAATATTTGAACAGAAAATACCCTACAAACACTTTGAAGAAAACGTCTTCCAAAAGTGCCCATTGTTCATTGAAAGACCTATTTTATTTTATTCAAACAGAAATTATCATTGTATTTCCTATCCTGAACAATAAAGACAGTGCTGAAAATCTCCTAGGCCATAAAATATGACTGTGGGCCTTCCAGGACAACAGGATGAAATCTTTTTGTTTTCTCCATAGTCCATCTGACATTCTGAAACACATGGAAGACCCTTATTTATCATTATCAAAAAAGAGTGGACCTCCTATCTAGCAAGTACTAGTGTCTGGCTTTGATCTAAAACACTGAAAAGTTTATCACATAAAAATTTAGAAAGAGGGCACAGTAGGTTAAGTTTCTGCATCAAAAATATCCCGAAACACAGTAACTCAAAGAAGGTAGTTTGTTTTTCCTTCACTTGATAGTCCCATGTTTAGAAGGAGTGGACTAGTGAGTGGACTATTCATTCTGCTTTGTTCTGAATGAGGACCTCCAAGGATCTTTAGGTTTCTGAGTTACTTTGCCAGTATCTTCAGAATTAAGCCATTTGTTGACACTTTCCACTCAACAGGCCAAGAGAAAGAAGTCCAAGGCAAGAAGTTATATACTTAAGAGAACAGGAAGTTATACATTACTGCTGTGGAATATTAGTGGATGATGTGTTACATTCATTAATGCTGTGGAAATATTTGTTTCATGGTGCAAAGATGTGTTGCATTCTTTTATGTTGCATTTGTTTAGGTGGGGCTGCAAAGCAGAGGGAATAAATAGGAGAAATCTAGGGCAAAGGGAAGGGGGGAGTGAGAAAAGGAGGAGAGGAAGACGGTGGAGGTTAGCCACCAAGCCACATAGCCAGCCATGAAGTAAGAAGGAAAGAAAAATATATAGAATAAAGAAAGGTAAAAAGCCCAGAGGCAAAATGTAAAGAGACACGGGAAAATTTAAGTTAGAAAAACTGGCTAGAAACAAGCCAAGCTAAGGACAGGCATTCATAAGTAAGAATAAGTAACTGCATATTTACTTGGGAGCTGGATGGTGGGCCCCCAAAGAGTTAAAAAAAAAACCCAAACACCTATACATTACCTCTAACTATATTGTCTTGTTTAAAACTTAATCTCCCAGCATATTTGGAGGTATAGGATCTTGAAATACGAGTTTCCATGCTGACCAAATGTGCCCAAATGGTAGAGATCCTATCACTTTGAAGCAGAAGAGATAATGGATATAGAATAATTATTAAATACTGATCTCTGTCATAAATATGACATGGATTTGTGGTGGGAGAATGGTAGCTGGTGAGTGTACACATACATATGATGTGGGCAGAACTTCCAAAGGAAAAGAAATCAATCTTAAGAAGCAGAAAACGTTACATTAAAATGGTTGAATGGTAGGATGTTTGTATAACTTTACAGATGCACATGAATAAAAACAGAACCAGGATTTTTTTTTTTTTAAAGTGGATTTGATCTATGGCATCCTACTTCCTCCCAGGGTTTCTAACAGGGCTTCGGTGCTGAAATCTAGCTATTTTAGGGCTAAATGAATATGAGATAAGGATCTCCAGTGACAGGCCAGACACCAAGTCATTGTTAGCTCCAGTCACCTTTGTGTCTCTGTGTCTATATTTCTCACTTTAAGGTAGAGTGGTAAGGATAAATGAAGTAGGGTGTGAACAGTGCCTGATGCTTGAGGGACTCTTCTCAGCTGCGGGCTGGAGTCTTCTGCATGGTCCAGTCCTTGTCTCTGGGTTAGATTTTTCTCCCTCAGAACTTTTCCATACTGTCTGTATTCCAGCCCCAGCAGACTGCCTTTTATTCTCCCACCGAGTCACAAAGTCAAAACAAAAAGTATATTTCAAATGAATCCTTCCTCAAGGGTTACGCAGAGTCTTGTCCTGAGGTTTTCTGTGTCCAAGATGGCTGCTGTTTTGCAGATCTGAAACACTTCGGGTTAAGTGCCATGAGGGTGTAGGTGTGGGCCCAAGACCGTCTCCCTCTGGTGACACCTGTCAGCTGATGCACATTTGTTCCTCATTGCTGGGTGCTCTTCCGCGGCCTGCACCCGCTCTTGTCTCTCCCCATAGAATTCTTCACAGAGGAGCCACATTAAATTCGAAGACAGAACCAGATAAGCCCTGCACTGCCCAAAATCCTCCGCAAGATGGCTGTTTGCTCTTGGATAGAATTCAGATATCTGAGCGTGACCCAGAAAGCCCCGCAGGAATAACGGATCCCCCTCCACTCTGGTCTGACATGTTCCCCGTGGCTGCTCCATTTTAGTTTTTCCCAGCACCACACAGTCCCTAAATCTCAAGTACTTTCCTTTCTCAGGCCTCTTGCCACACATTCACCTCCATCCAGCGTACTCATCTACACCTACCCTCCCTTGCAGTTGCGGGTCGCGCCCTGTGTTGGCTGGAGTGAGAAAGGCCACCAGAGGCTGGTAGATTTGAAAGCTTGGTCACCAGGAAGCAGCACTATTGGAAAGGATTAGGAGGTGTGGCCTTGTTGGAGTAAGCGAGTCATTGGGGATGGACTGTGAGGTTTGGAAAGCCCATGCCAAACTCAGAGTCTGCCTGTCTGTCTCTCTCCAGTACAGGTTGTAGCTCTCAGCTATTTATTGCTCCAGCACCTGCCTGCATACCGCCATTCTCCTCACCATGATGATAATGGACTAAACCTCTGAAACCGTAAGTCAACCCCAGGTAAATGCTTCCTCTTGTAAGAGTTGACTTGGTCATGCCGTTTCTTCAAGCAACAGAACAGTGACCAAGACATCCCCTTTCTTAAATGGCATTATCCAAGAGAAGTCCTTTTGTTTTCTAGTCTAAAATAGATTGCTTTCTTGTTGTTGTTCCAGGTTCTGCTTTCTCTTTCTTTTTCTTTTCTCTCCTTTTTTTTCAATACAGGGTAGTTTTGGTGCCTGTTCTGGAACTCGCTCTGTAGACCAGGCTGGCCTCGAACTCACAGAGATCCGCCTGGCTCTGCCTCCCGAGTGCTGGGATTAAAGGCGTGCGCCACCGCCGCCCGGCTCAGGTTCCGCTTTCTGCCTCTGTTTGCCTTCACACCCTCTCTCTGATTATTTTCATTTATGATAGCTTTGTGGCCACACCTTTCTCTGCTTCCTGTATTCCTTTCTTAAATGTCAGGCGAGTGTGGTGGCACCAAACGACCGCCTTTTAGCACAGCTTCTAGCCCGTGGCTCAGGAAATACTCCCGAGTGACTGGCGGTGAGATGAGCGTTGTGTCCTCCTTTCTTTTTCTTTCCCTCTCTTATTTCTAGGAAGTTGATTTTGAATCGCTGTTCTGGGAGTCTTGAAGGATAGTACAGCAGATGTACTGGAGAATATTGGCACTGTCCTGAGTGCTTCCTTGACATCCTGACTAAAAGGCACTTTTTGCATTTGCTATACATGCTCATCTTTCTAATCAGAATGATATTAATGGACCTGATTTTTTAAGGAAGGGACATAATAAACTTCACTGACTAATTTTTGAGCAATTTCCTCCTGAATATAGAAGATATGAAAATGCAGCTGTATTTGAAGCTGACAGAACCCAGAGTCCGGTCTTAGTTTTGCTGTTGAATAGTATGTCAGCCTGGATTGGTAGGCCACCATTTCCATAAATAGGAATTTTTTTCTAATAAATGGAAGAATCTTTACAGTTCTTGCCTCAATAATATGAGAAATATGAGTGTAATATTTAAAATGCACAGTCTGGGCTCTTTTGAAGTGTTCAGGATATACTTAGTGAGTATATTTCTACAACGTTTCAAGGACTTTACATTCAAGTAGGAACTGAGAGTTGTAGTTCTCCAAAAGAACAAAATGCTGCAAGACGAGCCTTGAATTATGTTCAACTACCCAAGCTTTGGAGTTAAGCCTTCCTTCCTTCTGAGCTAAGAGAACCTGTAGATACTGTTATTAACTCAAAAGAGGAGAGAGAAAGCTTTCTCCTTCCACAGCGGCACTTGGCAGGAGTGCCATGGGAATAAGTTCCAACTTTAATGCTTGTCCTCTTTTCAGTCTTGGACTGACTGATCAAGTCTTGCTATTTGACTTACAGAAGCCATTTTTTTTTTCTATTTTAACTGAGATTCCAGTAGAAGGAGCAGATTCAGCAAGCAGAGAGGAGAGATTTCCAAAACTCAGATGCGCAGTGAGGAGATCAAATGAATAAGGCCATTTGGAGAGGCATATGAGGCTTCATGTTAGCTACCAAGAATGTGGCTTCCTCACACTTTCCAAAGCATTGATGTTGTAAAAACAATCATCTCCCATTTCTTAATAAAAAATGTTCATTTTTATTCTGACAGTTGTCTCAAGAGCTAGGAAGACACCAATGCCTCTAAGGAAAAAAAAATCCGAAGACATTATTTGTTGTGATTGGTTCAATAAATTACTAGTCTGAAGACAATGTAAATTACAATGTTTAAACTCTTTTAGGAAAGTCTGACTAGATATATAATCAGAACTTTAAAATGTCAATGTGAGCTACATCCACCATATAATTAATTGTTAGTCAAGGGGAGTCGGAGGCAGGGAAGAAGAGAACACTCATACCTTTATAGCAAATTTAACGCAAGGCACTGAAGTGTGAGTCAATAATACATACTCATTATGAAGCTAAAACTCCCGAGAAGACAAGGGATTGGATGCATGACGAGAAGTCAGGCTCACAAAGCTTCTTACAGACGAAAAGGTAAGAAGCAAGAAGCTGTGCCAACTCATGAAAATCACCAGTAATGGCTGCTTATTTGTCAGCTTCAGTTGCTCTAGGGTCGGGCTGTGCACAGCTGGGTGGTTGTTGGTGGCACCCCCCCCCACCCCCCCCACCCCCCGGGGCCGTTAGTGGAGTATGTTATCAAGGCTGATAAGATTGTTATCCAGCAATATAACAGTCTGTAAGTTTAAATGTGTGGTCTAATAATGTGAAACTTTGTGTTCTTTTATTTCTTGTTTTAAAAGTAATTTGTGTGTGTGTGTGTGTGTGTGTGTGTGTGTGTGTGTGTGTGTGTGTTTGCACATATGTGCACAGGTGCCACATTGGGCTCCTGGAGGTCAGAGGACAGAGGACAACTCTCTCTTCTGCCACCTTGTGGGGTCTTGGGTATTGAACTCAGGTCATCAGACCTATATACCAAGTTCCTTTATCCACTGAGCCATCTCACTGGACCCTTTTATTTCTTTAAATTAAAATTTTATTTTAGTTTAAAGTGGTACACACATATATATATAAAATGTAAATATATATAGATATAGATTTTATCTATATAGATCCGTAGATTAAAATACAATATATATTATAGTACATGTGATAGTATATATAAACTGATAAATTAATATTAAAAAGGAATTATAAGACTTATAATAAAAAATTAAAAACAAAAATTAAAGTCTTAGTGTCAACCTTCTTCCTCTGATTCCCACCACAAGGAGGCAACCATTTTTACCTGGTCACCTTTAGGGGGTCCCTCTGCTTCAGTCTCTAAGTCTGCAGTCTCCTACCAGGATAATTGTGCTGGATATTTGGCTAGAGAGGAGACGGTTGCCGACTGTGGGAACTAAAGGTTAACTTCATCTGCTTCCTTTCAATGGTCTTCCTAATGGGACCCTGGCCCCAGAAAGTACAATATCTAAGGTTTCACAGCAGAAACTGGACTGTTTGTTGACTTACTCCAGGCCATTTTTCTCTGCTAAGCCATTTTACAAATTTGTTAACACATCCTGTCCATTCTAATTTTCTTTTCCATTCTCTTTGTTTTTGTTGGTTTATGCTTTTTATTTATTTTTTCTGCTACTCGAGACACATCTGCTATTTTTTTTTTCTATTTCTTAAGCTGGAACCACATGCCAGTCATTCAAATATCTCCTTGTTTTAGGTATAATGTTTTATTTTCCCAATCCATGCCAGCTTGATTAAAAATAGCCACAGTATATTTATTCTATGACTTTGCCCCTATTTATACTTAGGAACTTCAATTTCCAACAGAATTCCTTTCCCAAATCACTCTGCAAACTCCAGGCTTGGCCAGGAGGACTCATCTACGTGTCAAGAACTAGTTCCTTTGACCATGCTGTGGGTTCGGTACCCTCTTTCCTGTCCTAACTTGTGATGATGAATCAAGATGCTATTAATGACCCACCCATCAGTCAACTATTCTAGACACTTAACTCAGGCTCTTTCCACTTGCCATCAAGAAGAATCCAGGACTCTATCGGTGTCTCCATGGTCAATGCCAGAGCTACTACTCTTGATCACAACTCCTTCTGTAAAGCACCATTGCTTTTAGAAACTACTCAGAAGACCACAGGGTCCCTCTACATAGATGAGCTCTTATGAGGTCCAGCTTGAGATACACAGTAGCCACCGGGGGGGGGGGGGTGTTAAGGAAATGTGCCCAGGATGATCTCACACGTGAGACTGAAGAACTTGTCTTTAATTCGTGTCCACAAAACTGTCAACACATCGTCATTAGTTGGGGAGAGGTTCCTTGGAAGAGATGGCGTTTTAGTAGCTTTACAAGGAGAATAGTAAGAGAAGGTGGGGTTTTAGAAAGAGTTTGGGCAACTTCCCTGCTCCCTCCCCAGCCCAAACTGACCTGGCTGGCTTGATGGTGTCTAATTATCCTAACCTGTATTTGATCCCCAGAACCCATGTAAAGATAAAGAGAACCAACTCCGCAAAGTTGTCTTCTGACCTTTACGTGAGGGCCACGCACATGTACCCACCACATCATGCACAAACATACATGATAACAATAAAATTTAAAAAAAAATTAAAAAGAGTAAAACCTTCATTAGAGAAACCCTCGATATCATTTTGCAACACAATGGCAAATTTTTTATCCTATTAGAATCTCCACACCAGTTGTCACAGTCTGAACATTTCAGGGAGTAAAATGTCCAAGGAGGAAATGAGATGTACAGAATAAAGGTCCTCATTTTCTAAGTCAGGTAAGGCCGCCAAAATTGCCTTCAGTCCTGCAGTGCGGTCATCCCATAAAACATCTCCTACAGTCTCTCACAGGCCTCAACCGGTTGGCAATTAATCTCTTCTTCCATCAAACTTGCTAACAAGTTTCTTTCCACTTTGTCTTCAACAATTCACCGCCACTTTCCTACCGTTAGAGTTCTGAGAGGCGCCGACACTTGAGCTGGGTCTTGATGGGCTGTGCTGGCTGGGATCAAGGGAGGAGCAAACTGGGAAGGGCCCTTCTCTTAGAACAGCGTGCACGAGGGCACCGAAACATGTGAGAGCAGGCTGCTTTCCAGAAACTGCAGTTCAGTTGGCACAGTTGAATGGAAGTGATTTTGTTGCAACATGACCCATTGTGAGCACCCAACCCCCTCCCCAGGAAAAACTTCAAGGGTCAGAGCTAGCCCAAGCTGGCCTTTCTTGTCATGGTACAGTGCTCAGGCTCTTCTGGAGGGTCTTGGAGCCTCTTTGAGACATTAAGTAGGGAAAAGACATCGTCTTTGGATTTAGTAAACACTTTGGAAGCTTTTCTTTTTCCTTTCTTTCCTTTCCTCCCTTCCTGCCCCCCCTTATAAAAGGAATACTTTTTTTTTATTTTGGAGATTATCTATATTTTAGACATATTTATCTATATTCTCTTGATAGTGAACATTATGGAATTCCTAGTCATTTTGTGCACCTTGGACATTAGCTTTAAGTTAGGCACACCGGCAGCCTTTAAAGGGAACAATTCTTCATATATCTTTTCTTTTTGTGGTTGAGCAATCTTTTTAGATGCATTCTTTGGAGACTTAAACGTGAATTCTCAGATTAGCTGTAAGAAACTTCTTGAACCATACTTTCAAGTTCAATTAGTCATAGATCAGAACATTGATGTGGACAAATTAAAACAGAAGCCCCAACACTCTCTTTCCTAATACCACCTGTGTCTGCCTTGAGCCGCCAAGAGGGTCTTTTGCATCCAAACACCCCAAAGGCAATTCAGTCTCCTCTGGCTAATGCTCAAGATTTGAAGCAACTCTGAGCTAGGATTAACTTTTCCTCGTTTTCCAAGCTCAAGCACTACACAATTCACTTTTTATCAGCTCAGTTCCTGTAGATGATCAGTTGCCATGTTCCTAATATTTTTTTAACATCCTCTGGAAAAAACAGAACAAAACCCTATAGCTTAAAGTTAAGCAAATTGAGTTTCTCTTATTTTGTCTTGTGAAATTATACACGGGCAAGGCATACTATAGAGTATATCAACGTGTTCCTTTGTATTATTTTTGATTCAGGATAATACTTTAAGAGATTTCCCAAAGTGAACTAAATGCCCAGTGATAAACCTTAACTATCAATGCAAACAATTACGTAATGTGTTCACTGGGCTTAAGACATATGTCTATCTGTAGGTATAGATTTTCCACCCGGAGGAAGCTTACCTCTCAAAATGTCTAAATATTTTCAATGTTGAAATTTCACATTGAAACACTTTTAAATTTTATTCTACTATTTACTATCTTCTAAAAAGAGAACTTAAAATTATCTTGCTCAGCATACAGACATCAGTACCTGCCCTGGACCATTCAAAACGACTAAGTGATGTCTACAGGATTCTTTGTTCGCACTTACAGGTAGTTTTTGTGTGATATTTTGATGATTACTTGAAATTCTTTCTCTGCTGCTATTGGTTGGGCTTTTACTTGGTAAGTCTTGCAGCTACCAATGAGAAGTGAAAGATGGATTTTTCTTTGTATTTGATCTGTATTTGACTGTTCTGCACATCAGCAAACTGACTTTCACTTTTTAATGACTACAAATGAATACAGAATATTACTTCAGGGTCTAATGATACATAGACAACTGCTTTATGATTCATTTATTTCATATGTAACAGCAAGACAAGTAATCTGGCTAGCAGAATTGTCATATTTTATAATTAAGTATGAATTAACGTATCACTCCAAATTGTCCTTTTTTAAAAATAATTACATTTATTGTGTTTGTGTACACACACACACACACACACACATGCCACAGTTGCCTGTGACGGCCAAAGGACAACTTCCAGAGGTTGGTTCTCTTCTACCCATGAAGGCCCTGGGGCTCAAACTCAGGTTGGCAGGCTCCTTTACCTGCTGAGCCACTTCCTCAACCCTTGTCCTTTATTCTCAACTAACTCTTAATCACACACTAAAACAGATTATTCAGAAAGGAGAGTGGAAATTAATGACCCCCCCCCAAAAAAAGCTATTCATTTTCCAGCCTCTTCTGAAAATTCAGATTGCCATTGCTAACTCATGGGAGGTCATTCAGCACATGAGTAATGAACATTTTTATACAGTTGGAATGCGTCTTGTGACTTCAACAATATCTCACTCATCCGTTTACTTGTTTGCTTAACTAACATTATATGGAGAGCTTTTCATACGTCAGACATGATAAATACTGGGAAAAGAAGAGACAATAAAAAACATGTTACTGCTACATTCCTTCAAACTAGATTATAATCTCCTTGAGAGGGAGAGACTTAGTGAGAATTAAGCACTAAACTCTGACTGTATCCATCTATGAATTATTTACGACACACGAGATGGGGGCCGATCTACAGTGCACGAGATACTCGTGAGAGACTTTCACCGGAAGCTGTAAAGCGTGCACCCAGATGTTCCAAGTGAACTCAGCTGCTCACTGAGGATTACTTTCGCATTGTCCTTTTTGATCAGACAATGGGCTTCACATAGTCAGCTCGTGCTGTGGTATGCATGTGCCATGTGCACCGTATTTTTTCCCCTACTGACTGAAATGATTCAAGTCACAGGCAACAACAGGCTCTTCTTTAGCAGCACCTTCTTTTCCCCCTCCACTTTATAATGCTAGTGTTGAGAGATGAGGATCACACCTTGGGGTACAGACCTCCCAGGATTATCCTTTTCTTGGTTGTTTTTGTTTAAGAGCATTCTCCAGACAAAGGCTCTGCTTCTTTTCCATTTCAAAAGAGTATTTCTTATTGTAAAATCTCAGACCAGTCAGGGGGGCTGGTGGATATAGGAAATGTGTTTTAATAAGGGAAGCATTATGGAGCCCATCATAGCCTCAGGCAGTTCTGGGTGTGTGTCTGTATTTGTTGAGCATGTACGTGGGCACACTTATGTAGACACAGCCCAGTGTATAGAAGAGAAAACTGACCTGGGGAATCAGGTGGTCTCAGTTCTGCCATGCATTAAACATGAACACTTGAGCAAGTTATTTTCTATAAACTAGTGCTAACACTACTCCTGGAGGATTGTGTTGAGATAGATTTAATATAATCTACTCATAAGTTGATGCCGAGGATTAATGGCATCATGCTAGCTGTGTACACTCTATATTTATGTATGTATGCATTTTATTATGTGTTTTATATATAGTTTGCACAGGACAGCATGGGCACAGGAGACCACTTCCTGAATAGAACACCAGCAGCACAGACACTGAGATCGACAATTAATAAATGGGACCTCCTGAAACTGAGAAGCTTCTGTAAGACAAAGGACACGGTCAATAAGACAAAATGGCAGCCCACAGAATGGGAAAAGATTTTCACCAACCTCACATCTGACAGAGGGCTGATCTCACCTCTGTTTTTAACAGGGGGAAACAGAAGCACAATGAAATTAATTATCTTATGCATGATTACTAAATAGTAAATTATAGAGGATTCAAAACCAAGCAATATTGCTTAGAGGTTTCACTCTTTCACAGAAAAAGGTTTAACTGAGAAATCATGCACAGACACGACTAATCCACTTATTTAAAGTATGAAAATCATTGAGTTTTCATAGGTACAGAGTTGTTTTGGTCAACATAAAAATCTAACATTACAAGATCTTCACCTCCAAATGGAGCTCAGTGTCCATGGTAGCACTAATTAACACTCTCCCACCTCCAACGCCAATCTTTGGAAGGAATCTGATCCATACATCTGTCTGTTCTCTACACTTCGTGTAAGTAGAATCACACATAAGATTTGTTGATGTTAGATGCTCTGTTGTGGAATATTATTTTAACTATGTAAACCTGTGTTACATTTGTTTATGCTGTGGACTATTACTTGTTTTTGTTTTTGTTTTTCGAGACAGGGTTTCTCTGTGTAGTTTTGGTGCCTTTCTTGGATCTCACTCTGTAGCCCAGGCTGGCCTTGAACTCACAGAGATCCGCCTGGCTCTGCCTCCTGAGTGCTGGGATTAAAGGTGTGCACCACCACCTATGTGAAATATTACTTTAATCGTGTAAAAGTGGGTTACTTTTGTTTAGGCTGCATTTGTGTAATGACGGAAGGATGTGTGTTTAATGATGTAAAGATGTGTGGCATCTGTTTCCACCTTGCCTGCTTAAGGCACCTGAGTGGTCTAATAAAGAGCTGAACGGCCAATAGGCAGGAAAGGGATGGGCAGGGCTGGCAGGCAGAAAGAATAAACAGGAGGAGGAATCTAGGCCTGAACGAAGGAGAAGGAGGAGGAGGAAGGAGGAGAGAAAAAAGAGAAAGAGAGGGACGTGCCCAGGGCCAGAAGCCAGGCAGCCATCAGCCAGCCAGACACAAGAAGCAGTGAAGGTAAGATAAACAGAAGAAAAGTAAAAAGCTCCAAGGCAAAAGGCAGATAAAGAGAAGCAGGTTAACTTAAGTTAAAAGAGCTAGCCGGAAACGAGCCTAAGCTAGGCCAAGCATTCAAAACTAATAAGTCTCTGTGTCATGATTTGGGCGCTGGTTGGTGGCCTAAAAGAAAATGTCTGGTATAAAGCTTAAGTCCTTTTTGCTGCAGAATAGCATCCCACTGCATGGTTATATTAAAACTGAGTTACTCATTCATCAACTTGTGGACATTTGAGCACATTGTTCTCATATTTTGACAGAGTCTTTATTCTTATCAATGAATAGAAACTGAACTAGTCATAAATAATTTACTATGCGCTAAATTTTTTACACTTTGACATCTCTGACCATTTGTCTCTCTGATTAAAACACACACACACACACACACACACACAC
Source organism: Peromyscus leucopus (assembly GCF_004664715.2). NCBI lineage: Eukaryota > Metazoa > Chordata > Mammalia > Rodentia > Cricetidae > Peromyscus > Peromyscus leucopus. The sequence continues at coordinate 14,896,094 of NC_051078.1, read as the reverse complement.
ACACACACATACACACACATAAATAAAACTCATTAACCCACCACTTACTGAAAACTACATGCCAGGCAGGTGTGGTAGCGACCTGAACAAATTTCCTGTCCTTGTAGAGTTTCCAGAATAGCAGGAAAAAGGTCATTTAAAAGTCACAAGAGAGGTAAGCGTGCTAACCAAGGCACAGCCCAGATGATATGTGAACTCAGTGAGTGGTGAGGGCCCTACTCTGATGAAGGGCAGCGTGGGGAGGGTGGGTAAATTTACCGGCCAGGCTGGCGTTGTCAAGGGGTGGCCTTGGCTGGCTCTTAGCGGGTGAAGAGGAATGCCCTCGGTGGACAATGGCATGAAAGACAGCCTGGCAACAGGGAGAACATCTGAGCCACTGGGGAGCCCGGTGTGTGCTGGGACTCACAGAGCAGGGCGTTAAGCTGATCTGCACATTGGGGTGGGAACAAGATTACGTCAGGATTTAGAAACTGCGAAAGGAGAGTGGTGGACTTTTGCTGATTGTTCTGTGCCTTTTAACTGCTTGTTTTCCTAGAGAAGAGTAGTGTTTGATTATTTTGTGTTAAAAATGAATTTCTGGCACACACCTGTAATCCTAGTACTTAGAAGTGGATGCAGGAGATTTGGTAGTAGGAGGATAGCCTGGGCTACGTGGTGAAGCTTTAGTGTAAGGATGTAGTTCAGTGATAAAATGCTTGTTTAGCAAGCCCAAGGCTCTAGGTTCAATACATGGTGGGAACACAAACATACGCACACACACTCACACTCACACACACTGCACACGCAAGAGAGTGCATACATGTAGACATACATATGTGTGTGTGTGTGTGTGTGTGTGTGTGTACATATATATGCTATTGCTGAGAAATAAAATGACCCCAAAGGCTCATGCATTGAAGGTGGGTAAGTGATGATTTGATCATGAGTGCTGTGCCATCACTAATAGATTAATGTCCTGATGGATTTATAGTATGATGACCCCACTGGGAGGTGGGGTCTAATGGGGGAAGTGGACCACTAGGGTATTCCATGCAAAGGAAGACCTTGTTCTCCAGCCTCCTCTGAACTTGCTTTCTACTTGGTGTTTGCTCTACCATATACTCCGAACCAGGATACTTCACCTCCCAGAAGCAACAGAGCTAAATGACCATGAATAGGAACCTTTAAAACTGTGAGCCAAAATAAATTATTGTCTCCTCACTGCAGCAACACATTGTGATATATAGATCTATAATAATCCAAAGCACCTAGTGAGGTTGAATAAAATGGGAAACGTCTGTCATTACCTATAAATGACAAACCAATGTTATCTGTCATAAAGAGGGAAACAGAATTATCTACAGTGGTGAGACCAAACAGATTTCTCAGATTTCTAGTTTGATATGCCAAATCAAGCTAAGCCTGAAGCTAGTTCTCCCTGTGATCGGAGATGCTGGTGTGTCTAAGAGAGGCGAGGAAAGACTTATTTGCCTTGTGGAGACGTTCTCATTGATAAAGCCAGAAGGGCCAAAAGGGAATTGGAACTGTACTGTACCGTGATGTTTCAAATTTCACGACTCGGTACTAAGATCTCTGTGGATGTTAGTATTGTGGATACAGCAAAGAATCAGTTAAGGTTTTAACATCACCCCTGGTGGTGGCCTGGGGGAGGAACAGGGGGAGAGGCCACCCACAGGGAGCCTTGCCAATAATCCAGGTGAGAAAGCAGGCGCGGAAAGGGCCCGATGTGCTGGGACTTGTGCCTTGCAAAAACCCTGCCTTCTTGTGTGGCATCGGATCTTTAATTGTTACCGAGGCGGCTAAGGGGAGCATTTCTTCCAGGGTTTGGGGGAGGAGTGGCCGACAGATGTGGGCTGAGAAGCGGCCCTAAGCCTTCATGTGTTTATCCACTCAGCTTCCACTCCACTGGAGTTTCTCAGTTTGTCTGCTCTCACTTCACTCCCATCTCTTGCCTCTCCTGGCTTCTTTGTGCCCATGTCGCTTCCGGTCAGATCACCGTCAGCAGCCTAGGGAAATGGGCAATCAAGGCCAGGGCTCTAGAACCCCACAATTCACATAGGGCCTGGGGCAATGGGGACCCACAGGCCCACCCAGCACAAAGTGACTCATCTTCCACCTCTTTGGGATCATGGAAGGAGGCACAGGCTCCCTGCTCATGAAATCGCCTCCAGATTTCACTGGTGAGTGCCAGGCGATGACAGAGGATGAGGTGGGAGTAATTTTAACCCTCTTTTACAACCGGAAGCTGTTTTTTAAAACTGCATTTAGACTTTTACTCTATGAAGAGACAGTTGATGTAATCTCTGGGAATTTGTTACTTTACAGACTGGGCAACCCCCCCCCCCCACCACTCCATCCCCAAACAAGACAAAAATACACGGAACAATGAAAGCGGAAAGAAAGTGCTGCTTTTACTAACTGAAATCTGATTCATAGGGTAAGGATGTTGCTCAGTGCCAGAGAACTGGTGACTGCCCTGGCCATGAGCCTCGGTTCAACAACAACTAGCACTACATCAAAACAAAACAAAAAAACCAAAAACTCCAACCAAACAAAAATATGATCAATAACACATGTGAATTGGCAATGATATTGCAGAAATCTAAAATAATCTATATGCCAAAACTAAACTAAAATTAACACCAGACTAAAATATCAAATCTGGGGGAAAAAAACTTTAAAAGGTTCAGATTCCTTATTTGGACAATGTTACATCATAGCTTTAATCCTGGTTGTGGGGGGGGGCACTATTACAACTCCTATATTAACAACAAGATACTGGACAAAAATACCCTGTTTGGATACAACTGTGACGAGAATTTTTGTAATCCTAACAAATCATAATATATCAGTACTGTCTCAACATAGAGGTATATTAAAGGAAGGCCCACTGTCCTCTTTTGAGCCTTGCATTTTTGGAACTCAGTGAAGAAATCACAATAAATAAATAAATAGATACCAGGAAAGAGAACTCACCCACATGCATGCACCTCTCAACCCAAGGCTATCACGAGGATGCTTTGCCAGCATCTTCTATAGTGGGGAGATTTCCTTTAATTCCTTTCAAAAGCATATGGCCGGCTCTGAAAGCTTAAATGGCATTTGTCAACCCTCAGTAAATCTTGAAAATTGTCTCTGCAAATAGGCCAACTCAGAGTTTCAGCTTTTCCCATTCATCTTTGGGTGGGACCAGGGAAGACTTTTTCAGAGCTCAGACAATGCCTTCATTAGCAGGCTCATTCAAGAGAGGAGACTTTAACATTCACCTTGGGTACGGAGTCATTTCTCCGTAGTGTTCACGGGCTGTTATTTCAACTCTGCCATTGTGTGCTAAACAAGACTTTCTTTTCTTTCTTTTTTTCTGTGACAAAGCTTACCGTGGAGGCATTCTTTAGCAAAACACTCCAATCTTGCCTTTCTATTTTTCACAGCTTGTTGTTTTTCCTATCAGATATAATCAGTTCAGAGTGAAGCCTCAGGCCGACAAGTGTGCAACAGTTACAATCTAAAACATATGTCTTATTTGATTTTCTTCCAAGTGCTTCAGTACTTTTGCTTAAGTACATGTACCTGTCTGGGTATTGTCTTCTTTACTAGTTTCTTATTTACAGCACAGTTTCTGTCAATCGATACAGAAACAAATTAAAATAGATGACGATGAAAGTCTTGAAAACAGTGAATGATCAATTTTAAACTTCCCTCAGTGTTTAGCCTATCATATATTAACATTACCTAATGCCCACTGTTCTATGTAACATGTTTAAAAGCATCTCTCTCAGTTCCGAAGAAATCCTAAGAGAATTAATAAGAATTCAGGTTAAGCTCTGTGAAATCTTTGGCATGAATTGGGGGTTAGCAACACAAAGCTCTGGAGCCTCGGGAGTTTAAGCATACCCATTTAGGGATTTCACTAGAGGGCGAGACAGGATCCTCATGAAAAAAAAAAGTAGTTCCTGGGCACAATATTTGGGATTGTGGCAACCAAAATTACTGTCCATGCTGTGGTCGTGTGGCCTGCTAAACTGTGATCAATGTAAATACCAGCTTTAATCAAATCATTTAAAAACATTAAAAATCCTATCCTATAAAATAGGACGAAATATCATTGTAAGACATTTTTGGAAGTCAACAATTATCTATGAGATTACGTGCGGCTAACAAACAGCCCTGGACAGACCCGCCAGACCACTTGGCCTTCCACAGCAAGGTCCTGATCATCAGAGACACGGCTGAAAAGACAACCAGCCGTCCCTGATAGAGATGTTAAAAATGACATCAGAAGAGCTGTGAGGTTGGTAAAGGGCTCGCTTTGTAAGCCTGGGGACCTGAGTTTTATCACGGGAACCCATGGAAAAAGCCCAACATGGCAGCTTGTATTTGCAATGCCAGCGTTGGTAAAATCGAGAAAGGACTCCTGGGGCTCACGGGTCTGCTAGGCCAGCCTATTTGGTGAGTATCAGACCACGAATATGTATTTCATGGACACACACACACACACACACGCACGCACGCACGCACGCACGCACGCACGCACGCACGCACACAATAGCAAGCAAGTCCATATCTTTAGAACCAAGTCCTACAATATTTATTGTCTCCCCAGTTCTTTATATAAAAGTTATTGCAAAAAGTACTTCCACACCGGTATAACGTTGAACAAGACTCTCTCAAATCTACAGTTGCCCTTACTGCACTTAATATAACTTTAAACTTTCCAAAAGACAGTAAAAATGGCCATCATGGTTGATGACCATGGCCAAGCTGACATTTGGAAGGTGTTCATGGAACCTTGGGCATCAGCTTTAGAATTAGCTCTCTATTCAGTTACTTCTTCACTATTCATTACGCTCGAGACCCTGGAAAATTCCTCAACTCTCTGATTTCAGTATTTATGGACTAGAAGCAAACCCTATTGGTTTGCTGTCAGGAATAAATAAGTTAACATATGTGAGGTCTGGCACATCATAAATGGCTATTTTCATTTTCAAAGCTAAATACACATTATTTTCTTTTTGGCCTTCACCAACTTCCAAGTATTCAGCCCCTACCTCAAATAAATATATTGGTAACCCTCATTATCACTCAAGGTCCACTTTAAAGCCAGCTACCATCTCCTTACTTTCAAGGACGAGACCAGTTTTACAAAATAAACAGCTCGCCAAAGAGCCAAAGCTGTGTTCCTAAATCTAGTTTCTTTCAATTTGGAATACCTAAGAACGAGACAACCAGACCTCAAAAATGAAGGAAAGCATCTCAATTTTTCAGTTCATTATAATTTGCCAGACCTCTTTTAGATACAACTTAGAAAAACATAAGACAGGGGACATTATAAATCAGATGTAGAATCTATTCTCTCATTTTGCAGAGACCCCCCCCCCAACTGCTAAATAGTGTGCTCAGGAAGACTCATAGACGCTGAGCATCTTTTTCTATTACCTTCTCAATCTCCAGACAAGTTGATGGTTTTTAAGCTCACCACCCATTTCTCCATCATGCTCTCATCTGATTTAAAAGTGTGAACCCAAAATAGCTTCCCTCCCCTCCCCGATAAAAACCCTCAGTTCTGCACCATCCAATATTTACAAGGAGTCGGAAATGATTTCAAGTTTAGTAAAATGTTTTTGAACTCCATTTAACAGACGAAAATCTTTGTTAAAATGGAATAAGGGGATGTGAAGCCCTTTCAGGGCTGATGGTACAGAAGTAACATAGTTTCATAGTTCCCCTTGCTCCTCCAATTCTCTTGCTGAATCGTAAAGTAGGATTATACTGGTGGTATATTTTATCCTCATTAAAAAATACAAACAGGAAAAACTGTTCTATTCAATGGATAATCCTCATAGCAGTCTGTCTGGATGCTGTAATTCATGACTTTCTACTTCTACATAAAGGCGCAGGAATCATTGGCGAACACCAGCCTTCTAGCTGGTGGCAGCCTGCCAGCCTTCCCAGGTGCACTACTGGCTTAAAAAAAATTATCTCATTCTATTGAGTTCTAAACGTGTGCTAGACATTGTGCAATGGAAAAGGAGTACAGGACAGGTGCAACTCCTGCTTTTTAAGACTCTGGAGCTGAAGCCCCACAAAACATCCTCGCTACCTCCGCCGCCGCCACCACCTCACGGAATTATTTTTACTTAGGTTTTCATGAGTCGTCAGGAAGTGGCCATTTGATAACCTCTTCACTGTGGGTTCCTGCAGGCTGTTTGTTTTCCCATTTCCAGTTAATCAGTTTATGTTACCCGAAGAGGGTGTTCCCGAGCTTCTAATAGAGGAATTAAGAAGCGTGCTTTTCCAGGTGTTAAGTCACAGGGGCTTACCTGGCGGACAAAGGGAATATAAATGCAGGGCGAGAGGAAGTTTATGCAGCTGAATGGGAGATGGGGGTGAGCTACTGTGGAAGCATTCTGGGACTATATACTGTGACCTGCGGAGAACTCTGGGATATGGTATTTTGTTTAAAAAAAAAAAAAAAAGCAGAGGAAGGAAGCCAAAAAACAAATGAATACATGTGGTGAAGATGGAAAGGTACTGGCTATGATGTTTAAGGAGCCCATTAAATAGACAGCGGAGGAGGATTAAAATGTGAAACAATTCCAGGATCTTACTGATGGGAGAGCATTTTTAGAGTAGCATTGACTCCTTGTGAGATGTGAACTCTGATGCCTGTCCCTTCCCACTTGTAGACCCAGTTCTTCTAGACCAGAGGTAGGAGAAGTTATGCTATGCTGTCCAGCTGCCTCCTTTCGGGGTTGAATTTCTCATCCCACAGCTAGAGCTCCCAGAGACTGTCCTGGTTGCTCAAGGTCATACTCTGAGAAGGACAGAGAGCCACACATAGTCAGTCTGAGATTATGGAGGGACACTTCTAAGGGCCACCCCAACCTCAGCATTCCTGGTAGGACTGGATATGATCTCACCTCAGTTCAATGGCGCCTCCTACCCAATCTTGCCCAATCCTGCCTCCACACTCATCTCCCTACACATGAACATTTTTCTGTTCTCAAATCTCCAAATCTAAATCTGTTTCCAGGAAAGGTTTCTTTTATAAGCTACCCTCCTGTCATACTTACTTACTTATTTATTTTTAAGTGACTGGGTCTCATGGATTGCAGGCTGGCCTCACACTTGCTATGCCCTGGGGGACTGCCAGAAGAACCAATCATGTTTCCTGTACTTCCAGAGTATTATTGCGGTTTATGTAGTGCTGGGGTAGGACGCAGGGCTTTGTCTACGCTAAGCAAACAGGCCACCAACAGAGCCGCCGCCCAACTTTCCTGTTTCAAACAGAAATCAAGTGAAAACTAAAAATGAAATTTGAAGAATTTTCAAATTGAATCTCGCTGAAATAAATCGAAATGACATGACATTGGATGTACTTGTTCAAACAACACAAAATGTCCTCCCTGTCTCTAGCCTATTAAAATTCACTTTACTTTGGGCTCGAGACTTATTCCAGTTCTGTGTACTCTAGACTCCTAATTGTAGTCTACATGGTATAATTCTGATTTTCTTAACCCCATTGGGATTTTTCTCTTTTCAATCCTTCTCTGGGTCAGTCTGGAGCCCTCTGACCCAAATGTCTCTAAGTGACATTAAAACCTAGGTAAGGAAATGGGCCGTTAGAATCTACTCTGGTTGGCTCCAACAGCTGTTCAGCTGCATCCTGCGCAATCCAAAGACTTGTGCAAATGGTCCCATCAACAGCCAGGCAAAGATGGAGGAGCTCAGAGCTCACTACCTCTCACTGCTGACCTACTTTGGGACCACAGATTCAACGAAAGGGAAGCCGTGGTCTTCAGTTTTGCACACACTAGTGACTCCACCGGGCTCCTATGGATATTCCCGATCAGATGGTCACACAGATGGCCCTGGTTCAACTAGTTACCTAGCAAAACCAAAAGTTATGAATCTGAGGAAGGAACAGGTATGTGGTTGGTTAACAGGAGCAGGGAGAGGAGATAAGAGAGGGAAGAGAAAAGAGGAAAGAGAATGCATTAAATACATGTATCAAATTACCAAGGAACTAACTTAATTTTTAAAAAACTCAACAATTGATGTGTTGTTAAAAAAAAAAAAAGAAGACTGTGCAATCAGCCATCCTGAACGCCTGTCACCATCCAAGAACAGGCGCACAGGTTTATTTCCAAAGCTACCAAATCAAAGTCTCTGCAGGTGGTACCCGGGAGGGTGACTCTAAGCATACCCTGGTGATTCTGCTATTCTTGATACCATTATGAACCAGTGGGCTGGGGTGCAATATGCAAATGTATTCAAATATTTATGGAAAGTCGCTTCCTCAATTATTAAGTGATAAAATGTGCTGCAACATAATAGCAAGTGAGGTGTTTTTTTTTTTTGATCACGTAAGGTTAACATATAAAGTCACTAATCTAGTTAATAATATAATTAGTATTAAGAAGTTCAAGCTCCACACAGCTTCAGCTACTTTGGCAGGATTTTCTGCAGACTGGTTGGTGGATGAGGAGATCTAACATTATCCGGAACATTTTGGTGAAACGCCATGAAGCCCTGGATAAGGATGCTTGGGTTTGGGAAAATGAACCATGTTTTAGGTATGGTGTATCTTTAATATGGTACAGTGTGGCCAAGGCTGGCCAGAGGAAGACAAAATTGGCCAGTGTGCAAAAGGTTCAGCCGGCGGGGCAGGGAAGAGAGAGGAGAAAATTTTAGAGTCAAAAAATATTTGGCATCAGTGGTAGGACAATTACCCCAGCTATGGAGAGGAGATGGCGCTTGAGGGAAGTCTGGCACAGCTTCCTATGCGGAGGTGGGAATGGAGCCATTGCAGCCAGAGGACAAGAGCGAGGCGGACCGACAGATAAATGGAAATGGGGCCCAATCCAGTTTCCATGTACAATATAGGAAACTTGAATGGAAAATTGCGGAAAAACTGGGTCAGAAAGGTAAACCATCATTAACATTTTAGAGCTAAGTGCTTTAGCTTTAGACAAAAGGCAGTATTTAATTCTTCTGATGAAGAAGATATACTAAGACTATGGATACACAATTACTAAATGACAGCCATTTAGGGACAGGGGAAGCAGGGGGCTTCCAGACTCTCAGGTTCGCTGGTGTCTGTCGTTGGGTCGCAGTTGCGCATGCTCTGAGCCGACTGCAGAAGCAGGGCTCTGCGTTTGTTGTTTCTCGTCCCCGCGTAAGTGATGTAACCCCATCAGCTCTAGAAAGATTAGTTTGGCAGCAGAGTGCGTGTAGAGCGAGAGGGAGTCAAAAAGAAGATCAGAAGGCAAACCAGTCGTGTGCCAGACACAAATGACATACTTTATTAACCCCATTTTACAGATAAGGAAACTGAACTTTGGACTCTGGCCATACCCAGGCCTGACACATTCCAACATGCGTACTATCTGAAGCTGGAACCTTCCACTCACTCTGCCCAGGATTGGGAAGAAGGGATGGGCGGCAGAGTCCGATGTTTCACAGCTAGTTTGGAAGATTGGGGGGTTGGGGGGAGGAGAGAAAGACCATCTGGATCTGGCCATGGGAAATCACTGGTGGCCTTTCAGGAGGGTGATTTCAGTTGAATGTCTGGAGGGGGTGGCAGGCTGGTTTCAAAAGGGATGAAAGAACGAGTGGGTGGTAATCAAGCGGTGGCACCGAGTCTAGCCTGCCTTTCAAGAATGCTGGCAGAGACAGGAAGGAGAAAAACAGGGAAACACTTGGAGGAAATTGCAGAGCAGAGCGACGGCATTTGAGTTTTGAACTGAGGAATCTGCCGTTCCATTTTATCCATATCTGTACGACACCTGAATGTGTCAGGTAGGTCCTGTGCTCAACACCAAGAGACGTGAGGGTGCATAGGTGATGACGGGGAACTCCAGGAACTTAGCGATATTGTCCCCGATGGCGGCACGGCATGTTACCGAGTCTAATACTATTGGAATGACACCAACATTTTTCACCTCACACTTCTAGAAGAGGATTTGGTAAATATCTTCAACTGCGTCCTCCCCCAACACATTGTATGGCACATGCTCGGTAAAAATTTGCAGAAGGAATACGCTATGGGTCCCAGAAGCTAAAGGAGAATGGAGTGACAAATTTAAGATAGGATTTGGAAAGAGGTAGGACATGTCACTTTGGAGACCTGAGAGAGAGGGAGGGTGGGTTCAGATGTCATTGTAAGCCCTGAGATCTAGAAAAAGTGGTCTGTAGACTCCAGTGTACTGTTCAGGTAATCAACTCTACTTTTGTAGAAAATGGAGGGGGTGGTGGTGGTGTAATAAGGATGATTGAAAATAAAGTTACTGTGCAAGGGACATGGAAGAATTGAAATTTGGTGAGTCTGAAAAGTAAGGAAGCCAGTTGTGGGCCCCCCTTTCCACCGGCTCAGGGGCATGCAACATCTGTGTGTTAATTGTGGCTGGGCAATCACGCACAGGTTAAGTTTCCTTATTATTAATCCAGGTCAGTGTTCGCACTAAAATGGCCACTGGATACCTTTTCTCATTTACAGAAGACATATCAGAAAGGGTAAATAGTACCTCTTGAGCATATAATTAACCAGTGACTCCTAAAGATGGGAGTACATAGCCTTCCAGCCTTGGAGAGCTGTGAAGGCCCCATTATTTGAAAAAAAAAAAAAGTTGAATAGGGACCTGGAAACTGAGCAGGGAGAAGTTGTGGCTGGAACTAAGTATTATTAGGTTTAGCCAGATTACTCTGTAAACTTGTGGTGTCTTTCTTTTCAGGAGTGTGTGTGTGTGTGTGTGTGTGTGTGTGTGTGTGTGTGTGTGTAGGAGGGGACATTGGCATGCTTCATGTCAAGTCATTTTGGCTTCATCCAGCAAATCTGAAAATATTTCTGCACACAGAAATGTCCTTCCTGTGTCTTTGCTGCTGTGGATCCAGCCTTCTGGATGACATGCCCCGCTGTATGCTATCTTTCAGTAGCAGGGTGTGGGATTTGAATGTTCCCCATAGGCTCATGCTTGATTGATTCTGGGAAGCGACAGGATACTGAGGATTTGAATGGAATCAACAGATCAATCCCTTGATGAATTCTTAACCTGATGGCATTGCTGGGTGGTAGAATAAGCAAGGAGATGGAGTCTAACTGGATTAAGTAGGTCACCGGGGCATGCATTAGAAAGACACACCTTCTTCAGGGGCCCCTTCTTCTCTCTTCCTCCTTCCTGCCATGAGACACTCTTCCCTACCATGCCTTTCCACCATCAGGCCCTGCCTGCCCATTAACGGCCCAGAGACAATGGAGCCAGCTTGAACTGAAACTTTTCAAAGTGTGGGTCAAATTCATCTTTCCTCCATTCAAGTTGTCTATAGTAGTATTTTTGTCAGTGACCAAAATTGACTAATACACCCTATCTTCCATGAAGCATTTCAGCTTCAAGTTCAGAAGCATTTCCCCTCAAAGTTTCACACATAGCCTGCTTTCTCTTCAGGGTACCAGGGATTCCCCCTCTGAGATACATTTCCTGGCGTTGTAGGCTTTCCTCTGGAAAACTTGGCCTAAGAATCTATGATCCTGTGATTCCTGCAGTCTGCCTACCTGTTAAAGGCACACCATGGAGGTGATGCTGATTCCTCTGCCATCTGGAGAAGTAACCAGGCCCCTTTGGATCATCCTTCAGTGGCCTCTGTGTGTCTAAGTCAGGAAAACACTTTCTTAGGTGGCCTTTGCCAGCAGAGGGTCCTTTAGCATATTCATTCATTCATTCATTCATTCATTCATTCATTCATTCTCTCTCTCTCTCTCTCTCTCTCTCTCTCTCTCTCTCTCTCTCTCTCTCTCGTTTTTTTAGACAGGGTTTCTTTGTATAGCCCAGGTTATCCTGGAACTCACTCTGTAGATTAGTTTGGCCTCGAACTCAGAGATCCACTTGCCTCTGCCTCCTGAGTGCTGGGATTAAAGGTGTGTGCCACCACCACCCAGATAGCATTTTCTCTTGTAAGGAACACATGTAAGGCCTAGGGTGAACAACCCTGGTCAGGAGTGATAAGCAATAGAATGATGTAAGTAAACCACAAATGGAGTAGTGATAAGCCATAAGCTATGTGTGGAAGTAGGGATAAGACTAGAAACCCAGCCAGGAAAGAATATAAAAGATGAAGCCTCAGACCCGACCAACAGAGCTCGTCAGGCCCTCGCGCAGGACGACTCTCCTCCCCCAGAGACGTGAGATCCTGTCCCCAGTGCAGATGTGGCTGACCTGAGGAAGGTTGACTCGAGATCCAGAGGAACAGACATGGAGAGTCCGGACCTGTATACCTGGAGAGGTACTCCTGCTTCCATTTGGAAGACAAGATGAATATTGCTTGTAATCTTACTGTGTGAATAAATGAGTGTTATACCGAGTCTGAATTAAGAGTGATTATTCCTCCCCCATAACCAGGGTATGTGCTCGCTACCTCTTTTTAAAGAAAAGTCTTTCAAATGAATTTCTATTCTTTTACACCCTTCACCAGGTGAGATCTCACCGTCCAATTGCCTTAGCTATTGTTTTAGTGCTGAGTACAATGGCTCCGTATTACTGGTGTTAACCGCTGTACCAACCACAACGGCACTGTCTGCTCATGCGTTGCCCACAGCTGTAAACCCGCACACGGCACTTTCCCTATCCTAGTGCTCAGCCTCCCCTTTGCCCCCGATTCTTCCTGGAAAGCTGGCTCCAAGCATGTCACACCTCTGCACTACTGCCTGTGTCCTAGGCTGTCTTGTAAAAAAAAATAATAATCTCTCGGCCAGATTTTCAGGACATGGGCAGAATGTAGACAAATTCTTTGCCAGAATGCAACAGGACTGCCTCTAGTCCAATTCCCAATAGTAACTGATTTCCCATATGAAACCCGCTGCCGTCTTCAGTTACCTATATTTCTATCTGCATTCTGGTCTTCTATGCGCCTACTACTGTTGTTCAGTTCTTCTTACAGCATCCCAGAGCTTGTCTAGCCTGCATCTCCAAACTCTTCCACATTCCTCTTTTGTAAACCAGTTCTAAAGACCTAAGAAGCACAGAGGTTTGATTGCAGCAGGGATCCCTCTTCCTGGTACCAGTTTTTTTAGTATTACTTTTGCCTCTTTATGATGAAATACCTGACATAACAAGGGAGGAAAGGCGTATTTCAGCTCACAGTCTCAGAGGGTTGCAGTCCATCAAGTTCGGAAAGGCGTGTGAGGGACAGCCTACTTCATAGCAGAGGGAGCGTGAGGTGGAGGCTGTTTTTACGCTGATAGACCACAAAGCATAGCAATCAGGCTGGAATCAGGACCAGGAAAGTCCTTTCCTAATCACCTATTTCACCCACCAGCACCCACTTTTTAAAGCTCTATAGCTCTAAAAGTAGCCCTGCCAGCTGAGAGCTACACATTCAAAAACATGAATGAGCCTGTGGGGGAAATTCTCGGTTCAGTCATTCACAAATATGGATGGGCCTATGGGGGAAATTCTCCATTCCAGACTGAACAAATGACACATGGCTGACCACAAACACACCATTAACCACTACGATCCACTTTTGTCTTCTCGTCTCTCTTAGTTGACAACTGAACTGTAAAGCTCAGAGGCCTTTTCTTACACATCATTGCTTTTTGTTCCTACTCTAGAACCCGTCTGATAGCTAGCGAAACATAAATCTTTAGTTGAATAATTGAACCAGTGAATAACCGTGTACCCTTCCTTGGGTTTTCTCCACTCAAATGAAGAAACTGTTGACTTTGAGTTACAGGGGGGACAGAGGTAAAAACCTTGCCAGCCTCTCACAGTGGGCAGTCAGGTTCTAGCTGCTGTGCTTTGTGTTCCTAATTAAGATAGCAAAAATGTATATTGGCTCAGAAAACACAATCACCCTTCCTTCCGGACTACAGGTACAAAGAAAGGAATTCATAATTACGTTTCAGAAGTACTGAAAAAACTGAGGCGTGCTTAGTAAAACTACAACACAGTGAGGTAGAAGGCACATTTATGAGGCTAGCACATAACTGCAGAGCCCTGTGCTACAAAACTCATTTAAAAGTATTTGTGTGACAGGGCTCACAGTGATAATAGGTCAGGTCTTAGAGGAGGAGCCTTTCCTTGAGGGCGAGCCATGTTTAAGACCTCCCCAGTGCAGGGCACTTGGTGGCTCTGACCTCCACGCTGCCTAGTGCCGCGGTAGAATTCATAGATGAGAACTGAGCTGGGATGAGTCTAGTAGGAACCTCGGCTCACGATATTTGCCCTTCTTCCAACCTTCTCTCCCATTCACGCCCCAGGTTCTAGATTAAACATCACTTTCTAAGGGAACTCTTCTTTGGCCACCCAAACCAGGCCAAGTTCTCGTTTATTGTCCTGCAGTTCGCCATCAGAACACTTGCCTAGTTTTGAAATTTTAAGGATGTTGCTTCATGTTGGTTTTCCCTACAAACTGGGTCCATATTGCACATGGTTACGTTCTTAGCATCTGGCACCCAACAGGCAATAATAAAGTTTCATTTTGTGAGTGAATGAAGGTGCAAGAACATGACGAGGTCAACAATGTTAAAGATCCCTTTCAAAGCCTTGTGTTGACTTTTTATTTGCACTAGTTGCCATCATCTTTCGAACTAGGAATGCTGGCAAGAAAGTAAAAACAGTCTTATTTGCATTTTTTTTTTTCAGAAACAACTATTACTAAGGACTTTTAAAACAATGATAAAGGAGTTAAAATATTTGCTGGCTACAGATTTCTTTTTAAAAAGGAGAAATACACAAGTAAATGTTAACCAAATTATAATTTGTAAACAAAACAAAGAAACAAACAAAAAAGGTAGGATAGTGGTCTTGAGTCTGCATCTTATAGCTTCTTTCAGAATTATTCTGAAGTAGTGTTTTCTGTAGATATATTTTTATTAGAGGAGACAAAACATAGCATTGCATTGCAACTTAGGGAACTCCAACCTTTTTAAAAAAAAGATCCACTCATTTTATTAGACGTATTATACCGCAACCTGAAGCGCACTCTTTGGTATTTAAGAACCTTAGCAAAAAGGATTAGCAGAAAAAAAAAGCAATTAAATTTACAACAGGGTTACAGATACCATATCTAGTACATCAGTTTGGTTAAGGAAGTAACACAGAGGTCATATCAACAAGAAAAAGAAGCAACGCTAAATGGCAGATTTCTCTGAAAGAAACAGGAGAATCCCATACTCCAGAATCTTTCCTTCTTATCTAATAACTACTTGTGTTTGGGGTTCTGAGAAGTGGGAGAAGAGGAAGCTGGATGGCTGAGGTTGAACCCTGGTGCAGACATGGCCAGTCAGGCTGTGAAAAGGAAGCCCTGGTGGAGTCAGGTTCCTGAGCAGCTCAACAGTTGAATCTCAGACCCTTATGCTACGGTACCCACGAGTTCGCAAACGAAAACTGGCTACATCTCTGTGATCTAGAGATGCGACGGCGTAGGGTTCTAATCAATACAGCCAACCGTTTGGGCAACTTGGCGTGGAGAAAAGGCTGCGTACTAGGAACAACCAACACAGTTGTCGGACTAGCAACAAGCGGCACCTTTTCACACAGAGGTAAAGGGGTCCCCAAGAAAGAACAGGACTCCATGACACAGACACCCATTGTAAGTCCCCTTTGATACGTTTGCCTTGTTATAGAGCGTGGCGGATCCCCAGGTCCCTGAATGTTTTGCCCCTGGTGAAGCTGTTTGGAGTTGGGGGTTCCTATTCTGTGTTAGTATCTTACTTGGCATGAACAGTGCTCTCAGATGAGCTGAAAAGATGTACGTAGACCCCACCATTACAGGTTCCGAGCCCCTTCAGCCCCCCTCTGAAACCCACGAAAGTTGTACCTCACTAATTATTTTATCTAGCCTGAAGAAAAATTAGTTTATCTTCTTGATCAAAGCAAATTAGGAAGATCACAGCTGACTGGAACGTTAGTAAAATCTCCATACTTTCTCTTCCACCCTGTTTCTCTCAGAAATAGGGCCTGTGTCAAATACGTAGGTATTTCCCACGGCCAGGCCAGACTCTGTTTCCAACAGGGTCTGTGGCTTGGACAATGGTTCTTACATAGACACTCAAGTCCTTTAGTCCAGTCATTGTGCTCAAAAAGAACTAGTAACCCCTTAGCTAGCATTTGATGAAACATCTAGATTTACATATTTCCTTAATTGCATTTTTGAATTGAGTGAGATTTATCTGACGAGAGTTAAATGCTTCCTTTATTCCACTACCCAAGGCAAAATTCAACTCCATGCGCTCTAAAATAAGTGAGGTGGGGGTGTATATGGAATCCTATTCAGTTCCCACCTGAACAAATTTTAGGGATTCAGCAAAGTGGGACAAGGGAGTTATATTACCAAGGACAGGAAAGATATATCTTTACCTTTTAAAGTGGAATGGCTAGTTTCTAAGGCTTTGGCTTGCTTGCCCCTTTCAAAAAAAAAAAAAAAGCCTATTTTGATTTTTTTTTAAATGAATGCTATTCCTTGTTGATGAATTCCCCAAAATCCATGGCTAAGAAGTTTCAAAATGATTGTCCTTCCTAATTTCTTCCCAACCTATGAGGCTGTCCAGACTGGCAAGTTAGTTTAATTTTCATTATTTATTTACTATAAATTAACAGTAAATCTTACACTTAGCTCCATTTAAACTTTCCTCTGCAGCTGCCCATTGGAGAAGTAAAATGGTTGCCTTCTTTCACTTCGGCGGGCACAATACAAAACACCCATTGAGCTCCCCTTGTGTCGCAGCTGCCAATGCCCAGCCGACTTTTAACAAACCAACCAAGCGGAATCACAATGCAGCTGCAACATTTGACGGTATTTCTGTTGGGTTCTCTTTGGGGACTGAAGGTGTTAATTAGGAATCAAAGAACACAACCCTGCCAGCTTGCTTTCACCAGCCCTACCCTGGTCACTGCAGTTTTGAGAAGAAAAATAAATCTAATAAAGGGATAAAAATGTTGTTTGTCACACCAGCAGCGTGTACTTAAGACCCTTTGATCAAAAGCGTTTCATGTAGCCTTGTCAGATGGTCTGCAAATATTGTATTTTTTTCCCCCTTTTCTCCTTGATTCAGAGTTCTCTGAATTCATTTTCAGGCTGCCTGGAATTTAAAAAGTATGAACAGTCATGTAGGGGAGTCTTTAGGAACAGTGTCTGGTCTCATAGAGTGGATAGATTTGCTTCTTAGGGAAAAAAATTACATTCAACATTCCATCATGTCATAGCCTCACACCACTGCACCCCCTATTAGCTTATTTATGGTAATCTAACCATACTTTGTCCCGCTTAACATATACACACATAACTGTCAGCATTATCAGTCTTTAGGAGGGTCCCTTTTAACATGTGCAGAACTGAGTATTTTCCCAAGCATAAAAATCATATGCCACCTACAATGTCATTTTGCCAAACAGTTTATCATTTTTTTAAATGTAATTTCTTGATGCATCTTGAATAGCATGCTGTCACGCCTAGCAGTGTGAAGCCATTATTTTTAATCTTCAGGTCAAAGTTAAAAGCCTAAAGTGAGTTTATGAAGTTAGCACTTCTGGGAATTAGTCAAGCTTGCTAGCTTTCTCAGCAAGAGGTTTAGCTCCTAGATGCACAAATCATCCCAAATCCATTAATCCTGCTAGAGAGAAGCAGAGAGAAGGTCAGCTTGTTGATTTAATGTTAATGAAATGAAGGGGCTCCTGAGGCTACCTATGGGGGGCCCTCTAAACTGTAAAACAAATAAAGTCATTTTAAGTCGTGCTCCTTGCCTGCCTGCTTCTGGCTGAGCTGGAGAAACCGGAGCGGGGGTGAGTGTGCAGAAACCTCCGCTTTCCTATAATCCAGCGACACCTGCCTGGCCTCAATCCCGACAAATGTCAGGCTGGCAGACTCCTAGAATGAGGGGCCTTCAGAGCAGTGCTCACATCTCTTATAGCACAGATGGAAAAATGGGGATGGAGGAAGTCTCGGTGCTGGAGGCTCTGTGGCTGATTGGCAGACCAGCTCAAGCTGAAGCCGTGGTTCTTTTTTCCTTTTTAACTCTTCCCCTTGTTTCTATAAAACAAACACTGTCTTTGTTTTTGTATATCGAGATTCCCAAGGAAAATGTCTTAAAAGATAGATTGACTGAAGTTTGCTTTCTAAACTGAGTACCCCGCACCTCACTGGGCTGAAACGAACTCACAGGGTACCTTGGGTAAACCGTGCACACTTGGTTATTTTTGATTTCTTCTGTTTTTTGAGGCTGTTCTCGTTATGGACCCAAGCTGGACTTGAACTTGGAACCCCTCTGCTTCAGCTCCCCTGAACCAAGTGCTAAGATTACAGATGTGAGGCACTACACCCAGGCGAGACCAGAGGACTTCAAATTTGGCTGGCGAGTTGAATTTGTCTTGGGGAGCTAAAAGACATTTTGCTATTTCACTCCTTCCCCGCCCCGACCCCTGGATTATGAGTTCGTTTACTAATTGTATAGTCTGAGCTTTGAGAGTCCCATATTAGTTTCTAGGTGGAGCTAACAAGCTGAGGACCACAGACCAAGGTAATTAATCTACTGCTCTGAGATTTGATGCACCATGGTGTTATTGTCCAGCACCTTAGAGCATTCTGGTTGCTTTAGCATCCTGAACACAGAGCAACTTCTTTTATTTTGAATTTTTTCTTCTTAAATGGGCCTTTTTGGTTGTTTTTTTTTTTTTTTTGTTCCATGTATAAATGAATCTTTCTTTGTGTCTCTGTCTCTTTGTCTCTGTCTCTCTTCCTCTCTCTCCCTCCCTCCCCCCCCCTCTCTCTCACACACACACACACACACACACACACACAGAGAGAGAGAGAGAGAGAGAGAGAGAGAGAGAGAGATTGAGAGATTGAGAGATTGAGAGATTGAGAGATTGATTTTGACTGGTACCTAGGGATCCCAAGAAGGACCGAGTCTCCCGGTTGCCTGAAGCAGCTCCATAGAGGAGGGAGTTACTTGGGTCCCAGTTCAGCCCCAGTTGTTCTTGGGTGTTGGGTGTCATTCTCCCTGTCTGGAATGTCACCTACCACACCTTGCAATTCCATTCACTCCCAATCTGCCACCATTCCCTCTGACGGTCACTTTCTTCTTGCCCCTGCACCTGGCGCATTTCCTTTACTTTGGTAGCTCTCCTTCCAACTCTTCACTTGGAATTGTTTGGATTTCACTATCTTCTGCTCTTCTTTGCTCTGGTGTTTAAAAAAAGCTGGTCTGACAGAATCCCCTTCTCTAATTGGGGCTCCTGGCCAATGAATAATAGAGGTGTGGCTGAAAGTACTCTTGTTTGGCCTTGAAATTATAAACTAAATGAGCCTCCTGGTACATGACGTCTTTAGCTGCTTGGGGGTTAAGAATTATCCTTTTAGGTATGGGAAGATAGACGATGTGCCCTCTTCATTTTAGACCTGCTGACTGGATGTTGCTGGCCTGACAGAGGCTCATCTCTTTTGCAGAGGGGTCCACATGTCAGGGGAGAATTTGTAATTCTGGTCCATCAGTCGACTCTCAGGTAAAAACGCTCACTGAGCTGTCAATTATCTTGGAGACTTTTTGCGACACCTCTACATCTACCTGCAAAAATAAAATGTCATCCAAAACATAGAGGCTTTTATCTGCTTGATACAAAGGATAAGAGATGAAAGGATATTTTCATTTCTAACAGATGCTGGCGATATCCAAATCATTTGAAGTTGCCCTTCAAATGCTTCTTTTCCTTGCTTTTCTTTACCTCCTAGGGACTCAACTACTAATATTATTATCCTTTCCTTTTTAACATTGTAAATTTTTATTTAATGAAAATTCCATTTGTATAAACGTTTCAGGTCAAGTTATGTAACTACTTTAGAGAGTAAAAAAGAAGAGGCAATGTAGTGTGATTGTAATAGTAGCAACAAAAACAATAGCATCTAGCATCCAAATCAGTGGTTCTCAGCCTTTCTAAGGCTGTGACCCTTTAATACAGCTATTCATGTTGTGGTGCCCTCCAACCATGAAATTCTTTCATTTCTACTTCACGACTGTACTTTTGCTAGTGTTGTGAACCATAATGTAAATATCCGACACGTGACACCCCCCCCCCCCCGTGTGGGGGTTGTGACCCACAGTTTGAGAACCATTGATCTAAGGACAGCTTTGGTGTGAGGTGCAAATTATTTTGCCAGTCTTTGAAACAACCCCATAAGGTAGATACTATTATGCTCAGTTTTCAGATGGAAGGCACAAAGTAGATAAGTAGATGGCTGAAGTCGCTTAATACAGGCCTGTGATCATGCTCCAGAAATGGTCTTATCTCTGGGGTGGGAATAATAATAATAATAACGACTTTACTGTTGTTGGGAAGTCAAATGAGAAGCTGGGAATACATGTACGAGCAACACCGTCTGAGTGTCTTTTCCTCTCTGTTTTGGTAGTTTACCAACAAGGCAATTTACAGTGTTTCATGGAAAAAACCTCTTTGCCCATTCAGTCTAAGGCTGCATCAGCAAGTCCACTCTCTGTTATATATTTATTTTGTGGCCACCCCCTCCCCCGCAAGGCAGCTTATACCTTAAGTATGGACAAAAAAAAAAAAAAAAAAAAAGTCCTGTACAGAGTTTAGGTCAGTGGTTCTTGACTTATAGGTCACGACTCCTTGGGAGGTCGAACGACCCTTTCGCAGGGTTCCCTCAAGACCATCAGAAAACATAGATATTTCCGTTACGATTCCTCACAGGAGCAAAATTACAGTTATGAAGTACCAATGAGAATAATTTTATGATTGGGGGTCACCATACCTGAGGAACTGTATTCAAGGGTCGCAGCATTAGGAAGAAGCCCTGGTTTAGGGGAACAAACAGGACCTGGCCTCATGAAAGAAAGCAGAGCTCTCTCTACCTTTGTATGACCAAGTCATGTCCTCTTTGAAGTAACCCGGGAACAGACATACATGAGCAAGGGAGGATTTTTCAAATGTGGTTTCTAATATTGCCCAAGAATGAGGCAGACAGAGCAGGGGACATCTGCTACAGGAAAGACAGTATCTCACAGTTTCCCAGATGAATGAGTACCACAGGCGACACATGGCCATGCAGACAAGCATCAAAGTTGGTAAAAGACAAAAGACAGCAAAGACGGATGGGCCCGAGAGCCTTGATTGTGGTTCCCATTGGCAGGGCAAGGTGACATGGCTTAGGACTGTGGAGACAATGACAGTGAGTTCTGAAGCAAAAAGCGAGGAGACAGGAAAGGGATGCAATGTCAGTGCTGAAGAAGAAAGAGATGACAAGAAACATCCGGTCAAGGTAAGGTCACAAACGGACTGTGAGTCACGACAAACACATCCGACTGTTGCGAACGGAAAGTTGGGAGATTCCTGCTCTTTAGACAAAATCTGAGTGATTTTTGTGTGTTTATTTGTTTTGTTGTGCTCTATAGATTTTAAAAAACATCATATAGGGATATTTTAGCTGCTTCTACCCCTAGCCAAGATAAGATGATGTTAGAATTCAGGCACATGATTAGACACATACACATATCATAGGATGTAAGCAACATGACACTTGGCATCACCTAGGCAACTAAGAGCTCAGATTTCATTTGAAGATTGGAGCCAAGTGGCGTGAGGGTTTCACGAGTCCTGGGTTCTGGGCCCACTTTTGCCAGCTGTATATTTTGAGGAACACAGTTTGCTGCTTCTGAACACTGATGTTTTTTGTCACTCGTGAAATGACAGTGTTGCATTCTCTGGCTTTCTATATCCTTCCTATTCTAAATTCCCGGGGTCAACATGGCTTTTGCCTCGCTGAAAATCCTCTACAACCCATCACAGTGATTTTAATCCAGACTGCTTGTGTAGAGAGGGTGATGCTCTCACATAACGACCTCATGTCAGCTCTGCACTATATGATTTGGCCACAGCTTTGTCAGTATGGTGATTGGTGGATACAATATTTTTTCAGTACTTTAAACATTTTTACATTTATGTATATATTTATGTATTGGGGAGGGGCGTGCAGTATGCCTATGGAGAGTTAGCTTTCTCCTTCTACCATATGAGTCTTGGGGAAGAAGCTCAGGTAGTTCTAGGCTTCGTGACAAGCTGACCCATCTTCTACCATCCCCCCTTTTAGTTCTTTATAGAAATTTTCATAAGCATAGTTGGCTGTGACTTTGAGCTCTGCATTGGTTTTTCTTAATAATTAACATAAATCTACCAATGTGAGCTGTTCCTTCCCAGTGTTTTTGTCCTAGGATATTTCTACAGCCAAGGCAAATGGCTTCAAATGACCACATGGGTCACTTGGGCTCAGGACTGTATCCACCTAGCCCTTCTCACAGTGGTTAGGCCCTGGGGAAATGGATGTTTTGCTAGCAGGCCAGCAGCTGTAAGGAGGGAGGGGGATCCTTGTTGCTAGCTAATCGTATCGCTCAACCTTTTGAGTTCTCCAAATGAGATATGCTTACGTCCTGGGAGAATCGGGCTTAACCGGGATTTCCTTTTGCTCTCCGAGCTTGAAGAATGAAAACCGAACTTGAACTTTTTGCTCTGTTCTGTTGTGCAGAGTCCCAGAGCATAACAGCTGCAGGGCACAGAGGCTGTGGAAGATGGGAGATCACTCCAGGGAGAGCGATGGATGTAGCGTCACCGAGGTAGAATCGAAGACCCCAATTTTGGTGCACTGAGAGTTAATAATTTAATCCCGAGGAGTTTTCTTTCTGCACTTATAGTCTACAGACCAGAGGTGGAGGACAAATGTCACAGATAAGGAAGATGCTGCCTTCTTGTCCTCCTCTGTCACTCATCATGAGTAAGGGATGGGAAAGGACACAGGGGTGTACCACCTAAGGACAGTTGTCTGGGGGAATCCATTCACAGAGTCTTGCAGTTCGGTCAGCTTTCATAGCCTGTTTCCTTAAGGAAGCTGGCCATTTCTCCTCTCTTGTCAACTTTTACTTGGTTTATTCTATGGGACAGTCAACAGTACAACTGTAGAAGAGGCCACCTGGTGCCAACTGCAGGCATGTTGACTAAGGGACTCCTCATGATGGGAAATATGAAGAAAAAAATAAAGATTTCTTGTCTCTGACTTTACTAGAGGACTCCAAGTTTATTCTGAAAATTAATCAGACACGGTCAAGTAGACATTTAGTGTGATGTCTTTATCTAAAAGATGACTGAATAATGCAGTGCTTTCCACAGAAACTTGTATTTGGCTTTCATAATCAAATGTTCTTTAGTACGTGTGTATACAGAAACAGGACAGTTCTTTTTATGTCTGTGGAGTTAAAGATCAATTGATTATATAACAGAATCCCTTCAAGCAAATGCCTCATAAGAAAATTTATTACCTAAAAATTTCAAGCACCATGTGGCGTTTTGTGTGTTGAACCAATAAACTCATTAAAATAACATCGAGTAAACCCAAACACAACACAATGAAAGTCCTAACAGAGCCCACATTAACCAACCAACTTTAAAATAATATCTTTGTTATGGACCAAGGTTAAAAATTCAGCAAATTCTTTATATTTTTTCCACTTGAGATCATGAGTGGTTTTCTACTTTCCTGAGAAATACACTTCGGTGGCTTTTTGATCAAAGCAAATAGAAATCCCTGCCTCATTTAACTAAGGTTTTTTTTTTTTGGGGGGGGGGGAAGATAAATCTACACACAGTTGTTTAGATGTAAAAATAGTTAGAGAGTCCATATTCAGTGTAGATTTTAGAATCTACATGTGTGTGTGTGTGTATGTGTGTGTGTGTGTGTGTGTGTGTGTGTGTGTGTGTGTGTGTGTCTTGGGAAGGAGTGAGGTGAGGATGGGAAGGGGGCGGGGAGGAAACAAAGGAATTTGGCTGCAGAACCGAGTAATAGTTTGCACCACTTGGCTTCCAGTTGTGACAGATGAGCAACATGAGTGGGGGAAGGCTGGGCTAACAAGGATCCACTTGAGGGAAGCTTAATCTTGGTTGGCAGGCTGACTGGGAGGTCAGCTCCGAGCGCGCCTTCTCAGCTGGAGTTAGGCTCCCTTTGCAGGACAACTGTCTTCTGCATTTCAGCTTCTGGACTGAACTGCAGGTTCCTCCAGACAGGCAGCACCCCTGTCTGTCCCCTGAAAAAGGGTCGTCCCTCCACGGCCGTGCCCTGTCAAAGGCCGTATGGATCATTTCCGCCAAGCAAGCAGCACAAAGGGAGGGGGCTCCTCATTGGTATGTGAGGGGGCGGGTGTGGTGTGCGGTGTGTGCATGAGATCACTTTTCTTCCTTGTGGTGACAGTCCTTGTCTGCAGATGGAGCAAAATCCCTTCTGAAGGCAAGAGGGATAAAACAGATATGCACGAAGAAAAAGTGAAATACTTGAAAATTAGTAATTGCTATATACTAATTTTAAATAACGTTTAATGTTGTTAATTACAAATTTAGGGCACAAGAGTAGCATTCTCAGAGACTCTAGGGACTGCACCCCAATGTCTCCTACATTTTCCAAACATAAGCACTTATTTATTGGGGGGACTTTTCTTTTTTTTTCTTTTTTCTTTTCTTTAGGGTTTCTCTGTGTAGCTTTGGTGCCTGTCCTGGATCTCACTCTGTACACCAGGCTGGCCTCGAACTCACAGCGATCCACCTGGTTCTGCCTCCTAATTGCTGGGATTAAAGGCATGTGCCACCACTACCCAGCTAGTGGGGGGACTTTTATACTGAATATAATTTATAGTGAAATTTTCAATCATTGGTTTTTCGGATTGATGTTATAGCCACCAATTATTAATGTATGTCAGATTTGCAACAGCAAATGGATTGAAAGCTTAAGGAAGTTAAACATGTACTTCAGGCAAGGCTCTTCGTCTTAAGGAGAAGATCGCCTCTAATGTAACCGGATTCTAGCTGGCTTGCAAGACCACGTCACACTGATTGTTGCGGTAAATCACTGCATAATTGTACTTTGAGAAAAATAGCTCCCTATTCTGAATCATCTCAAGCCATCATGGGACTTTTGTGGCACCCATTCATCTTTATTTTGAGGATAAAAAAAAATCACCTGTTAAGCAGGTTCATAACGCTCACCTGAGAAATGATTTCAAAGAAAGCAGCTGCTTGATTCAACACACAGATCCAGCCACAGACACACACATACATGTGACTGCTGCCTACACACTAACTCATCAGTCTGTCAATCTTCACCATGGTCTTCAACGACTGCAGCTTACTCAGACTGGGGGACAAGAAACATTCTTCTGAAGTAGTGAGAAAATGGACGTGTACCTACTAAATTTATAACACTGGCCCTATACTATGCACCAGAATGTTCATTTTAGGGGGAATGAAAAAAAACCTGCACTTTGCTCTGGAAATCCTTGAAGGGAGACTTCTGATATTAGAGCTTCATTAATTGTCTTCCTGGAAAGAAAAGTGTGCACAGTCATCATGAGACATAACTATAAATTAGAAGTTGTTGCATCATGTAAACTGTCTCTAATTTAATTGTATTTTAATTGGGACTGGTCAATCATCACACACACACACTTGTATACTACTCCTCTTTTTTTCTGATCCTTTTTTGCCACTGGGATTCCAGCAGCTAGCGCAGCCGATTATGTTAAGTTCAACATTACAAATATTTGTCGAGTATTGATTAAAAGCCAAGCACTGATGTGAGCCTTGGATATGAAGTAGAAAACTTCCTTCCCTGCAGGAGCTGGCAGCCAAATAAGAAGTATCTACCAAAGGGCAGAAGTCATGTAATGGCATTCTGGAGTATTCCCCTTAGCCAAAGGGGCACGCTTTCGCCATTATGGATTGATTCCTTTGTGCATATCAGAGTACATTTCAGTGTCTTCCATTCCAGGCAAACACATTGAGAATAGACTATAGAGGGTATGAAGAAATATTCCTGCAGATGAAGCATCTTTTAAATAATCCCTCCACTAATATTAACCCTATTGAGAGTCTCTTCGTGTGCTCAGTAGGTAATGTTATTTCATTTCAGAAATCAAACAGTTCTTGTTCTTTCTTCTACTTTCAAATAAGGCATCCCTACTGGGCTCAACCATTGTAACAGAACAGTGTAACAGGGAGTGATGGAGGAAAATATATTTTTAAGACAGGACCCACTTCTTACCACATAACTTACGGATGACAAAACTAATACTGAACTATGAAAATTTAGTAGCTAGTTTTACATGTTCACTTATGGACTCCCCTTTTCCAGAGCCACTGAGTTCCACGGGTAAAACTGGGCATGCAGTTAGTGAAAATAACATTAAATCAGCTCATAAGTGGAAGCTGGCCAACCCAGGGATGAAAGAGTGGCGTGGGGAGAGGAACTCACAGGCAGATGTGAGTTCCAAGGAAAATCCGCTACTACGTTTACCAACAGCAAGAGTATGAGGTGAGCGGCTTGTTCTGTTCCATCTGAAATTCATCAGTGTGGCTTTAGTGCTTGTCCAGGTCATCTTCCTGCTACAAAACAAGGTTCTTCAAGGAAAACATTGTAGTGGGTGTGAGGAGCAAATGGAATACTGGAAGGAATTTGCCTGCTTGTGAAGACTTCAATTTTTCAGAAATATCAGTTGGAGGAGATATTTACATGGAAACATGCCCCTTAGCTTCAGTCTAAGTTTATGTGAATATTTGAACAAAATAAAACTTAATGAAATTGCTCAAAAGGTAGAGTTTACCATAGTTTTTCATCTATGTACCATGGCATGTGCTTTAGGCTAACTGGAAGCATAGTTCAATGTATTGTTAAAATTACTTAAATACTTCAATTTGATAGAATATGAAGCATTTTCTTAAGGTAAATCAGAATTAGGTATCAGCTCAAAACTAAGTATTCTGTAACCTATTTCATTTTGATGGTTTTATGGGATTGCTTACTCCATGTTATTTTTTTTTTTTTTATGCTTTTGGTAGTTCAATGCTTTGGAAATTAAAAGGCGATCAATTAGCTCAAGTTAAAAACTGAGTTGTGAGAAGTCATAGACAAGTTTTGTGTTTCTGAACTTCCTTAGGCATATCCAGGGTGAATATTGCCATTGAGACTTTGTTTCTTCATTCCTGTCTCCTAACATGCATGATGGCTCCATCTTTAGTACCAACCCCTTTACTTTGCAGAAAATGCAGACAGACAGAAAGAACCCAGAGATCATGCTATTCTATGTACACATTTACTGAAGCTTTACAAACTTTGTCATATACATACTGGACATACTCTTTAACGTATTCTGATTTATGTTATAAAACTGTCTGCATCATAACTTACCATTTAAAAAGTATCTAGATTAATTTAGTCAATTAGCATCGATAGTTGTTACCATAACAAAATCTCTACTGGACCCCTAGTCCCCAGTATGGAAAAGAAAGAACTTCATTACAATATGAAAAAGTTACGGCTATTCTATTTTAAACAAAATGTAAATAACTGCATGTGCCAAAACAAACTGTATACATGTTGCACCCATCTAAATCGGAAGAAATACCTATTAAGTCTTTTGGAACCATTTCTAAAGGACAAACATTTTCTTTTGCTTCAAAATCCTAGTCTTTGTCTGAGGAGAATCAGAAATGTATCACACAATTTTTGAAGAAGATTCTAAAACTTTTTTTTTTCTCTTTAATTTTGAAACTACATCTTAAGTGCTTAGCCATGTAAGAGCCCAGAGCCGTACATGATATTGTGGAGATTTTCTGATTATTTCCTAGTAACACTAGTTTTATTAATTATGCATAGAATTAAATTTTGTTTCAAAATACCATACGAAGGAGCAACCCAAGTGCATCAAATAGAAATGTTCTTTTGACTCTTTTTGTCTATACAGCCTGCATTTGCTAGTGGATGAAATGTTCGTCCTGTTAGGCATCAACAAGGAATCGTTTAGTTTTCATTTAGAAGTAAAAGAGCTACCATGGACTAGCGAAGAAAAGCAACTAACTACATTAAGCTGCTTGTTGGGCCTGAGTTTCCTACCTGGGTGCCGCAGTAACTAGATGGAGGACACATAAACGAGCACACGGACGTTTACTTTTATGACCCTCTTTGGAAAAACTGCCACAATACGCTCTAAAATAACTCAGCATAATAAGATGAGATGCTAGACCCACACTGCCTCTGACTGATCACCGATGAGATGAATTAAGCGCACCGTACATGATTATTGTGTACTTCATGTTTCAACTTCTCTGTGGGCCTGACTTTCTGCAGAGTGAACCTTATTGGCCCATAAGCAAGTGGGGATGGATGAGGGGTGAATGGGTCGGTGGAGAGGAGGGAGAGAGAGAAGAGAGTCGAAGGAGAAAATTTCAGTTTCCAGTGATGTTCAGTGGTCCAGCGGCTACTGGGGAAGAATGCAGGCCTAATGTGATGGGAGAGGCTGCCCTCAGACTTACGTTCTCTGGGAAGAGAGGTTATAGAATGGTGCATAAATTGCTTGTGCCTCGTATAAAAGAGGGTTAGGAAACTTTTACCTGTAAGGGTTTTTAGTCAGCTATCTGACTGTGGCAAATTTATCTGGCAAGTGTTTACAGCTGGGACTTGCCACCCAATCTGTTTGAAGGAAACAAAACACTTGTTCTTTACGGGGAGATAACATTTTTGACTAAATAAATGGTGATACCGTACTGCAAACAGTAAAAGGCAGTCTTCTACGCCACCTACATACATATCTTGGCACACTACTGTGCACCAGCGCAGCGAGATCATAATTTTAACACTCCCTTTCAAATGTTTCCAAGTCTTAATTTTCAAAACAAGAAAAATCAAGAAACCACATGCTTATTTACTTGAATACGAGTAAATAAAAATTCCCCTTTTACCTGTGGGTCACAACCCCGTTACCAAACCTCTGTCTCCAAAAAGTATTTACCTTACGATTCCTAACAGTAGCAAACTTACAGTTATGAAGTAGCAATAAAAACAATTTTATAAAAAAAATGTTATGGTTGGGGGTCACCACAACATGAGGAACTGTATCAAAGGGTCGCAGCATTAGGAAAGTTGAGAAGCACTGGATTAGGGCTCCATAGCCAAGGCAGAAATGTTCAGGTAATACTAGGGGGAACCAAAAGAGGGCATCGTTCACTCCTAAGTCTGTATAGGAGACCCCTGAGTTGGCAAACAGAAAACCCAAATCTTCAACCCAGGGTGAAGAGCATGCCACTGCTGCTGGAATTTTGTGCCCAGAAGGAGAAAAAAGAAAAAAGAAATCAGGAAATCTCATGAAGAACAGGCAGGTTCTTCACAGTTGGGACGGCTGGCTACATTCAGCATTCATCTCTCTCCAGAAACACGAGGCCAGAGACAGGTCTACCACTTTTTACAGACACGCAGAGTTTAATGTTTCAGAAGGCACAGCCAGTCCTTTTGCTTAGATCAGGGCACAGAATGTCATGCAATAGCACGAGAATACAATGCCCTTCCTCACAGCATCTTAACTTCCAGAGGTGGTCTATAGCGAGGGACTGAAGGCAGAAGCTAGTAGATGGCTGTAACCTCTGAGATGAGAAGGACGCAATTAAATACAGCGGAGGTATATGGGAAATAGCATGACAATATTTTTTCGGCTTTTAGTAACATAAGCCTAACAAATGTTCATTCCTTCAAGTGGGAGAAAAAAGTAACCCGACACTTCATCAACTTGTTTTCCTATTTTATAATGGATGCTTGTTTTTCAATAGGGTATGCATTTGGAATGTGCATGAGGGGTTGCTCACTGCACACGACTGTTGTCAAAGGTCCTTAGGGGTGGGGAAAAGAATAGTCTATTCTCTAACGAGAAATCTCCAAACCGAACTCAGAAACGAGCTATCCTGGAGAACACATTATCCTCGAATCACCCAGAGTAGCGGTTAAACCAGGGAAGCTGGGGGAAGGGAAGGGTGCTGAACTTGGTGGGAAGACAGCTGTTCGGAAGGAAATGTAAATTCTGAGAGAATGATTGTTTCCCAGAGTAGAATTCCATCCCTTAATATATATATATATATATCATACATGTAATGAGTTCAATTGAAGGGAAACCTGTCGGGGGTTGGGGGGGGGCGACCATTTTATATCCCACCCAGGTAAAGAAGAGTGACCCGAACAGTTTCATGAAACACGGAGGTGCCTCCTATCCGCCACAACGGAAATCTAGGAGGCTGGTCTTTTTCTTCAGACGCCAATATCATCAAAACAGGTTGAACAGTATTTTCTGTTGTTGCTCATTGTCTCCAGAAAAGCGGTGCCTAGCGAGGGAACATTGTGCAAGCCTCGTGTTTCTTTCCTCAAAAAAACTACTAACCAGAGGGAAAAAACGAACTCACAAACATTTCAGCCAGCCCCTGCCAAGGTACATCAGAGAAAGCCGAAACTGGGAATACAGGGTTTGGGAGGGGTTCAGCGAAATGTCTTGATTTAAAAAAAAAAAAAAAAAAAAAAAAAAAAAAAAAAAAAAATTCAAGCCCACAAATTTCACCTCGTAGTTAGGAGGTCGGGTTACCCCCAAGGTGGCCTCGACCCTCGCCTCTGGGCCCCAAGGAACAGAGCTCCAGATTAGGAGGGGAGAGTTGGGAGGAGTACTTATCTTGGTCCCACAGAGCTGGGTTGCTTCTGAGTCACCTCATCTACCCCACCACCTGTTACCCTCTGGTCGGTCGGGGCTTCTCAGAGCTCACATTATAAAGGAGCCGAAGCCTCCTCCTCTCCATGATCGGGGGGTTTGGAGGCAGGAGCAGGGGCAGAAAAGCTGGGAGGACTCCCCAGGGCTGATAGAAAACTCCAGGTCCCCCTTTGGACGTCTGCGGCGCCCCTGTTTACCCGCCCGGCTGCCTTCAGCCCACTTCCCTTTGCTGCCGCGGGGGAGGAGATGGTTAAAGATTACAATGTGGCCACCGGCACTTCAAAGGGCGGTTCGGCCAGCCAAAGGTAAAGATAACGTTCTGGCAGCTCTAATCGGGGTTTGTGGTTGCCACATTTTAATCACTTTGTTGAAAAAAAAAGAAAGAAAAAAAAAGAAGAAAAGAAAAAGGTTACATCACACTCCGGTGCCCGGGATGCAAAGTAGACCGCCCCCCCTCCCCACCCCGGGGGTGGGGTGGGGGTTGCAGAAGTTGGGTTTCTCTTGCAGGGAAAGTTTTATAGCCCTGACGCAGCGGTCGCGGCCGTGTGCTGTAGGGCAGCGTGCTCTTGGGGTCCAGGCTCCTGAGCACAAATCCCCACATTAGGAGGGACTGGTCCTGCGACCTGCCAGGTGCTGCTGCACTGGGAAGCTGCTTGCACACCGGCTCTTAGCCCGGGTGCGCTTCAAGCGGCTCCTCCTAGGGTACAGAAAACCAGGAGAGGCTCTGTCAGAGAGAGACACACGTGCCTTTCTCTGGAGGCCGAAACAGGTCTGTCTGGTCAGGATGCCCTTGGCAAACTCACCCGGCCCCTCCAGAGCAGGCGTGCTCCGGGGAGCCCCAGCCTTGGCTCCCAC
Organism: Peromyscus leucopus; assembly: GCF_004664715.2. Taxonomy (NCBI): domain Eukaryota; kingdom Metazoa; phylum Chordata; class Mammalia; order Rodentia; family Cricetidae; genus Peromyscus; species Peromyscus leucopus. Next base: position 14,864,683 of record NC_051078.1, on the reverse strand, counting down.
CAGCCCCCCCATCCCTCTTTAGCCCCCTGTTCGCAGCGAGGCGGGCGGGGGAGGGTACACTTACAGGTAGGAGGTGAAGACGCTGAGGTTGGAGGGCAGCTCGGAGAGCCCCAGGTCCGAGCAGTCCACCCTGAGCAGCATCCTGCCATCCAGGTCACACTGACAGTGCGACGGGCAGCCCCGCGGCAGCGTGTCTGGCCTCGGCGGGCTGCCGGCGGCTACCAGCTGCAGCAGCGCCGGCAAGGACAGGAGCATGCTGCGGACGCGGGAGGTGTCCATGGTGCCCGAGGCTGGGAGCTGCGAGCCGGAAGCCTGTAGAGGGCAGCGCCGGGGCTGATGCAGACCGAGGCGCGCCGGGAGCCTCTCCACGGGCTTCTGCAGTTCAGCGGGCGTCTGTAACCCCGGTGGCTTCTGCAGCCAGGCGGGCGTCTGCCGGGTCGGAGCTCCGGTGGGGACCACGCAGCGCGCTGTGGCCACGCCGGCCTCGGGAGCCCCTCTCGCTGCAGTCGCCGCCGCAGTGGCTGGCCGTAAGCGTTGTTGCTGCTGCAGGCGGTCTGAGCTGTGTGCAGCAGCATCTCCGCTCGCACGCTCCTTTTTTAAAGCGCTCCAGCCAAATTGCGCGCCCAGTGACGTCAGCGCAGCCCTGCTTTCCAGGCACCCCCTGAGCCCGGCCTCGCTTTCCCTCCGCCCTCCCACCCCCTCTCCTTTTCCCTGGACCCGGCTGCGCGGCGGCTGGCAGCGTTAAGTCTTGGCGAGTGCTGGGCGCTCCAACTGCGCCTCCGAGGGGGTGGGTTCCAGCACTCAGCGTCACGGACCGGGCAGGGGACCCCCACCTGCACCCACCCTCTACAGTTCTTGGGTACCGGCAACCGAGATGTGAGAGCTGAGGGTGGACCTGCTTCAGAACAACATAAGTAGACATTTGGGGACCAAAAGATAGATAACGCAGGCTTCCTCCAAGTCCATGTCAGATAACCGGAGGGATGCACGCAGTGCTTTTGAAAAAAAAAAAAAAAAAGACCAAAACCTAATCAGAAAGATAGTCATCAAGGAACGAGAGCAGGACTCCCCCCGGGAAGATGGGTGGCCTTTTTGATCTTTCCGTCAAGGCGCTGTCTGCTTGGCTCATGCTTCAAAATCAAAGCCTTGAAGAAATCGCTAAACAAATAAAACTAGTAAACCGGCTCTCCAGGGTCTTCCCAGTTTATCCCGGAATTGAGAGGCCGAAGTGACTTTTTAAAAGGCAGCGGCCTGGGATGGGAGTGAGTGATACTTTCACGGCAATGACCTCTAACGAAGGGATGCTGAATAGACCCACGCTCTTCACTTTATGGAAGATTCCAGGTTCTTTCCCCTCCCCCCTTTCCCTCTTTCTTTTCTTTTTTTCTAGAGTAGACCTCAGTGAGGTAAACGTTGACCTCTCTCACACCTGAGTGAACAGCTGCAGATGTCAGGCTAAGCCCACCATGCCAACTTCCAACAATGCAGTTTTCACTCTGGACCACAGGAAGGCAGGGAACCCTTTTCACTTTCAAGTCCACCAAAATTTACTTCTTAGCCCGTCTAGTGAGATTTATTTTACAGACTGAATTTTATAAGCAGGAAGACTTTTTTTTTTGCATGTATGTTTATTATCATTTACATTTAGAGTGATTTCTAAACTTGCCTACTCATTCACTTGATACATACATATATGAATATATAGTCACCTGATATGCATATATATGAATATATATTATTTTATTTGAACCTATAGTTTGAGCATTAACTTTTCTTGGATGAGTTCAGTTATCAGGAAGTTTGTGTTTCTCCTTGATAAAGAGTTTGGGGGCGAGAGAGAGAGAGAGAGAGAGAGAGAGAGAGAGAGAGAGAGAGAGCGCGAGCGAGCATAGGCATGTTCTTTCTCACCTTTTTGATTTATCAAATAAAGAGATCATAGCCTAGGATTTAGGAAGAACTAATAGCACCAATGAGAATCATACCAGAGTTAGTCTTGGCTTCTGGAAAATCAATGCATTGCCCATTTTGTTCTTTTCCCTCACCTCCTTCCCAATCCATAATATATCCATCACTCCTGTTCTCTGCCTATTCTCACAGGATTTTTTGTTTTTGTTTTTGTCTCTCTCAGCCATTCTCTCCAAACTTGGAGAATGCCCACTCATCTAACTTCCTTCCATTAAAACAAACACACAATCTCCTGATTTTTTTTGTGTGAATGGAATCATCCACAGACAGTTGTAGGGGCACAACTGGAAAGTCGGCAGCATCCTAGAGCTAAGATACCCTTGCTCATGCATCATGCATCTAAAGTGCTAACATATTCTGGATAGGAATCCCAACAGTGATGGTCAGCGTAGTTTTCCTTAGGGATATCTTGGACAAACAAACGTTTTGTTTAACCAGCTTCAGTTTGATCACTTTGCAGGAAGGCACTACTGATTCATCAGCATAGCTGTGCAGAAATGGTTGTGCCCACTGTCCATTAAAAAAAAAAACACAACCAAAAAATGTCCTTTGATGATGTCAACACTACCCAAAGGAGCATAGTGTTGTTGTTGTGAAATGAATCAGGCAGAACCATATGTGAATCTAGATTCTTCCAGTTTCAACTTGCTTCATCACAGACCCCAAATGAACCAACTCTCAGCTGCCTTCCCAGCAAAGAGGTGGGGGTATTATTTACCTTGTTTGTTCTACATGTTACAGCATCTGGAACTTGGCCCATACCAAATTCTCAAGCTGTCAGTGATTTTCTTCTTCTTTGGGGGTGGGGGATGGAAGCTTATTAACACATGTTGGTGGGGCAGGAAGGTTTCTGATTTGATGAAACACAGAAGACAGACATATGCCAAATGAAGCCAAGGGGAATAAACATCGACTACCTCTTCCCTTTGTCTTTCTTTTTCTCATCTTCCCCCTCCATCCCTTCCTCCTCTTTTTCCTTCCTTCCTTTTGCATACTCAACATTTATCTTCCTTTGGTAAGACCACTCCATAATTCCCCTTTGGGAGCTGCCTCCCAAACTATGAGTTGGTTGGCCTTTTATGGTTCCACCTTCCTGTCCTGGGGTGGAAATGTGACCCCAGGAGAATGACCTGGGTCTGCCTGGAGGATTCTTATGGTTCCTGGAGTCAGAGCATCCTCATTTTGACATCATAAGCTCTAAGATGACCCCTCTCCACCCTCCAGCCCCTGAGTTAAGGGAAGGTGCTGCCTCTGCCTTAGGGAGAAATCTCAATGGTAATAAATAGAGCACTACTATCAGTGAGGAGAAAAGTAAATTCCCAAGGTCACCTTCTAGACACCTGAATCTAAGGCCATCTGCTCCTCATCATCCACCCCCAAGTGGTTGAACACATAGTTTTATTTAATTGCTTAACCCAATGAGTGAGAATTCATCCACGGCCAATTTACAATCTAGCTCAGTGGAAAACTTCAAAGCATAGGGACCACCAAGGGCCTGATGGTTCTTCAAGCTCTTGACGATCTGGTAAAAGAGAATCGCGTGGCTTGAAGAGAAGACTGTTACAGATGATGGGGGTTTTGTTTCTTGAATGGATGTCTGTTAATTACTTAAGCTTCGCCAATAAAGATGAACATACAGCAAACTAAATATCTCGCCCCAAAAAAGAGAGTTTCAATAAGACTTGTGAACAATGATCTCTGTTTTCTGGAAAATACCATCGGATTTGTAAGATTTTCATATTGACTGACAATGACCAACAATATTGACCCAGTCTTAAGAATGACAGACATTTACTAGGCTGTGGAAAGAGATGTTGTCCTTCTCATTTGACATTTAAGGATGGGAAATGTGAGTGTTTTTCCCAATGGTGGCCAGTATGTTGGGGGATGGAAGCTGAAATTCTAACCTGAATCTTTTTCCTCTGCTCTTAAATCCTGTATCCTTTTCCTTGTAACTTTAGAACCTGAATAGAACCCTGGGTTTATTATAATTTTATTGTGATATATATATATATATATATATATATTTCTTTTCTGGTTTCTCTGAACAACTAATTACACATTGGAGTCAGAAAAAGGCAGTCCCCGCTTTCATGTGATAATAAGGTTAGCACGGGGAAGCTAGACTCATTTAATATTTTTTGTTTGATGTTTTTCATTTTTTATGATTTTGGAAAGCATGTCAGTATTAATGAGCTACTGAGTAATGGAATATCCCATGCTAGAATGGAAATCACTGTATTTTTTTCCCCTGACCCTTTACTTCAAGTTCCTTGATGCCAGTGAGGTGTAGTCTGGAACATGTCCTGCTTTCTGGGTTTGCTAAAGCGGATGTTTTCCCAGTTCTTTAATCTTTAATGGAAGTCCACAACTCACAACATTCACATGTGCCACGAGAATTACTAACAAGCTTAGCTGAAGCATGCTGGGGTCATTTCAGCTAACAGGTAAGTCAATATTTCTTTTACAAGAACAGTGAAATAGTGTTTACACAACCGGTGGGCTATTATGGACTTATTTAACTTGTTCGAAAGAGTCCAGAGCCCATTATTTACCCTCCTCATTTTACATTCATGATATAATCAGGCTGATGCTGAATTTCTTAACTTCCTTTTACCAACAACGTCTAATTAATTGAGGAGGGAGGAAGAGGATTTAAGAATAAAGATCTATTTTCTTTAGGAATTATTTATTTTGTGAGAAAACATTAGTTCAGTTAATTCATTACTTTGAAATAGCCCATTATGTAAAATCAATTGGATCTGTCTTTGATTTTATCAAACATAAAGGCAACCTTTAACTGTATCCATATGTTCTAAAGGAAAGGACAATGGTGCCTGATACTATCAATTCTTTAGCTCATTTTGACCCTCTTGTCTATCTAATCCGTGTCTGATAATGAACGCACCCCCACGGCCCTGCCGCCTGCTTCCTGAGAACATGTGTCCAATCACTCTCACGTGGAAGCCAGAGAGAGATTTTCTTTTCAAACTAAGAATAAAACTAATGAGAAAAAAATAGCAGACCCTTGAAATGAAATGATCTTCCTGCCCATTCCTGTGATTTATTTAATTCGTCCACACACTGCCCTAGCATCCAGACAAACTGTTCCATATGCCCACTCTTCACATGCTCGTCCTTAAACGGCAGGACTCAGGCAAAACCTAGGCTGTGCTCCAAAGATGATGAAGCGCCAAGAGCTCCCCTTTACAGCTGCTTCCCGGACACGCCCTGCAGCCATATTCTATAGTGTCTCAATCCTTCATCTGAAAATGTAAAATCTCCACACCAGGTGGGAAGAGGTTTTGTGAGAAATACGTAGTAGCACATTTTGAACTGAGCTATGATAAGTCTCTTTGTAAAGTATTTGCCCCTTGTAAATATTCAAATTCTGCAGGGGTACAGGTATGTTTGGTTGCAGGGTACTTCCCCGGAGCCTACTGAGGATTTAATAAAAACATAGGACATAGCATTCTAAATATATAGTATTTTTAAAAAACCCTCCAAAATTCTTCATTTTGTAACATCTATGATTTTTGACATTTTTTGGGCTAAAGGACTGTGAACACATCCACACCAGTACAATGAGGAATATCTATTTTCAGAAGAAAAAGATCAAGGCAGTAAAAAAAAAAAAAATATTTTTTACATGAGGAAAGAGTGGGAGATCTAATCAGGATCAAAGCTCTGAGCAAGGGAGATAGTTTCGTCAGTCTTGTGCTTCTCATAGTGGAGGACCTGGATTTGCTCCCCAGCACCCACGTAGACGCACTCCTGTAATTTCAGGGCTGGAGAGGCTCAGTGGTCAACCCAAAGCTGTGAGTGATGCTGTCTCAAAAGGAATAAGGAAGCGAGTGACTGAGGAAGACATTGAGTGTCAACTTCTGGCCCCCACACACATGTACACACAGGGACATGGGCATGAACCGAAATACAGGCATACACACACACAGAACAAAGCCTGGAGGGAGGAGAAAATGGGTCAGTGGTCAGTTTAGGTGATGGGTGACCATTGGTGGACAAGGTGCCCTTTACAGAGAACTTCTCCTGTACTCAGGTTCTTGACAAATTTTTTCTGAAAACGTAGTTGAAAACATTCTGTATGTTAGGAATCAACTCTCCCAAATGCTAGAGAAGAAATACCAGTTAGTAAGTGGACTCAAGCGAAGGAAAAGACAGAGCTATGGACCTGAAATTGTGAATGTAAGAAGGAATGCAAGTGTCTACCTAAAGATTCAATTCTGTGGACGTGCACGATTCATAAAGTAAAACAAACAGCAGCAAGCACCCTGCTTCCCCAAGGGTTGTATTTTGATGAGTCCGGTGAATTTTAATTGGTTGGGCATAGTAGCATTTTTCTGCAACTGCAATCTCATAAAGCTGAGAAAAACATATTGCACAAACATTGTAGCTCAAGCCCATGAGTCAGGGTGAAACACTGTCCAGATTACAGCTACTAAAATTTAAAGAAACCTTTTGTTGAGTGTTATTAGGTTTGTGGCTTAAAAAAAAAAAAAAAAAAAAAAAAAAAAAAAAAAAAAAAAAAACAGCCTGTTTTTTTCATTGGTCTTTAACAAGAGACAACATTTTGATTTTTAAGTTTCATTGATTATTTTTCCCTTTTTTTAAAAAAAAATTTATTGGTTTTCTCAAGACAGGGTTTCTCCGTTTAGTCCTTGCTGTCCTGGAATTCACTTTGTAGACTGGACTGGCCTTGAACTCAGAGATCTGCCTCCCTCTACCTCCTGAAAGCTGGGAAGTTTCATTGATTATTTTTTTTTATGCCTAGAGTCTAGGTTGGAATTTTGTTGAAAGAAATCTCATTGTAGTTTAAAAAAATTTCTAAATCCGTTTTCTGTTTTTTCTTTATTAAGAATTTTTTTTTTTTTTTTGGTTTTTTCGAGACAGGGTTTCTCTGTGTAGCTTTGCGCCTTTCCTGGAACTCACTTGGTAGCCCAGGCTGGCCTCGAACTCACAAAGATCCACTTGGCTCTGCCTCCCGAGTGCTGGGATTAAAGGCGTGCGCCACCACCGCCCGGCTAAGAATTTTTTAAATTCATTTTATGTACCAGCCACAGATCCCCCTCTTATTTCTCCTCTCGCTCCCCCTCAGCCTTTCCCTGACAACCCACCTTCCATCCCCTCCTCCATGGGGAGTCAGCAAAGCTTGGTACATTCGGCTGAGGCAGGTCCAAGCCCCTCCCCCTGCATCAAGGCTGTGTAAGGTGTCCCGCCATAGGTAACGGGCCCCAAAATACCAGCTCATGTACCAGGAATAGATCCTGCTCCTACTGCCAGGGGCCCCTTAAACAGACCAAGCTACACAACTGTCTCCCGTATGCAGAGGGCCTACTCTGGTCCCATGCAGTCTCCACAGCTGTAGGTTCATGAGTTCCACTAGCTTGGTTTGGTTGTCTCTGTAGGTTTCCCCATCCTGATCTTGATGACCCTTGCTCACAGTATCCCTCTTCTCTTTCTTTGACTCTCTCTCCCGGAGCTCAGCCTGGGGCTTGGTTGTGGATCTCTGCATCTCCGTTTTCTACATGATACCTGTCCCCCTCCCCGCTCCTTAATCTTTCTTCCTTTCTTTGATCTGCCAGCTCTGCTTATCTCACTCTTGAGTGCCCCCCACCACCTTTCCATCAGGCTTACTGAATGGGGGTGAGAGGTGTGAGGGTCACTGGCTCAGTCACTGATGAGAATAATAGCATGTCATAGCAACCCAGAACAAACCTTGGCTCCCCATGGACCAGAGTACAGATCTCCGATTAGTCATTGACATACTGTGAATTGAAATAATTCTTTGGAGACCCATTTAAAAAACTACATTTATTGCCGGGCGGTGGTGGCACACACCTTTAATCCCAGAATTTGAACTCGGGAGGCAGAGGCAGGTGGATCTCTGTGAGTTCGAGGTCAGCCTGGTCTACAGAGCTAGTTCTAAAACAGCAGGCTACACAGAGAAACCCTGTCTCAAAAAAGCAAAATAATTATATTTGTTAATTTAAAAACTGTAATTAGCACAAGTGGTATTAGATCTTACTATTGATTTTCAAACAAATTTTTATTCATTCATTTGTTCGTTTGTTTCTTGAGAGAGGGTTTCTTCGTGTAACAACCCTGGCTTTCCTGGAACTCACTCTATAGACCAGGCTGGCTTCGAACTCAGAGATCTGCCTGCCTCTGCCTCCTGAGTGCTGGGATTAAAGGCGTGCGCCACTTTTTCACCCCTTTGTGATCTCATTTCTAGTTACTAAATTCACCCCACCTATACACATACATAATAGCAGGAAGTTAGAACCTGAATGAGACAGAACTTGTGGCTTTTATCTTTCTGCGTCTGGGTTATTTTTACCTACTACAGTCGTTTCCAGATCCGCTCACACGCCTGAAAATTTTACAGTTTCATTCTTCCTTACAGCTGAATGAAGTTCCATTGTTCACACACACACATTTTCACTACCCACTCATCAGTTGAGGGACATTTAGACTGATCCCATTTCCTTGCTATTGTGAACAATGGAGCAATAACCATAGATGTGCAAATAGCTCTGTGATAGGGTGTAGAGTCCTTAGTCCCAGGAGGGGTACAGCTGGGTCATACGGTATTTCTGGTTCAATTCTTTGTGAAACTTCCAGACTGATTTCCATAGTGGCTGTATTTACATTTCTACCATCAGTGAATAATGGTTCCCCTTTCCTTGATCCTCTTCATCATTTGTTGTTGTTTATTTTCTGATTGGAGAGAGGTAGAGTCGAAAAGTGGTTTTGATTTACATTTCTCTAATGGCTACAATGCTGAATACTTTAAAACATTAACTAGCTATTTTTATTTCTTTTTCTGAGATCTTCATGTTCATTGCACTAGCTTATCTGTTTGTTGGTAGTTTGGTGTGTGTGTGTGTGTGTGTGTGTGTGTGTGTGTGTGTGTGTGTTTAATTTTTACAATTATAAAATATTTTAGATATTACCCCCCATCTGAAATCTAGTTGGCCAAGGTTTTCCCCAATTCTGTAGGCTGTTTATTCACTCTGCTGGTAGATTCCTGCTGTAGGATAATGCTTTTGTACACTGGTTTAATAAAACGATGATTGGCCAGTAGCCAGGCAGGAAGTATAGGTGGGGAGAGCAGACTAGAATTCAGAAAAGAGAAAAGCTGAGTCAGGGGTCACCACCCAGACACAGAGGAAGCAAAATGACAAGATAGAACCGAGAAAAGGTACCAAGCCACATGGCTAAACATAGATAAGAATTATAGGTTAATTTAAGTAGAAGAGTTAGTCAGTAATAAGCCTGAGCTAATGGCCGACCAGTTATAAATAATATAAGCTTCTGAATGATTATTTTATAAGTGGGCCATGAGACAGGGGTGGGGGGAGCCTGGTGGGACCTGAGAAACTTTCAGACTACAGTTTCCTTTGTTGTGTAGAAACTTCCAATTTCACACGGTCCCATTTGTTAATTTCCAAGGATAATTAATTTATTAATTAATCCCATTGAGTCCAAGTAAGTGCTTCCCATATGCACACATGCATTTGGGCATCCATGGGGGAATGGGGATCCTGAGGTGGTTATGTTCCGTCTCCTGTCAGCCATAAACTGCTCACAGCTCCTCAACAAGGGACAGGCCTGCTCTCTCTAACTATTCTGACCTGGGTCTTGTGTTGGTAACCACAGCTGCTGTGAGTTCACAAAGGACACATAATTTCCTCACCTGCCGTAGGAGGTTAATTGTGCCAAGACTGTAGGAAGGGAAAACCGTGTCCATCGGCTAGATACCAAGGACTGGGGAGTGGGAATAAAAATATAAATGGAGCTTGCTTTCAGGTAGTGTACCACTGAGTGGAGAAGAAACACGAGAAACAGAAAATTAAAATGCAACATACTATCAGGGATGAAAGACATTCTGTTAGAGTAAAAAGGAGGAGAAACTGAACAGCTTCATAGGAAAGGAAGTATTTGGAGCAGGTTCCTAAAACCTCAAGGAGAATTTGCTAAGTCAAGAAAAATAGAAAGTACTGGATATAAACAAAGCATCATTTTTAGGCACTAGCCAGGCTTCAGAGAATATGTGTGCAGTTTGGGAGATGGACATAATGTAAAGCTGAAAAGAGAGATTTTTAAAAGGGTATCCTAACCTGTGTTTGTTAAGATATTATTTAGTCCTGGGCATAGGAATCCAGAGGATCTCTAAGTAAGGTAGTGGCATAGTTGTATTTTAACTCTTCGAGGAGAACATTCTGAGATATCGGAGATGGGTGGGAAGAGTAGGAGGGGTAGGAGGTATTACTGAGGCCAGCAAGAAGTGAGCCATGCTACAATCAGTCTGAAGCAGAAGCCACAGGGAAGAGCCAGGTGCCGGTGGTGGTGGCGCACGCCGGTAGGATTTGCTGAAGGAGGCGGAGGCAGGAGGATCACGAGTTCGAGGCCAGCCTGGGCTACACATTTTAGCCGGGCGTTGGTGGCGCACGCCTTTAATCCCAGCACTTGGGAGGCAGAGGCAGGCGGATCTCCGTGAGTTCGAGGCCAGCCTGGGCTACCAAGTGAGTTCCAGGAAAGGTGCAAAGCTACACAGAGAAACCCTGTCTCGAAAAACCAAAAAAAAAAAAAAAAAAAAAAAAAAAAAAAAAAAAAAAAAAAACCAGAGTCTTAATATACTTCAGGGTCAGAATAGGTAGAACTTGGTGACTGAGATATCTACAGGAGCCGAGGTGGACATAAGGTCTCTTTTGCCCTAGCCTGGGAGACTGAGCACATGGTAATTATTCACTGTGGCAGGTGCCATTTTCAATTGTGTCCTTATTTATGCCCAGTGCTGTAGCTGTAGGATATATATATATATATATATATATATATATATATATATATATATCCTGAAAATGAGACTCATTTATTAAGCAACTTTTCAAAGTCACTGTATCAGCCCATGATATAGTCGTCATTAATCTGTTGTCTACCTCATTCCAATGCCCAACTTTCAAGTCATGGAAGGGGGTGCAAGATTTGAAAAAAAAAAGATGACGAGGAGGAGAAGGAAGAAGAAGGAGGATGAGGAGGAGGAAGAGAAGAAGAAGAAGAAGAAGAAGAAGAAGAAGAAGAAGAAGAAGAAGAAGAAGAAGAAGAAGAAGACGACGACAAAAGTTTCCCAAACAGTTCTAACTATAATCTTTGTATCTTCAAACACCTCTTGAAGTGGGCTACTCAGTTTGACCCAGACTCAGATTCTCATCAGGGACTTGGGGCAGTGTTATTAGAATTTGCTGCTCCCTGTCAGTGTTCAACCTGATATACAGCTATAAACTCTGGTATCTGGGATCTACATTAACACCCTCATCACTTCTATGGCAAATAGTTTTGCCAGATGTTTTTAAGTTTCCTTATTCTACTAAAGCCTTTCCCATCACATTATGAGTTGACATTTGATGCATTTTGAAGGCAGAAGCATTTCCCCCCTCTGTTTTCTATTTGGTGGCTAGTGACACACACTTCCCTGCTGATTTTAAGAACTTGTTCTTTTTATACACTGTCTTGGTCTTAATCTTTTTGTGTCATCAGACCACAGTATAGTTTCTGGAGGCATTTTACCAATGTTTGCTTGATGAGTCAGTAACCTGATGAACGAGTATAGGCTTATTATAGAAACACTGGGAAAATAAACAAGTGCAGAACAAAATAAGAATCATCTACAGGCCCACCAGGTGGCATTAATTGCAGGTAAGATTTTATCTATTTCCTTTCAGTCTGATTGCTATTCACACATTTCTACCTAACTGTGGTAATATTCTACTCAAAATGGGGAAAACAAATTCTCTTATCATTAAACATCTTCATAAATATGGGCTTCTCTGTCTTTGTGAGCATTTATTCTCCCTATTGGAGAGCCGAGGACCTTGGGGCTCAGAGTACTTGAAAGACTTCTCTAATTAAGACTGATGAAATGGTCACAGTTGGTATGGATATTCAGATGTGAGGGATGTAGTGCAAGAATTCATGGAATCTATTGTAGATAGATACTTAGTGTTTCTTTTTATTTTTCTTTTTGATGTGTGTGCGCGCATGTGTGTGTATGTGCTTATGAGTTCATGCCTATGTCCATGTGTGCATATATGTGTGCATGTGTGTGTAGATGCCTATGACCATGTGTATGCCTATGTGTGCATGTGTGTGTGCATATGTGTGCTTGTGTGCACACTTGCACATGTAGGTGCTTGTGGAGGCCAGAGGTTGATGTTGAGACATTTTTCCTCAATCACTTCTCTTGTTACTGTTTTTTTTTTTTTTTATGAGATAGGCTCTCTCAATGAATCCAAAGCTTGCTGTTTCAGCTACAGTAGTTAGCCAGGAGCCCACGATCCTCCAGTCCTCACTCCATAATTCTGAGGTTATGGACAGACATCACCACACACAGCTTTTACATTGGTTCTGGGATCTGAACTCAGGCCCTTATGCTTGGGCATCAAGCACGTTATACACTGAGTTATCTCTCTCACCTGATAGCATTTCTTGAGCACCAACTACACAGCAATGGAAAACCAGGAGCAGACACTTACGGCTAGTAACCCCCACGCCATTACTATTCAAGATACGTTATAGTCATCATTTTATTTCATCTTCACAAAAACTTGTGAGGTAGGTACTAGCTACATCCCCAGGTTGTAGATAACTCATTGTATATATGAAGAAGAAAAGCCCTAACATCCCGTATCCAGAATGTTTCACATCTGGGATTTGGCTACAAACAGGCTAATTTCAAACTCCTGCTCTGAACCCTACCCCCAACCACCACACACAGCTTTATGCAGCATCTAGAGTTGGGAGACAAACCAGAGAAATGTCAAAACTTAGGGGAGAGATTAGGAAGAGAAGTTAATACGTTACTAACTCTGTACTTAGAAGTTAGCTAGAGGGAACATTTAGAAAAGGGCAGTAGAAAGATGCACAAGGATGTGCAGCCTCATTTCAAACATTATAGTCATTTGTTGGGTCAAAGGTACATTACTGCTGTTTAAATCAGGGGTCTATTGAAATAGTATAAAATTAATCATATTTGAAGGACTAATTACAAATGATTAATATTATTTTAATCATGTACTTGATAAACAATTTCTACCCACCTTCCTCAATACAGTCACCTGAAACAATTCAACAAGGATTTGTTAGCAACTACTATATTGAGTTGAATCATACTAAACTCGATGACTATAGTGGATATTTATTTATCCATTGGGTATTTCTTATTCTACATTTGAATGGCAGTTTTGTTTGTTGAAAGTGTATTCATGTACGCTTTCTCATTTACTAGATCCATTTCTGCAGAGTTGACCAGGAATAAGCATGAGAGCCAACTTGGAAAACCTGGAGCAACTTCGCTAGTAACCCACATGCCGTTGGTATTTCTTGAGCTCTTACTCTGAGCTAGATACTGTGTTTGGCACTAACGTCACACTAATGAACAGAACAGATGGTCCTGGAGTTCTTGACGTGCATGGTCTGGTGAGCACATCAAGCATTGAGTAAGTGTGCATGCACAGAGAGATACTCACAAACTGGGGAGCTCCAACACCTACCCATCAGGAAATAAAAATGACATGGCCTGTAAAAAGGAGCTACATTTCTTAAGAGGGCTGGCATCAGATCAATTTGTTTAGTAATCTTTTATTTCAGAGATAGGTGAAGTAACATTATTCCAGACAGTTATCCTTACCAGTTAGTGGGATGTGGTTTTATTTTTTTTCTTTCAGTGTTTTCTTCAGGCATTTCTCTGATTTTCCTTTGTGTGTGAGCCTCTCTAACTGGTGGTAGTTTGTTGGGTGTAGGTTCATTCTAGTGGTAAACTGATAAAGGGAAGGAATCTAGGGGTCTATAAGTAAATGACAGCTAGCTGGTCAGAGCAGTGTGTCTTAGTTATTTTTCTGTTGCTGTGACAAAACACCATGACCAAGGCAAATTATAGAAGAAAGCGTTTCTTGGAGGCTTGCTTGCAGTTTCAGAGGGTTAGCATCCATGGCCATCATGGCATCGGGCAGGCAGACGTACTAACGCAGTAGCTGAGAGCTTACATCTTATCTGCAAGTTGGAGGCAGAGAGATAGAGGGACAGAGTAGACTTTTGAAATCTCAAAGCCCACCCCCAGTGACAGCACACACCTCCTCCAGCAAGGCCACACCTCCTCCAGCAAGGCCACACCTCCTCCAGCAAGGCCACACCTCCTCCAGCAAGGCCACACCTCCTCCAGCAAGGCCATACCTCCTCCAGCAAGGCCACACCTCCTCCAACAAGGCCACACCTCCTCCAGCGAGGCCACACCTCCTCCAGCAAGGCCACACCTCTTATTCATTCCCAAACAGTTCCACCAGCTGGGAACCAAGCATTGAAATATATGAGCCTATGGGGGGCATTCTCATTGAAACCACCACACAGAATTTTATCAGTGCAGTTTTAGGATGACTTTGAGTATTGCAAGTGTGTTTCACTCCTGCAGAGACAGGCAGTATATACCAGGTATCTGATTTCTCTTAGATATTATTAGAATTTTTTAAGAGCTACATCAATGTCTTCTACAGAGTAGTAACAAAAACAAGCAAGCAAGCAAGCAAACAAACAAACAAACAAAAACCCCCAGAAAACAAAACAAAACAAAATTCCAAAAATAAAGCAAAAAACCCTACACTCTTTTGAGTGATCACTCCAGGGCGAGACCACTGTGGACATTGACTTTATGCTGTTGATTTATCTCTGAATAAAATGTCAAAAGAGATTGTGTGTTTTTTTCCATGAAATTCAAAATGTTTAACAATGTGCTTTTTATTGTATTTTCATATGCAAACACTTTCCAACGTTCACACTGAGAGCTGTGTTCATGGCTCAGCACTGAACACGCAGAGAGACTCTGGTAGGCCCTTTATGGAGGAACCGGCAAACATCCGTGTGATAAGAAAAGAAAACGTCAGGTGCACAGTTTTTGGATACGGAGGGAAAAAAAAGAACTAAGAAAGATGCCATTTTAGAAAGAAAAAGCACAAATTTAGTGTATTCTCAGGTATAAATGCAAACTATACACAGCATAATAACTAAAATTGATATTAATCCTTAACAGCTAGAGAGATAGCCAGCTAAAGCTATGTAAGAGGTAAAAAAAAAATTATTTTACATGACATGAATAAGACAAAGAAAATAGTAAAATTTCTCTGATCTCGGAAGTGGAGTAGGGTCAGGCCTGGTTGGTGCTTTTATTGACCACAATATTATTATTGTTTAATAATAATAATAATAATAATAATAATAATAAATTGCTACAGTGATAGAGTACCAAAAGAGAATAGTTCCTCAGGCAGTCAGTGTAAATGGGAAGGGAAGCGTGCTCCAGAGATTTAAGTTCAAGTGAGAAGAGTCAACTAAAGCTGATGAGGCCCTGTAAGAAGAATGTGTTTGCCACTGGGTTACATGTACCTCTGTGTACGTGTATATGTATGTGTATGTGTGTGTGTGTGTGTGTATACCCTTAGCAGGGTATGCTAAGGGACTGACCATCATGTGTATTGTAATAGATCTTGTTTCAGAAGCACATATTTCAAATTCAGAATTGCTTTACTTTTCCCATAATTCTTAATGCTTTCATTGTAGTTCGGAAGTCAATTCACGTCCACTTCCAGTGAAGGGAAACTATTCTTTCGTTATTTCCACTTAATTGACAAGTATTCATTGGGTGCCTACTAGTCTTGGTTCTTGGAGACTTAGCAAGCAAATGCAACAAGGCAAACAAACAAACAAACAAACAAAAATAACAAACAAAAATCTCTGAGATCTTTACATTCTGTTCTCGAGGTTGATAATTTAAAAAATCAGATTAACTAAAATACACAGAGTCAATGGCAACCAGCTGAAACAAACGAGCTACTAAAAACCAGCTAGGGAGGGCTGGTTGTCAGTTTTAAGTGGAATGGCTGGGAAGTGCTCAAGAAGTAACTGACGTGAGTGACATCAGAGGAAAGCCCTGGGAAAGTCCATGGGAGAGGGTGATGTGTGGAGATGTGTGGTTGAATACTGATCATCACTTGCCAGGATCGAGACTCAGAGAAGAGACAAGCTTCTGGGCATGCCTGTGAGGGGCTCTGTAGATTAGACTAATGGAGGTATAAAGATTCTCCTTACAAGTGGGAGTACCATTCGGCGGGCAGGGTCGTGGATTGAGTGAAAAGGAGAAAGTGATCCGACAACGTCCCAGCAATTCATTTCTCTCTGCTACCCGACTGGGGATGCAGTGTGACCAGGCACTCCAGTCTTCTGGGGCTACCCACGCCTTCTCTTCCTTAACGGCCAGCATAGCCTGGACCCTTAAACTATAGGGCACAACCAGCCCTTCCTTTCTTCAATGTGTTTTGTGAGGTATTTCATCACAGCAATGGTACAAGGGACTAATACAGAGCCTTACTGTCATCGGGGGTGGGGGTGGGGGTAGGCATTTCCCGGGTGGAAGAAACAGTGATCACAAGCCCCTGGGCGGGCAGGTGCAGTCCCCAGTGCCTGAAGAAGAGACAAAGGCAGGGTGGCTGAAAAGCGTAGAGAAGAGGAGAAAGGCTTCAGGATGGCGCCAGCTTTTACCTTCAGTCAGATGGGGATCCAGGGAAAGGATGGTGGGAGTGCCTTGACTGGATTACTCACAGGTAGAGGAGAGTGTAGAGAGTAGGGAGGAGATGATGGGTGAGCAGAGGCAGGAGAAAAGCAAGGTTCTTATGATCAGGTCAGAGCCTAAGCTGAGGCGTTCTCAGTGGAAGCAGCAAGTGGCTGGACTAGGGATCAAATTCGGGCTATTTTCTGAAAAAAGAGCTGACAGAATTTGCTGATGGATTGGATGTGGGCTTTGGGAGAGGAAGGGAGGGAGGGAGGGAGGGAGGAAGGAATCAAGAAAGAAGAATTCGAGGTTCTTTGACCTGAGCAACTGGCAGGATAACATGGACATGAACCGAGATGGGGAAGGCTGTGGGAAGAAACGGGTTTGGGAGAAAACAAGGTTGAAACGGGACATGTTGATTTTGGAAGCGTATTATATTTCCAACTGGAAACATTAGATATGTACTTGGGTACGGACAGCTTGCCTTCTGAAAACTCCGGGCTGGAAACAAAGATTTGATAACTGTCAGATGTAGGCTGTATTAAAAACAAAGAATATTTTTTTTAGGTCACTCACGTAGTAAGCAGAGATGGAAGAAGGGAGAGATCCCAGCAACCCCTGAGGGCTAGCCTGTGAGAGGGAGACCCACATATAGGATGGTGTCCTTAGGCTCAGGTACGCAGACTGGGAGGCAGTGTCCAGTGAAGGAGGAAGAAGATGAGAAATCTCTGTCTGTAACCCATGGGAAGAAACCTTTTCAAGAGGAAAAGAACGATCAATATGACACATTTTTCCCCCATAGTTTCAACATGAGGACTACCTACGGAGTTAGCATTGGTGACCTCAACTATGAACAATTTTAATAGCGTCACATGATTAGGTTGTACTAGGACTAGATTCATGTAGTCCGTTTGTGAGACAGACACCCCACATATTCTCTAAGCAAAAGACATAAAACATATTTTGGCTATTGAGGCAGAAACAGCCTTGCCCATGGCTGACATTTATTCAGTCCCCACTTGTGCCATGGATGTGATTTTACACATTTACAGGTATGATTTTATTCAACTCTTCACATTGTAAATATGAATTATTACAACGAGATCCCAGTTTTATAAGTGAGAAAATGGAACCGTATAGATGTTATGAGCTTAAAGAAAAATGACCCTCTGAAACAAAAGTGATCGCGACGGGGAGCTGGGGCATTTGCTAAACTTTTAATCTGACGAATCATTTTGTTCCCAAGCTGTATTCGTCGCTTTTTGGAAATACTCTCCCCTTCATTGGAAACTAAAAGGGTAAATTTCTAGAATGATTTTTTGGCTTTGGTGTCTATGTGTGTATGGGTGGGAATGTCTCCATATGCAGGTGCATGGCATATGGAGGTCAGAGGTCACCCTTGGCCACTGCGGCCTCTTTGTTCTTGAGATAGGATCTCTCTCTGGCCTGGGGCTAGACTAGGAGGCCAGCAGGCCCAGGGATCAGGCTGTGTCCACCTCTCTGGTGCAGGAATCATAGGCACTCACCACAATGCCCCAAAGCTCAGGTTCTTAGGCTTGCTCAACCGGTACTCTGCCAACTGAACCACCTCCTCAGCCTCTTGTTTCTGCTTGCAACAGGAGTTTATCTGGAGAAACTCACATACAGTCTTTTGAAGTCTCCTCTTAAAAATAATGGCACCGAAAAGCCATTGGCCTCAATATATTCGTGTGCACAATGTTCCTGTGAGGTAGATAGCGTTTTTAATCCAAATTGTACCTATGGATGCTTAGAGTTGGGTTTAGAGAAGTTGAATAGACTGTTCAAAGTTGCAGGGGTTCTAAGAATTGACCCCATGTCCTCTGAAATTACATTCCATGCTCTTTCCACTACAACATGCATGTAAATTTAGTTAATTCCCAGGCTCAGCTTGAAATATTATATCTTTGCTCATCTGTGTAAAATTGATTACTCTCATTTGATGTACCATTATAACTCTGACAGCTGGTGCCACGGGGGCCATGATTTGAGGAAGCACGTATGCATGTTTTAATTAGACTTGTTTTCTCTGGGAAGCACATTAGTTGATTTTTTTCCCTTTATTAAGATTTTTTTTTTTAATACAGCAGAAGAAAAGGCAGATCTGCTGTATGCTCGGTTATGTTTCTCCCAGTTCTAACTCTTTGGGTACATCGCTAGGATTGATGCTGTCGGTGGAGAACCGGAGGGAACACAGATCAGGATAGAGATTTTTTTGGAGTTTGCTGTGAGTCGGGCTCAGGAATGTGTCATTGTTTTTCAAGAATGACTTTTTTTTTTTTTTTTTTTTTGGTTTTTTGAGACAGGGTTTCTCTGTGTAGCTTTGCGCCTTTCCTGCAACTCGCTTTGGAGACCAGGCTGGCCTCGAACTCACAGAGATCCGCCTGGCTCTGCCTCCCAAGTGCTGGGATTAAAGGTATGCACCACCACCGCCCGGCTCAAGAATGACTCTTACAACTTTCCATTAGACCTTGATCTCAAGACTCTACCCACGACATATCTGTTGATTTCTTTCCATTTCATATGCATTTGCCAGTTTTACTTTTGGTGGCTGATTAAAAATGCAAATATAAGGACCGGGCGGTGGTGGCGCACGCCTTTAATCCCAGCACTCGGGAGGCAGAGCCAGGCGGATCTCTGTGAGTTCGAGGCCAGCCTGGGCTACCAAGTGAGCTCCAGGAAAGGCGCAAAGCTACACAGAGAAACCCTGTCTCGAAAAACCAAAAAAAAAAAAAAAAAAAAAAAAAAAATGCAAATATAGGGGCTGGGGAGAGAGCTCAATCTGTAGAGTGCTTGCCTTGCAAGTGCAGGACATGAGTTTGGTCCTCCGAAAAGAAGCCAGATGTAGAACATGAAGTTGGGTGGGTAGGGAGGTGGGGAAAGACCTGCGAGGAGTATGAATATGATCAACCTACATTATATGAAATCTTCAGATTATATATATATATATATATATATATATATAAGTTTTTTGATGGAGTTTTCTCTGTATAGCCTTGGCTGTCCTGGAACTTGCTCTGTAGACCAGGCTGATCTTGAACTCAGAGATCCACCTGCCTCTGCCTCCCGAGTGCTGGGATTAAAGGCATGCGCCGCTGCTGCTGCTGCTGCTGCTGCTGCTGCTGCTGCTGCTGCTGCCGCCGCCGCTGCCGCCTTGATAATGAACACATTTTCAGAAGCTGGGTGTGATGGTGCATGCTTGTAATCCCAGCACTGGGGAGGTGGAGACAGGTGGACCCCTGGGGCTCTCTGGCCAGCCAGCCTAGCCTACCTGGTGAGTTCTAGTTTTAAGAAAGAAAAAAGGAGGTATAGATGTAACCAACCATCTTATTAAATAAGAAACACAGAAACAATGCAAAAGAGAAAGCCGAGAGGTCAGAGCTCAGAGCTAAAATCTCACCCTTCCGCCTGCGGTGTCCCAGCTTCCCGAAAGAGAGCTCTATTTCCTGTCTGTTCGTCTATTTAAAGTATTTTGTTCTGCCTTCTCATTGGTTGTAAACCCACACACGTGACTGCCTCGTCACTGTCTGAATGTACAGCCCCCTAGGTCTTAAAGGCATATGTCTCCAATGCTGGCTATATCCCTGAACACACAGATATCTATGGGATTAAAGGCGTGTGCCACCACTGCCACACTCTTGCTATGGCTCTAATAGCTCTGACCCCTGGGCAACTTTATTTATTAACATACAATCAAAATCACATTTCAGTACAATTAGATTACCACCACAAGGAGGCCGGGCGGTGGTGGCGCACGTCTTTAATCCCAGCACAGGCAGAGGCAGGTGGATCTCTGTGAGTTCGAGGCCAGGCTGGTCTACAAAGTGAGTTCCAAAAATACAAGAAAGAAAAAAGGAGAACGGCGGCTCAGGAGTGATATTTAAGGCTTTCCTCTGGCTCCCATGTACAATCATGCACATCTACATCAACACATGTTCTTGCACCCACACGAACACATGCATACACATGCTCACACATGTGATAACCTGCCAAGGGTCTAAAATTCTTTAATAGCTACCTGTTTCATGAAAAAGACAATGCTAATCCTGTAACACAACCCACAGGACCCAGCATGACTCAACCCCTCCACCTTTCTCCTCCCAACACCAGCACCATTTTTGGCTGTGTTCCAACTCCCCATGCCTCGAAGTCTTCTGCTTCTATCAAGGCTCACACACCCCTAGTTCCTTTGCTAGAACATTTTCTCCTCTATTTTGGTGTGCTACCTCTGAAGAGGCCTTCCCTGACCACCCGATTTAAGTAGGCTCCTCTACGACTTTGCACACTCTCTTTAAAAGTAGTCATTACAATCAATTCAGAGTTACAGTTTGATGGTAGGTTTATTTTATATCACCCATCCCAGCACACATGTAAGCCACACTGGTACAATTTCAGGTCTGAGCCACCACTGCCTGACATAAAATAGATGTCCAATAACATCTAGAATAAATGAATGCCATTTTGAAAACTGTGTTCTCAGCTTGAGGTATAACAAAACCATCTGATGTTTAGTCTGGACCATCAGCATTAGCACTGGGAGGGCAGCAGAAGTCAGTGGATGACAGAGAATATGTGTACATAATTGGCATGGGCACATTAGGATGTTTATGGAACAGATGCCACCTCTCTGATCTTCTGTTATAGTTCACTGACTACCTTAAAGGCAATTAATCTATAAGGAAAGAGTATCAAAGGATTGGGTTAGATACTATATTCAACATTTTTTTAAAAAGATATTTAGTTACTTTACATCCCAGCCACAGCCTCCTCCCAGTCACCCTCTATCCCCTCTCTGTTCCCAACCCCCAATCTGCTGTTCCTTCGCCTCTGCCCAGGAAAGGGCAGATCTCCCGTGAGTATCAACAAAACATGGCATACCAAATTGCAGTAAGACTAAGCACCTCCCCATGCACAAAGGCTGAGCAAGGTGACCCAGCATGAGGGGTAGGGTCCCAAAAACCTGTTTAAGAGTCGGAGAGAGCCCCTGTTCTCATCATCAGGAGTCCCACACGAGGGCCAAGCCACACAACTGTATAGCCCTCCTATATTCTAATGATAAACAGGCTAAGAAAGGAATCAGAGAAACAATGCCCTTTACAACAGTCACAAACAATATAAAATATCTTCGTGTAACTCTAACCAAGCAAGTGAAAGACCTGTATGACAAGAACTTCAAGTCTTTGAAGAAAGAAATTGAAGAAGATATGAGAAGATGGAAAGATCTCCCATGCTCATGGATCTGTAGGATTAACATAGTAGAAATGACCCATCTTACAAAAAACAATCTACAGATTCAATGTAATTCCCATTAAAATCCCAACACAATTCTTTATAGATCTTGAAAGAACAATACTCAACTTCTTATGGAAAATAAAAAAAACCCAGAATAGATAAAACAATCCTGTACAATAAAAGTACTTGTGGAAATATTACTATCCCTGACTTCAAGCTCTATTACAGAGCTATGGTAATAAAATCCACATGGTATTGCATAAAAATAAGCAAGTGGATCAATGGAATTGAACTGAAGACCCAGACACCTATGTAAATCCACACACATGTGGACACCCGATTTTCAATAAAGAAGCCAAAATTATACTATGGAAAAAAGAAATCATCTTCAACAAATGGTGCCGGTCTAACTGGATGACAGCATGTAGAAGGCAAATTGATACATGTGGTGATATTTTGTTTGTGCTCTAACAAATAAAGCTTGCCTGGAGATCAGAGTGTGGAGCTAGCTACAAGAGGCCAGGCAATGGTGGCACAAACCTTTAATCCCAGCACTTGGGAGGTGGAAACAGGAAGTGATATGGCTGGGCGGAGAGAGGAAGTAACAAGTTGGGGTAGAGACAGGAACTCGGCCCTTTTAGTCTGATAATTCCTAGAGGTAAGAAGTCTTTCTAGTGGCTGGCTGCTCTGCTTCTCTGATCTTTCAGCTTTCACCCTGATTTTAATTTTTATTATTAAGACCAATTAGAATTTGCACTCCAGATCCCTATCTATCACCCTACACAAAACTCAAGTCTAAGTGGATTAAGAACCTCGACATAAATCCAGATACATTGAACCTTATAGAAGAGAAAGTGGGGAATAATATCAGATGCATTGACACAGGAGACAACTTCCTGAACAGAACACCAACAGCACAGCACTAAGATCAATTAATTAATACAATTAATAAATGTGACATCATGAAATTGAAAAGTTTCTGGAAGGCAAAGGACACCATCAATAGAACAAAATGACAGCCTACAGAATGGGAAAAGATCTTTACCAACCCCACATCCAACAGAGGGCTGATTTCCAAAGTATATAAAGAACAAAAAAAAACTAGTAATCAACAAACTGAATAATCCAATTAAAAAAATTGGGATGCAAATTATCAAAGAGAATTCTCAACAGAAGAATCTCAAATGGCCAAGAAACACTTAAGCCATCATCCTTAGTCGTGAGGGAGATACACATCAAAACAACTCTGAGATTCCATTTTACACCTGTCAAAAGGGCTAAGATCAAAAACAAAAGCACATGCTGGAGAGGATGTAGAGCAAGGAGAACACTCCTCCATTGCTGGTGAGAGTGCAAACTTGTACAGCCACTTTGGAAGTCTGTGTGGTGGTTTCTCAGAAAAACGGGAATCAATCTACCACAAGACCCAGTTATACCATTCTTGGGCATATACCCAAAGGATACTCAATCACACCACAAGGACACTTGCTCGTTTAAGTTCATAGCACCTTTACTTGTAATAACCAGAACCTGGAAACAACCTAGATATCCTTCAAACCCCAGAATCTCCAGTGGCCACACCTGGCAGGATCTCAGAAGAATTTCTTACCAGCCAACACCCAGCTACCACACTCCCCTAAGAACTGGAGAGGGCAACAGAAACCAAGGAACAAAACACCCACCCAACAAGGACAAGACCAGATATCAGCACCTAGAATTACAATCATCTCAAACTCAGATGCCTAGATGCCAGCATAAAAACACAATAACAGCCAGGATACTATGTCTCCACTAGAGCCCAGGAACCCTACTACAGTAGGCTCTGAGAAATGCAATGTAGTTGAAGCACAAGACAAGAATCTTAAAATAGCTGTCATGTGTATGATAAAAATCCTTAAAGAGGAAATGAAGAAATCTCTTAAAGAAATCTATAAAAACACAAACAAGGAGTGGAAGGAAATTAATAAAACAGTTCAAGACCTGAAGGTGGAAATAGAATCAACAAAGAAAACCCAAACTGAGGAAAATCTGGAAATGATAAATTTAGGAACTCAAACAGAAACCTCAGAGGCAAGCTTCAATACAGCATACAAAAGATGGAAGAGAGAATCTCAGGCATTGAAGACACGGTAGAAAAAATGGATACCTCAGTCTAAGAATGTTAAATCTAAAAAACTCCAGGCACAAAACATCCAGGAATTCTGGGACACTATGTAAAGACCAAATCTAAGAATAATAGGAATAGAATAAGAGAAAGAAACCTAGGACAAAGGCAGAGAAAATATTTACAACAAAATTACAGAAGAAAACTTCCCCAACCTAAAGAAGGAAATGCCTATCAAGGTCTAAGAAGCGTACGGAACACCAAACAGACTGAACCAGAACAGATATTTCCCTTGGCATTTAAAAAATCGAAACACTAAATGTACAGAACAAAGAAAGAATATTAAAAGCTGCGAAAGGAAAACAGCAAGTAACATATAAAGGCAGGCCTATTAGAATGACACCCGACTTCTCAATGGAGACTGTAAAAGCCAGAAGGGACGTTCTACAGACTCTCAGAGACCACAGATATTAGCCCAGACTACTATACCAGCAAAACTCTCAATCACAATAACAGGAGAAAGAAGATTGCTGTGGGATGGTCTGTATGGCAAATTGCTCTGACTGGTCAATAAATAAAACACTGATTGGCCAGTGGCCAGGCAGGAAGTAGGTGGGACAAGGAGAGAGGAGAATTCTGGGAAGCAGAAGGCTGAGGCAGAGAGACACTGCCACCCACCGCCATGACCAGCAGCATGTGAAGATGCCGGTAAGCCACCAGCCACGTGGCAAGGTATAGATTTATGGAAATGGATTAATTTAAGCTATAAGAACAGTCAGCAAGAAGCCTGCCATGACCATACAGTTTGTAAGCAATATAAGTCTCTGTGTTTACTTGGTTGGGTCTGAGCGGCTGTGGGACTGGCGGGTGACAAAGATTTGTCCTGACTGTGGGCAAGGCAGGAAAACTCTAACTACAGAAGATATTTCATAACAAAAACCAAATTTAAGCTGTACCTATCTACAGATCCAGCCCAACAGAAGGACTAAGAGGAAAACTGCAACCTGAAGAGGTTAACCACATCGCCCCCAAAAAAGAATGAATAATCCCAGACCAGCAAATTGAAAGAGGGGAAAACACACACACACACACACACACACACACACACACACACACACACACACACACATACTCTATACTACCACCATCACCACCACCACCACCACAACAACAACAACAAAAATAAAAACAAAATAACAGGAATCAACAAACTGCTCATTAATAACTCTCAACATCAATTGTCTCAATTCCCCAATAAAAAGAAACAGACTAATAGGATGGATGTGAAAAGAAGATCCATCCTTCTGCTACGTTCAAGACACACACCTTAACATCAAGGATAGGCATTACCTCAGGGTAAAAGGATGGAAAAAAGATGTTCCAAGCAAATGAACCTCAGGAGCAAACCTTTGTAGCCATTTTAATATCTGTCAAAATAGAATTCAAACCAAAACTAATCAGGAGAGATAGGGAAGTACACTACATACTCACACAGAAAAATCCATCAGGAGGATATTGCCGTTTTTAACATCTATGCACCAAACACAAGGGAACCCAAGTTCATAAAAGAAACAAGTCTACAGCTTAAATTACATATTGACCATCACACACTAATAGTAGGTGACTTCAAAAACCCACTTTCGCCAATAAACAGGTCACCCGTAAAAAACTAAATGGAAAAAATGCTGGAGATAACTGATGGTAGAAACCAAATGGAGCTAATATCTATTTACAGAGCATTTCACCCAAACGTAAAAGAATATACTTTCTTCTCAGCACCCTATGGAACGTTCTCTAAAATGAACCACATACTTGAACAGAAAACAAGTCTCAACAGACACAAGAAAATTGAAGTAGTACCCTGAATCCTAGCTGACTGTCATGGATTAAAGCTGTGTAAAAACAAAGGCAGAAACAATAGAAAGCTTACACACTCATGGAAACTGAACAACTCACCACTGAATGGAAAATAAGTCATGACAGCAGTTAAAGACTTTTTAGAACTGAATAAAAACGACACAAAACATACCCAGACTTATGGGACACAATGAAGGTGGTTCTACAAAGCAAGTTCATATCACTAATTGCCTACATAAAAAATTGGAGAGCTCTCACACTAGTGATTCAACAGCATGCCTGAGAGCTCTACAACCAAAAGAAGAAATCATACCAAAAAGGAGTAGATGGCAAGAAATCATCAAACTCAGAAATCATCAAACTCGGAGATAAAATCAACAAAATAGAAATAGACAAAAAAAAAATACAGAGAGTCAATGAAACAAAGAGTTGGTTCTTGGGGGGGGGGGAATCAGTAAGACTGACAAACCCTTAGCCAAATTAACTAAAAGGCTGAGAGATAAGATGCAAAATAAAAACAAATCAGAAATGAAAAGGGGGACATACCAACAAACACTGAAGAAATGAGATTCATAAAGGCATACTTTAAAAATCTGCACTCTACTAAATTGGAAAATCCAAAAGAAATGGATAATAGTCTCAACACACACCACCAACTAAAGTTAAATCAAGATCAGATAAGCAATTCAAACAGATCTATAAGCCCCAGTGAAACAGAAACAGTAATTAAAATTCTACAAACCAACCAACCAACCAAACAAACAAACAAACCCATGGCTAGGTGGTTTTAGTGCAGAAATATACCAGACTTTCAAAGAGGAGCTAATGCCAATATTCCACAAATTCTTCCACAAAATAGAAATAGAAGAAATATTGCCTAATTCGTTTTATGTGACCACAGTTACCCTGATACCTAAGTCACCTAAAGAGCTATCAAAGAAAGAGAATTACAGACAAATTTCCCTTATGAGCATAGATGCAGAAATTCTCAATTAAAAACTTGCAAACTGAATCCAATAATACATCAAAAAGATCATCCACCACAATCAAGTATGTTTCATCCCAGAGATGCAGGGATGGCTCAACATAAGTAAATTGATAAATGTAATCTACCATATAAACTGAAAGACAAAGAACACATGATCATCTCATTAGATGTAGAAAAGGCCCTTGGCAAAAATCTAACATCCCTTTATTATAAAAGTCTAGGAGAGATTAGGGATACAAGGAACATACCTCAACATAATAAAAACCGTTTACAGCAAGCCCATAGCTAATGTGAACTTACATGAAGAGAAACTCAAAGCAATTCCACTAAAATCAGAACTAGACAAGGTTATAAACTCTCTCCATATCTATTCAATATAGTACTTGAAGTTTTAGCTAGAGCAAAAAGACAACGGAAGGGGATTAAGGGGATACAAACTGTAAAGGAAGAAGTCAAAGTATCTTTATTTGCAGGTGATATAAGAGTATATATGAACGACTCCAAAATTTTCACTGGGAAACTCCTACAGCTGATAAACACTTTCAGCAAAGTAGTTGATACAAAATCAACACACAAAAATCAATAGCCCTCTTATATATAGATGACAGATAAACCGAGAAACACCTTTCACATAGTTTCAAAGAATACAAACTTTCTTGGGGGTAACTCCAACCAAGCAAGTGAAAGACTCATATGATTAAAAAAAAAAAAACAACTTTAAGACACAGAAGAAAGAAATTGAAGAAGGTATCAGAAGAGGGAATGATCTCCCATTCTCATGGGAGTAATAACAAAAAAAATAGTAAAAATGGCCATCCTATCAAAAGCAATCTATAGATTCAATGCAAACCCCATCAAAATTCTGACAGAGATCTTTACATATCTTGAGAGGGCAAGTTCAGCTTCATATGGAAACACACACACACACCAAAAACAACAAAGCAAATCCCAGGGTAGCTAAAAACAGTCCTGATAATAAAAGAACTGCTGGAGGTATCACCATCCCTGATATCAACTTCTACTATGAAGCTACAGTAATAAAAACATGGCATTGGCACAAAAAACACACATGTTGATCAATGGAATGAAATAGAAGATCCGAACATAAATCACTATACCCATGGACACCTGGTTTTTTATAAGGAAGCCAGAAATACACACTGGAAAAAGTCAGTATCTTCAACAAATGGTGCTAGTCACACTGGATGGCTGTGTGTGGTAGAATCCAAGTAAATCCATACTTATGACCCTGAACAAAACTCAGCTCCAAACTGATCAAAGACCTCTACTTAATACCAGACACACTGAACCTGATAGAACACAAAGTGGGAAACTGCCTTGAACTCATTGGCACAGGAGAAGATTTTTTTGAATCTTTTGAATTTTTCCAAATAGAACACCATTAGTACAGTCACTAAGATCAACAATGAATTAATGTTACTTTGTGAAACTGAAAAGCTTCTGCATGGCAAAGGACACTGTCATTCGGACAAAGTGGCAGCCTACAGAATGGGGAAAGATATTTATCAACTACACACCTGATAAAAACCTGGGTATCAAGAAAACAAATAATCCAGTCATAAATGGGGTACAGATCTAAACAGGGAATTCTTAATAGAGGATACTCAAATGGCTGAGAGACACTTAAGGAAATGTTCCATCATCCCTAGACATTGGGGAAATGCAAATCAAAGGTACTTTGAGATTTCATCTCATACCTATCAGAGTGGCTAAGATCAATAAGCAAGTGACAGCTCGCGCTGTCAAGGATATGGAGTAAGGGGAACACTCCTCCACTGCTGGTGGCAGTACAAACTTCTACAGCCAGTATGGAAATCAGTGTGGTGGTTCCTCAGGAAGATGGGAATTGATCTACCTCAAAACCCAGCGATACCACTCTTGGGCATATATCCAAAGGATGCTCCATCCTACCACAAGGACACTTGCTCAACCATGTTCATTGCTGCTCTATTCAGAATAGCCAGAAATTGGAACCAACTTAGATGTCCCTCAACAGATGAATGGATGAAGAAAATGTGGTACATTTACCTAACAGACTATTACTCAACTTTAAAAAAAAAATGAAACCATGAAATTTATAGGTAAAGGGATGGAAAGAGAAAAAAAAATCATACTGAGTGAGGTATACCAGACCTAAAAAGACAATATGGTATGTATTCACTTGCATATGGATATTAGCTGTTAAGTCAATGACAACCAAGCTACAGTCTGTAGAACCAAAGGTTTAGTTATAAGAGTAATAGATATATACTATTATATATATCTTATATATAAGTTATATATATATAAGTTATATAGAGTTATATATAGAGAGTTATAAGAGTAAGAGATAGCACTGGGTGGTGGTGGCACATGCCTTTAATCCCAGCACTCAAGAGGCAGAGGCAGGTGGATCTCTCTGAGTTCGAAGCCAGCCTGGTCTACAGAGCAAGTTCCAGAAAAGGCTCCAAAAGCTACAGAGAAACCCTGTCTTCAAACAAACAAACAAACAAAGTCAAAGGAGCAAGAGACTAGAAGGGCAGACAGGTCTCCCTAGGAAAGGGGAATAAAATAGACAGTTATGAATGGAGAAGGAGGGGGCTAGAATGGGAGGATGAAGTATCAGGGAGAGGGGACAAAGGAATAAATATGGGGAGAGGCAGCTAAAATAAAGACCACTTGAGTGGTAATATGGAAACCCAATTGTTGTTTTACCTTCGTTACAGTGGCTGCACTGTAAACCACTAGCTGCCCGTGGCTAAGGCTGTATAGCCTGGGAGGAATTCTGTCCCCCCAGACAATGACTCTGTTGCTGTCACTAAAGGTAGTTCTAACTAAATCTCTATAGTTCTAACAAAACTCGAGATTTAAACTTGTGAGCTTAGAAAGTTAGAGTAGCAACTGGCGAACTTTCTCTTTTTGCTGGCCTCCCCGAAGCCATTCCCTTCCACATTGCCCCAACTAAAAGAAAACCCGCTCTAAGCTCCTCCATGCTGCTTCCTGTCAACCAGTTTGTTAACCCTGCCTTTTTGAGCCCAGGTTAATTTTATTTAATACAAATGCAACACATAGCTTCAATAGTTAACAAAAGGAGCATGAACAAATGTAACACATCTTTGCCTGGTTAAACAAATAGTCCACAACACCCAATACAGTAAAAGTTTCATCAAATTATATGTGTATACACACACACACACACACACACACACACACACACACACACACACAGAGAGAGAGAGAGAGAGAGAGAGAGAGAGACATATATGTATATATGTATTTACTTGTATGAAGTCTAAGTGAAATCACCAAATAACAGTGGAGACAGAACGTCAACCAGACACCTCTTGTCATCAAATGAAGCTTCTAGTACTGGGAATAGGCTACATTTAATTGAGTGGCCAAAGGGGTCCCATGGGAACCTCCAAACAATACAGGCTTGGCTATAGGTTGCTCTCTGCAAACTGAAGGCAAGGCCCTATTGCTGAAGACATTGCCTACACAACCCTGAACATGGAAATGTTTAGCCCCTATGGGCTAGTATTCTTGGTAGAGGAAAGTACCCTACCTGCTGTGTCTTGCCTGATAGAGATATTAGTGCAATGGGGGCACACAGATTGTAGGAGTAACGAGAGCCAATATCTTTGACATAAGGCTCATTGCATGGGACGGAACCCATACCTGACGCTGCTTGGGTGACCAAGAACCTGCGACTGAATAGCCCAGGGACCTAGGGGAAAACTAAACATTACTGTTCTACTAAAGAAACACAGCCATAAAATTCCTCTTAATGATATTTTGCTATATTCATAGCTTAGTGTCTTGCTCAGCCATTATCAGGGAAGCTTCCCTCCTGCACCAGATGGGAAGCAAATACTGAGACCCATGGCCAGACAAATGTGCAGAGTGAGAAATCTTGGAACATTCAAACCCTAAACAGGATGCCTCCATCCACTCCCTCCCCTCAGGGCTCAGGGAACTCTGCAGATGAGGAAGTGGAAAGAACCTAAGCGCCAGAGGGAATGGAGGACACCGAGGAAACAAGGTCTGCTAAATACAACAGGGCTGGCACACACATGAACTCACAGAGGCTGAGGTGGCCTGCCCAGGGCCCGCACAGGTCCACACCAGACGGGGTCCCAGAGCTGAAAGGAGAAGTGGACACGTGCCTCCATCTCCACCCCAGAAGCTATCTCCAGTTGATAACCATTTGCAAATGAGTATTTCGTTTTCCCCAAGGGAGTCCCACTAGGGAAATAAACTACTCTTAGGGGTAAGCCGCATACCCAGCAGTAGATGGCCAACAGAAAGTGAACGCAAGGACACCTTTGGAGGTTCCTTGTGTCATAATGTCACATCAAGGCCTTTTCTCTCTCTTTTTTAATTTACATTTTATGTTTTTTTATTTTTATTTATTTATTCTCCCTCTCTCCCTCCCCACTTCTACGGGTCCTTTAGGTAGATATTATGGCCTCCAGTTTTGTGGGTTTTTTTTTTTTATAGAATTCCTGAGTGTGTGAACAAGTGATTCTGCATCTCTGTTGCTTGGCCATTCTTAGGCTCTTCCCCTTCTGTTTGTTTTGACCTGTTCTGATGTGTTCATCTTTGTTTTATCTTACTATGTATTACGTCATTGTTATTCCTTCAAAGTCTGTTTGTTTTTTAATGAGAGACAGAAAGGGGATGGATCTGGATGAAGGGGCGGTGGGGAGGAACTGGGAGGAATAGAGGGAGAGGAAACTGTCATCAGAATATATTGCATGATAAAAGAAATATTTTCAATAAGAGAAAAACAGAAACCGAGACATGTAAACTTGTGAGCTTCCAAAGAAGATGGATATTTATGTCAACTTTCAGTACTTTTGGTAAGAATAAGGATAAAACTCAGCCAACTCTGTTAACTCTAATTTGACATTCTTCCGTAGCAGACACTGGCTAAAGCTATCATTTTAGCTCCCTCTGCTGGTCATAAATGATGTGTTTTCAGGAGGCTGGAAGGATAAGAATGAAATTCATTGTGTTTTTTGCTGCACTCCCCTGGGTCCAGGTGAGGAGACTACACGGGCTTCTTAAAGTATTTTAGAGAGTTTCATTGAGATACAATCCACACATCACGAAGTTTATTCACCCCAAGTGTTCAATGTGGTCCTTACTATATTAATAGAGTGTGAGGTGTCACCACATCTTTATTTTCCTTCTGCCACCAGCTCCTGAAAGTCATTCACCTCTTCCTGTTTTGTCCTTTAATATCCATCCATCCATCCATCCATCCATCCATCCATCCATCCATCCATCCGTCTGTCCATCCATCCGTCTGTCCATCCACCCACCCATCCATCCATCCATTCATCCATATATACATACATACATACATCTATCCACCCATTACCTATCTATCTATCTATCTATCTATCTATCTATCTATCTATCTATCTATCTATCATCTCTCTGTCATCCATCTATCATCTATGTATGTATGTTTCTATCTATGTATCTATCTATCTATCATCATCATCTCTCTCACATCCATCCATCCACCCACCCATCCACCTACCTATCTATTACTAAAGGCAGAATCTTTCCATCTTTTTATTTTTGACAATTTCAGACATGTATGCAAATGCATTGTGATGGTCTTACCTCTCTATTCCCCTTCTTATCCCTCCTGATTACCTTCTTCCCACTCACTCTCCCTCCTACTCCCCTATCTTCTTCTTCCTTTCTTATTTTTGGTGCAGGTCTCATGCACGTAGTCACAGCTGCAGTGTAATCGTGACTATAATGGCGGTGTCATATCTAGAAGACAGGGTTTCACAGAAGTTCTCCCAATCCTAGTTCTTACCACCCTTCTGTCTCCTCTTCCTTGATTTCCCCGGTCTTGGAAGGAATGTAAACATTGCATTCAAGGCTGAGCACTCAATATTCATTTATTCTCAGTACTCAGAATTACGTAAATGATGCTCTGTTATCCAAGGCTGAGAACAGCACTAGCCTATGGGTATAAGCACAAATACTTAGAAGGCAATTTGACTAAATGTCCATGTAGTAAACCAACCATGTTGGCTTTCCCTATAAGCTTATGACCAAGTTCACAGTACCAGGCATGCATTCCTTCCTGGGAAGCTGGTTTCAAGTTCCAGCAGAGAGTGGTTGGTGATTCCTAACCCGTCATGCCACTATTGCATCAGCGGCCACATCTTGTTTAGAAGGTCAGAACTGTGGCATATGGCGTCTAAAGCTGGGTAGGACAGTTCATGCCCTGCCTCCTCTAGCTGCAGAACACCTTCCATCTCCATGAAAGCTGGCAGCACAGAGGAACCTTTCAGCTTAGTTCCAGCTTGATGTCTCTGCGTCCTGTTCCTAAAACACATCGTTTTTAGCAGTGGAACCCTATACCATCTACTTCTAATAGACAACCAAGAGCGATGTCAATAGCCTGTGTCATTTTGGGAGTCTCTGGGATCTCCCTGGCCAATAACTCATGGGGAGAGATCCCACACTTGGCTTTGGGATTTTTGTTTAAAAACATATGGCTTCCTTGAAGAGCATTACCGAACCATGCAGGTTATCGATGTTCAATTTCAAAATTACATTTTGAAAAACAGCTGTATTTTGTAGAGCTTAGAGCAGTGTATTTCCATCTTTTCCCCCATTTATCCTTAATTTTGGTTAACCCAGCCCTTACTCTTTGTCTATCTACCTACCCCATCTCCATTTAAATCTTTCTCTGCCTAGTATTTCTCTTCTCTACTTTCAGACCAAGCGTGTTTTTCTATCCTCGGTTCCCTGTGCAGTGTTTTTCATAATGTCGGCCCAAAATTTCCTTCCCCATAGTAATGAAGGGCTTCCCTTTTTTACATATCCTCACCAATTTAAAAAAGAATGCTTTTTTGATAGTAGCTGTTCTAGCTTCACTCTGTGTTGCTGTGACGAACATCGTGCCCCAAAGAAACTTGATAGAAGAAAAGGTTTATTTGGCTCCCATTTCTGGATCACAGTACATCTGCTTCACTTCCTGCCTCTAGGTTCCTGCCTTGAATTCCTACTTTGGCTTTCCTCAACGATAGACTAGAACTTGTAAATCAAATAAAAGCTTTCCTACCCTGAGTTGCTTTTGATTATAGCATTTATCACAGTAGCCAAAATCAAAGTAAGACATTCCTTATTCAGTATGTAGTTTACAAATATTTTCTTCCCAAGCCTCTTGACTCTATTATTTCCTTTGCTGTGTAGACTTTTTAGTTTGATGCAACACCATCTGTCATTTTTTAAATTTTGTTGTTGATATTTTGGGGTTCGTATGCTAAAAACTATTGTCTGTACTCAAAATAAAAAAGATCTCCATCTGTATTTTCTTTCTTGTTTTGTATTCTCAGATATCAATATTCATCTTGAGTTAAGTTTTAAGGGTCTGAGATGAACCCATTTCATTTATTTGCATGTGTTCAGTTTTCTCAGCCCTATTATAAATGATTCTGTCCTTTCCTGTGGTGCAGCGCTCACACCTTTGTGGAATATCAGCGAGATTTTGTTGAAAATATGGGGTGTTATGGCTTCAGCTTTAAAAAGGTTTTCTTAGGCTTGCTAAAGCTATTCATGTTTCCGTGTTTCCATATAAATGATAAGACATAGTTTCTATTTCTATGGACAATATCATTGGAATTTTGACAGAAATATTGAATCTATAGATTGCTTTGGGCAGTAAGTATATTTCAGTAAACTTTACCTTCCAGTCCATGAACATGAAATATATTTTCACTCATTTGTGCCTTCCATTTTTTTTTTCATCCTTGCTTTCTAGTGTTCAATGACTTCATCTTTTACCTCATGGTTTTATTCACTCCTACACATATTATTTTTCTGATGGGACTGAATTTTTGATTGTTTTCTCGTTTGCTAGTATGTAAAAACCAATGATTCTTATACATTGGTTTTGTTCTCTAACTTCACCATATTCATCTATTAGATCTAACAGGTTTTTATTTTTATTTTTTATTTTTTGAGTCTCTAAGATTTTTCTCTGTGCATGTCATCTATACACAGAGATTATTTAACTTTCTCGTTTCTAGTGAGGAAGCCTTTTTCTTTCTTCACTGCCCTGCCTAGGGCTTGCAGCTCTGAGTTAGGTAGCAGTAGGATGGGCGTCCTGTAAATGGACGTTTCCTTTCCAGACTGCCAGGTCCCAAATAACCGACTCAGAGGCTGGATATGACTTATAAATGCTCGGCTGGTAGCTCAGGCTTATTACTAAAGAGCTCTTACATTTTAAGTTAACCCATATTCCTTACTAGGGTCTGCCACATGGCGGTACCTTTAGTAGCTCCCTCTCCTGCTCCCTCTGCATCTGGCTGGTGACTCCTGACTCAGTCCTTCTCCTTCCCAGCATTCTCAGTTTGGCTTTCCTGCCTAACTTCCTGCCTACTGGCCTGTCAGCTTTTTATTAGCCAATGAGAGTAATACATATTCATGGTGTAGAGAAGGATTGTTCCACAGCAATGTCCTTATCTTTATTCTATTCTTAGAGGAAAAGTCTTCAGCATTTTGCTATTGAGAATGATGTTTGCCATGGGCTTATAGGGCTTTTGGCCTATTGAGTTTCTTCTATTTCTAATTTATTGAGTGTCTATACAACAAACTTCTATCTGGATAGGATACTGTGTTGTAAGTGTTCTTGCTCACTCATCGAGATGATCATATGAATCTGCTCATCATTCTACTAATGTGGTATCTTGATTTGCTCACGTTTAGTCGTTGTACTCCAGGGATAAATCCCACTTGATGATGGCAGATGATCTTCTCTATTCTACTGAATTCATTTTGCAATTGTTTCCTTGAGGATTTTTAAAAGCTAATTTTAAATGATTTATTAGTTTTATTTTATGTGCATTGGTTTTTTGCCTGAATGTATGTCTGTGTGCAGGTGCTGGATCCCTTGTAACTGAAGTTACAGACAGCTGTGAGCTGCTATATGGTTGCTGGGAACTGAACCCAGGTCCTCTGGCAGAGCAGCCAGTGCTCTTAACCACTGAGTCATTTCTCCAGCCCCTTCTCGAGGGTTTTTGTGTCTATGTTTATCATAGTATTGGCATATAGTTTCCCTGTTTTTAGTGCTTTTGTTTGGCTTTGGGATTAGGTCAATGATGCTTTCATAAATAAATTTGTCTGTCTTTCATCCTTTTTCATGTTGTATTTTTGAGAAGTTTGAGAAAGACTGATGTTAATTCTTTAAATGTTTGGTAGAATCAGGTCTTGGACTTTCCTTTGTTCAGAGATTTTTAATTCTTGACTCAGTCTCATTACTGGCTATAAATACATTTAGCCTAATTATTTTTTATATTTCATCTTACTAGGTTGCATGTTTCTAATATGTTTGTTTTAGGTTATCTAACTGATTGCTATTCAATTTCCATGACTGTCTCTGATTTTCTTTTCTTTTGCAGTTTTGGGCAGTGGTATTGCTTCTTTCATTTGTCAGCTTAACTCTTTAGAGCCTCTCTCTACATGTATTTATTCTGGTTAAAGGTTTATCAATTTTATTTTTTCAGAAAACAGATCTTAAGTTTACTGTTATTTTCTATGGTTTTCTCATCACCATTTTATTTGTATTCTGCACTGGTCTTTATTATTTATCCCGGTAACTTTAGGTTTAGCCTGTTCTTTTTCTAGTTCTTTGGGTTGTAAAGTTATGTGCTTTGTTTGAGGTCTTCCTTTATTCCTCGTTGTAGTCATTGCCTCCTATGCCCGCCTTTGCTACATCCTCTGTTTTGGTAGGTTATGTTTCAATTTTCATTTGCCTCATGATATTTTTAACTTTCCTTTCAAATTTTTTTCTGACCCATTACTCATTCAGGACCACACTGTTTAATTTCCACATATTTGTGAAAATCCAATTTCCCTCCTGTTATTGAATTCTAGGTTCCTACCACTATGGTTGGAAGTGCTATGTGATATCTCTCCCATCTCTTTAAAATTGTTGAGTCATGGCCCAAGCTGTGTCTGTCCAGGAGAATGTTCCATGTGCACTTGGGGAAGAGCATTTTATTGTTGCTGGCTAGAATGTTATGGATGTCTGTTAGGTATATTTGGTCTACAGAATTGTTAAAAGTTTTGTATTTCTTTACTGATTTCTGTCTCTGTGCTCCATCATTGACAGGCAGCTCTACATTCCTTACTATTACTGTTTTGTTTTCTATTCTTTCTCCAACTCTATTAATATTTGACTTAAATGTTTAGACGTCTTCATAATTGCTATATCACCTTAATAAGTTAGTCATCTTATCATTGTATAATGGTTTTATTTTTCCCTTGGCATAGTTTTTTTGCTTCAAAACTCAGGTCCCCGTGGCTACAGAGCAAGCACTCTGACACACTAAGACATCTCATCTGTTAGTCCCTTGTTTTATCTTTTTTCCTTCCTACCACACATTCCTCCCCTCTTTTACTTAACACAAAGCTTCCATAAAGTATCTCACAGGTATAACAGCGAATCTTAAGCTGGTAACAAATTATCTGCATTTAAAAATGAACCTCTTCTTCAACTTTTTGTATTACTGACATAATTTACATGACTGAATTTTATCTACTGTGCATTTACTTAATTCTTGGTACATACAGTTATTTTAAATGCTGTACATCTGTGTCATTTTTTTCCTTTTAAATTTTATGATCGAGTAAGAAGTGATTTACAAACCACCACTACAGAAATGATCATTCTCGTCATTCCCATTCAGATTTGACTCTATGCCAACCTATTTAGTGAACTTATACATCAGAATATTTTAATGCAGTTGATCAATATCTTTTCATTTAAACTTAAAGAACTCCACTATTTCTTTTAAAGGTCTTATGGTGTCTCATAAGTCCTCTTGGATTCCACACTCCATCATTTTTCTTCTCTGTTCCTCTGATTGATTTTTAAATGCATGGAACTTGTTGAACTCAGTGACTTTCCTACTTGATTAAGTCTGGTATAGAAACTCTGTGAAAAGTTTTTAAGTTTGGTATCTTCTTTCCTGTGGAATTTGATTGGTTCTTTTTAAAAAGTCTTTATATCTAATTTTTTGTTAGATGACTTTGAGAATTCTGTTGCTTTAGGTTTAACTAACTGTAGTGTATTTTGTTCTTCTAGTGGTATCTCATTTCTTTGTTCTTCCATAACCTATACGATATCTATTCATATCTATATTTATATATCTCACACATATATCCATGTGATTTATAGATCACACATATATAATTTATGTACAATTAAGATGACTACTATCATCTTTATATCTACTTGTGCAGAATATCACATCTGTATCTTGATCTTCAGCAAGCAAGGCACTGACCATTGCCAAAAATTT
The DNA here is from genome assembly GCF_004664715.2 of Peromyscus leucopus. NCBI lineage: Eukaryota > Metazoa > Chordata > Mammalia > Rodentia > Cricetidae > Peromyscus > Peromyscus leucopus. The sequence continues at coordinate 14,826,566 of NC_051078.1, read as the reverse complement.
GGTGAGGTTAAAGAACTTTAAATAGGCCAAAATAAAAAATTAACTTATTAGCCTAAGCAACCTAAAACCTTCTAAAGACTACTTGCTATATTTAATATCATATAGAAGCAATGATATCTACATAAAAATCTCATGTATACAAACCCCAAGTTTCCAGTCAGGCAGTGGTGGAGCACGCCTTTAATACCATCACTTAGGAGGCAGAGGCAGGTAGATTTCTGTGAGTTTGAGGCCAGCCTGGGCTACAGAGTGAGTTCCAGGAAAGGCGCAAAGCTACACAGAGAGACCCTGTCTCAACCCCCTCACCTCCCCAAAAAAAATAAAAAAGTAAAAACAAACTCCAAATTTCCACAAACTTCCAATGTAGACATATATTGACATGTTGATGATCGTGGGAGTCCATTGAACCATGCAAAAAAAATATCCATGCCTTTGACTGGAAGCTTTTCTACGTAGTCTCCTCTTTACAAACTCTGACATTGTTTTCACCTAAAAAATTTTACTTTCTTTGTTCTCAGAAAACATCCCAATTCCAGTATCTGTTCATTTCCTTCCTGCTTGCCTTCTAGTCCTGAGATGATGAGGAATTCTCGTATAGAACAGTGCTGATGGGGCTCAATGTTTCATGTTACACTTTACAGACATTGCCAAGTCTTAGCGCTTGAGTATATATGTGCATGTGAATTTATGCTATATAATAACTGCTATTATTATTTTTGTTTTATGAGACAGGGCATCACATTGTAACCCAAGCTGGCTTTGAACTTACCATGTAGCCCAGACCGGTCTGAGACTCACAATCCTCCTGCCTCAGGCTCCTCGTGCTAAGATTACAGGAATGAACAACCAGGCCCAGCTAGCTCTCAATATTTCAAATATATCCTTGGGAAATTTAAAGTGATAAATTACAACTTAAGTCTGCTGATGCAAATAAGATGAAAACTGAACATTTTATTTTACTTTTCGATGAAGGCTCTTTGGGCCTGCATTGTAAGAAGCATTTCAAAGTTTGGACTGCCTTTGAAAAGAGAATGCCAAATATGTTAAAGTAGGCACTCAGTTTTCAGTGTAGAGATGGATCCCAGAGTCGGTGTGCTGACGTGGTTCTTTAAGTGCTAAGCGTATTTGCAACGGAGACTGTGTATGTGCCGTGCACTGACTGAGATTTCTGTAGGAAATCTTTGTTTCTCTGTGAAACCCACAAGCCTGCCATTGACCTGCACTCACAAAACCCTGTTGATTTAAACACGGTCCCCAAGGTGGAACAAGAGCAAAACCACAAGGCTCAATTGACGGAGCTTAGGTTACAGGAAGCATATTTAATAGCAGATAGTTCCTGTTTTCATTGTTTTCCATTTAAGTTCCCGCAAAATCAGATTTAAATAGATGCTGCTGCTATTGGGAGAAGATTCAGTTTCACATCCCCAAAGAAATAGTTTTGTACAAATTCACTCTACCTTGGCCTCACATATAATAGGCCTAAGTCTAGCCAAACGGAGCAAGATGAGTATCACACTAAAACAGCGACAGAGGAACAACACCAAACACGTGTGCTCTTTCGACTTCAAGGAAGCCCTCGGTAACCAGGGGTTATGTGCTGGTGAATGGAGGAGAAGAGGTATTTCCTTTGAGAGAAATCTCGTTTTGTCTGTTTTAGAAACACAATACAGATTGGTATTAAGGATTGCTGGGGGAAGAAAAAAGGAAAAGCTATAATGTCTAACTAATGTCATCGTTCAGAAAGGTCCTTGTAGCTGGAGTTCTCTCCAGTCCCGCTCAGACCCGCAGCTATCAGACCCACATAAACACACAGATGCTTATATTATTTAAACTGTTTGGCCTAATGGCTCAGGCTTCTTGCTATCTAGTTCTTATATCTTAAATGAACCCATTTCTATTAATCTACAAGTTGCCACGTGGCTTGTGTCTTACTGGTACCTTACATCTTGCTTCTCATGGCAGCCATGGCTGGCAGCGGGCAGTGTCTCCTGACTCAGCCTTCCACCTCCCAGAATTCTCCTCTCTCTTTGTCCCGCCTATACTTCCTGCCTGGCTACTGGTCAATCGGCACTTTATTTAGTAACCAATCAGAGCAACACATTCACAGCATACAGATATCCACAGCCAGTCCTGGCTTTGGCCATGTTCCTGGAGTTTTTCTCTTGAAAGACATGCACTCTAGCTGAACTGAGCTGATGCCAATGCTAATAATGATGTTGATGATAACTAGTGTTTACTGAGCACAAAGTATGTCTTCTAAGACTTAAGTGTTAAGTAGATGTGTATGTGCATACATGAACTTATATGAGATACCACACACATAAAACATGATTTAATAAAAATTCATAATGGTTTGGATTAATGCTGTATATAGTCTATATAGTTTGATAGAAATGAAGGTATGAGGTTGCATATTTTCTTATGCCACTGCTGTATGACAAAACTTTCCCTGGGGAGAAGCAACACCCATACATGTCTACTCACTACATAGGGAGCCCATGACAATCTGGAGTACAGATAACACCAGGACCCACTTGGTGAACCATTGAGTTTTTTTTAGGATTACTTACAGGAATATGGGTGAGGGGTCACTTACAGGGGCAGAAATGACTCAAAGACAGCGGCATCACCAAAGCCCAATCCAGCACAGGTGATAGCTCACAAAAGCTGAGAACTTGGAGCACACTGCACAGCCTGCAGGCAGCTCACCAGGTTGAAGAGTTGGTCTAAACCTCTTCCAGCTCGTTTCTGCTTCTGCCCGACGGCTGGTCCGGTCTCAGAGCCTTCTTTGTAGCTATACTTTCTTCTGTCCGACAGGGACGCTCAGCTTTTCTTGTTTACCCTGGCAGGGTGGGGCCCTAGAGAATCTGGTCAGTTTCAGGAACTTCCTGTCTTGAGTTGTTTACTTTCCTGCTTAAGGAGCTTCCCTCCCAGATAGAGTGTTTCGATCTCAGAGGACACTGTTAAAGAACAGCCACTAATGGTACACAACAGCCACTGATGAACTAAACAACCTCAGGTGACTTGTTCTCTGAGTCCTAGTTTCTTAATGAGAAAAATATCATAAGGGCTAAGTCACTGTGTTTTGGAAGAAAGAAATGCTGGCCAGTATCAGAGACCAAGATTCCATTTCTGGATTCAGTGAGAGAGTTCAGGGTGCTAGGAGCAGCCTGCAGGAAGGCTTTCTGTTCCCCTTGGACTCTGAAAGTACAGGATTTCTTGGAGGAGCTTCTCTAAGTGGTAGCTTCAGTTATGGATTAATATAATAATCTAGGAGAAGATAAGTGAGGACTATTGAGGTCTGACGGAGAAGCATGTTCCTACAGGATTGCATGCTATTGCACAGTATAAAGGGATAGAGGCCTGGGGTAAGAGACCAAGCTAGAGTTCTAAGTTGGTCCAGCTCATACAAAGTTCTTTGGCTAGCATTCTAGAGAACTGCAGCTCCTTCCTGGGGACAGAAGGAACCATTCAAGAATGTATGCAGGGGAGTGATGTCACTTGTTTGTTGTGATGGCTACTCTGTAGATTATAGGGGCATTGATAGTGTCCTTAGCTCTTTCTTGATCCCATGTGTAAGCAAACTCAAGACCTTGAATGCTTTGGCTTGGGGATGGCCATCCAATGATGGAACAGATGTTTGACTCTGATTTTTTTTATCGCCTTATCTTGGTGTGAACTGTCTCTTTGGCTGAGGTAACTGGTGTGGTTCAGTGGACAGAGAAGCGACGTCTCTACTCACAGGTATGGCTGGGACATGTGGATTCTCTTTTCTGTCCGTTGCTTTATGTTTGTTTGTGGATTGTGTACTTAACATGTGTAATCGTTAGTTTTTTTTTTTTTTTTTTTTTTTTTTTTTTTTGGTTTTTCAAGACAGGGTTTCTCTGTGTAGCTTTGCGCCTTTCCTGGAACTCACTTGGTAGCCCAGGTTGGCCTCGAACTCACAGGGATCCGCCTGCCTCTGCCTCCCGAGTGCTGGGATTAAAGGCGTGCGCCACCACCGCCCGGCTGTAATCGTTAGTTTTAATTGTCCACTTGACACAATCTACAATCACCAGAGAAGACACAGTCTCAATCAGGAAAAGATTGGGCTGTCCATGAACATGTTTGGGGGGATTCATCTTTATTTATGCCAATTGATATGGGAAGACCTGAAAGTGTGGAGTACCCTTCCCTGGGTGCAGGTTATGGACAGTATGAAAAGGAAGAAAAGGAGCTGAACACAAACACAAGAACAAAAATGTCAGGTGGCGGTGCTGCACGCCTTTAATCCCAGCACTTGGGAGGCAGAGCCAGGTGGATCTCTGTGAGTTCAAGGCCAGCCTGGTCTACAGAGCGAGATCCAGGACAGGCACCAAAACTACATGGGGTGGGCGGGGGGGGGGGGGGGGGGGGGGGGGAAGAAGAATGAAAATGTCTCTGTACTCATGACTGTGGGCGTGACTATTGCTTCCTTAAATTTCTCTGCACTGATGGACATAACCTGAAATCATAAGCCAAAACAAACTCTTTCTAGCCTAAATTGGTTTTTTTCAGGGATTTCCTTTTTAGCATAACAATTGGGGAGGAAATTAAGACAACATATTAAATGCAACTTAAATGTAATCTGAGGTTGACTTTCAACTGTTTCCTCTGGATTGCAGCCATTTATTGTGAGCTCATGTGTGCAGTACTGAAGCAAAGAGAATCATTTTCTAATGTTAATCTCAATAAAACAATAGTAATGAATATATGAAGTCACTTTGTTATGCTTGTCTCCAGTAGCATGCTAGGTGAGCAAAAACATGCAATCAAATCCAACTTTGCATGTGATCTGTTCTTTCAGGAGTGGTTTGTCTGTCCTTCTCTTGACTTTGAATAGAAACCTGAGTTCACGATCATCGTCTATAGTCCCAGAAGAGTGCAAGAAAACCATGTTTTAAAATGAAATTAGATAATAATGTGCTTTTAGGTAATATTTTCTCGAGCATCAATTACTATTTTATAAAATGTTCATCATGATGTCAACATCTGCCTAATTACAAGATTAAAGTTGACTATGTAAAATAAAGAGTTGGTTGGAAGAAATATGGCTACTTAGGCTTTCTAGTGGAGCAGGCACTTAACCCTGAAATTATGGTTAATATTTCTTTAGAATTTGGTGGGTTCTAGGCTTGTGGTTATGTCAGAAAGTTTTTTTTAACATAGCCACAAATGATAATAAATAGTATCCAAAACATAAATAATTAATAGCTTAATTCTAAGAGAAATAATGTTGAAGGTCTGTGTAAAAACGGTTGGAAAATTTTATGATTTTTTTTTGAGAGAAAAGTATGTATAATAGAAACAAATATATTTGCTTTGAGTTGTTCACAGAGTGACTTAGCACTCTTGGAGCACTTTATGTTTTAGAAAGACTGTTAAATCCCATCTGGTCTTTGTAAAATCTTTTACTATCCCCTGCTGGGACAGGCAGACACTGGTTTGCATGACTATGTGTTCCCAAAATATATTTTGAAACTATCCAGTGGATTTATACCAACTGTAGAAGGATTGACAGGAGACCGCATTTCCATTATAATACTTTCAGGAATGGAGACAAATGTCATCAGGTCACAAAAGATCCATCAGTTTTACACTGTGTGACATTTTGGAAGGAATGTGAATGATTAGTGGTTTTCAAAAGTTTTTGGAATTCAACATCCTGTGTCAATATTACTTGAAAAATATTTATAGGTTCTGAGTCAGTGATATGCAATTTATCCTCTATGGAATTTATTCTAGAATGTGTGGAGTATTGCCTTGAACTTTAGTCATCCTAATAAATTGCTGGGAAGTATTATTATCAATAAACATGCTGTTTTGCTCTCTTGAGAAATTTTAATTCTACCATGACAGCCATATATATCTGGAAATCAACACAACCATTGTTGTTCGAAAGGATATAATTGAATTCAGAAGAATTTGTTCAACCACTTCCATGTTCGGGAAAATATGATGGGCCCTTGAGAAATGACAGAAATTGTACATGACTCATATCTTTAAACAACTGATGAACTGGGTGGAGAGTTAGATAAAAAACAAGGTAAGCTTTTAAAAAAAAATACAGGAAGAATGAAATACAGGGAAAAGTCAGCTGGAGAGATAGCTCAGCAATTAAGAGCACTTCCTGCTCATGCACAGGACTTGGGTTAGCACCTATAGGTTGTCTTACAATTATTCATAACTCCAATTCCATCATAATTCCAGTTCCAGGGACCAGATTTCCTCTTCCTGCCTTTATAGACACTGCAAGCACATGTGTGCACATACATACACTCAAGCAAAACACTCTTAGACATCAAATAAAATAAAAATAAATTAAACAAAGAAATACAACAGAGAAGCATGCTAGCAGAAACGAATAATTAAATTTGATTGGCATCCAAACAGAAACATAGCTTTGCAATCAAAACGAGCTTTTAAAATGAAGTACAGTTTCAACTGAAAGGTTCTATGTAGATATCACCATATATAAAGTGAAAAGCAAGTTTCACAACTTATAATACTTCAAAATACAACCACAAGGAAGTCAGAGTAGAGTGGGAAGTGGAAGAACACCTGTATCCTAACCTTGGTGCCAGAACTGATTGGGTGAACATAGGCAGCCTGCTGAGTATTCATTGGAAGCTGAACAACTTCATGAAAAAGGAAACTTACTAAGGTTACAGGTCTGGAGGTCCACGGTTGAGGGGCCACATCTGGGGATGGTCTTCTTGCTGTGATTGTCCCCAGATGTCACGGGACATCACATGTCAAGGGGTAGGAAGCATGTGTGTGTGTGTGTGGTGCGTCTCACCAGGATTTTGTTACGGGGGCAGCACCCTGATGACCTTGCCTGACTGTAAGCACCTCCAGAGGCTCGGTTTGTAGACGTCATAATTGAATTATATTTTCACTCTTTTAACATCTCACACTGGCGTTACGTTTTTATACACGAACTCCTCAGGGACACACTCCAACTGTGGTAGGAGGTGATATTCTGGTGGAAGTTAAGTAAATGTGGACTTCCCATGTGAAGACAGTTCCAGCCGTAAATGAGAAAGTGGTAGGGTTTCGAAGGAGCAGGAGTTGGATATGGGAGGGAAGAGGATAAAGCTGGAGTTATTGTAGATAAGGCAGGATTTTATTCACAGGTAAAATATTTGGGCGCAGATCATGGTGGGTAGTTGTGTCGTGTGACTTTTGCTTCTTTGCTGTGTTTTGCACATTTGAGGTTTTTATCTTTCAGCTTTCACTTTCCCCTCTTCCAACTCAATTTGATTTTTCCCCCGCGGATCTTCTCAGAGGGGTGTCTGTGTGAAGTCCAGCTGTGGGGACTGGTGGAGCTTGTCATTGATTGGCAAACAGTTGTGTAATCCCAGCTTGGCTCGGTGCCAGCAGGACCAGGGATGAGGCCGTACACAGCATAACATGGCCAGCAGGGCTGGAGTGAGGCTGCACACACAATAACATGGCAATTAGATGGAGTCTTGATGGTTGCACCTTGAGTTCTGTGACCCTGATGAGGGACAGGAACACAAATGCCAGTCCCAGTGACATTTGTCAACTGACTAGGTGTTATGACTGGATCCCCAGGCCTAAGGTTAACTCCAGGACCACTGAAGTATACAATTCCATCTTGCAGTGACTGTTGGGACCTCAACAATCAAAACCCTAGTCCCACACTGAACTTGGGGACCACTAGAGCTAAAGAGCTAAAGCTCTCATCTCTCAGGCACCTGGGAGCCCCCTGGAACTGAGCCGCGGCCCTCCACTGACCTCTGGGGACACAGTCCTGGTCCCCAGGAGCTTTTGGATCCTCTCAGAGCTGGAAGCCTGGTTCATGATACTCTCCGAGCCTACAAAGCTGTTCTCTCATGCTGCTGGGGCCAGAGGCCTCAACGTATCTTTTTCTTTTTAATGCTAGCATGTACACATGTAGTGGTGTGTGTGCATGCATGTGTTTTATTGGACTGATATGCTTTGTATTCCAGTACCTGCATCTGGGAAACATACTGCTAAGGCAATGGCTACTGGCAGTAAGTGCATGTGGCTACAGGAGTGTGGCATGGGAGATTCTACATTGTCAGAATGTGGGCTGTCTTCTGTACAACTACAAGGCTAGTCCCCTTATAACACATGCCTAGGAAGGTCAAGGTGGTTCAAATTATGATGAACATAGGCCTTCATTTAACCTTTAATTAAAGTAAGAGATTCCCATGACTATTAGGTTGGGCTAAAGCTTGTTAAGAGATCTATTCTTTCGTTTCTTTTTGGGGGCAGTGTTTGATATTGGTTAGCAATAAATTGATGAGTTCTGACTCTATTGTAGGTATAGCCATGCCCTGGATCAAAGCTGCACTAACTGTACATGCTGGATTTTACCCATGACTGCAAAGTAACCTGGTCCTCTAACCCACTTAATTCACTTCAAATGTGATGATGGTAACCAAAGAGGGCCAACATGATTTTATAAGGCTTTTTGTAGCATTGGGGGCCTCAAAGAAAAGTTAGACATGGCTGAGAAGCAGTTTCTTCCATGGGACCAATTTAATATTTTACATCTGAGCTGCATCCTTTCATCCTTAAAGGGGAAGAAATCAGTCTGGGCCAATGTTCCTAGGAACAGTCGAACTGTGTGTGGATTCTGTTTTTAACCCGGAGAACACAGGGCATTGCACAGAACTTAAGAATTCATATATGTAGGCATTAATTCTAATATTTATTGACTATTTAATATATACTACACACCGTTCTAGAGGCTGGAAAGACATCAATAAACAAAACCAGTCTTTGACACCATAAAGCTTCTCTAGTATACAAACAGTAAAAAATATTAACATGTGTAGAATATGATTTAAGGTCATGATAAATGGTTGCGAAAAATAAAGCAACATGGAAGGATAGAGTGATAGGTGTTCTAACTTACACAAACCCAGGGCATGCTTATCTGGCAGCTGACATTAGCAGAGACTTGAAGGAAGACAGCCATGTGTTGGGACACATTGAAGAACTGTGTGGACGTCACCCAAGGCTGGGAGGAAGCATGATGTTTTCAAATGGCCACAAGGAACCTGGTGTAGAGTGCGATGCATAGAGAACAGTTGGGCTTCTCAAGTACAACAAGGCGTCTACATTAGATTTGTAATGCGATAAAGAAAATGAGTCTTTGGTAAAGATTGTACATAGAGATGCAGGCTGTAACATGTTTCAGAGTAGAGGCGGAGTGCTTAGCATTGGTAGGTGTCAGCTCAAGTTTATGAATGATGGGAATAGAACAGGAAGGCATGAGTTGGTGAAGAGTGGTTAGGTGTGAGAGATGAGTTGAGTCCAGGCTTTGGGTCCACACATAGGATAAATGTTAATGACGTAAACTTGCATTTCTCAGATTCAAAAAGGAACCACAGAGGGGAAATTGGAAAGGAAGGATGATAGGCAAGACAAGTTATAAGACTATTAGGTCTTGACACAGGGCAGGAAAGAAGAAGCGGGTAGAAGTAACTCCATTGGTTAAACAGGGACTAAGTGCATCAAAATAATTCACCTGTTTGAAGATATTTTATGTCATATTTTAAGTCATGATCAGTATTTCAAAAATGTATTGAACTCACCAATCTTTTGCTTTTTGGTAGAGTCTCCTGGTATCTTTTTGTTATAATCTTGACAATCACATTAATCTGTTACCTGACTCTAAAAAGTGAGCTGGAGATGTGGCTCAGTTGGTAGAATACTTGTCCAGCATGCATAAAGGCATAGATTTGATTCCTACCCTGTGAAAACTGGGGGAAATGGCACATAGTTGCAATCCAGTATCCAGGAGATGGAGACAACAAGATTATAAATTCAAGGTCACCTTCAACTAGTTATCATGTTCAAGACCATCATGGGCTATATGAAACTCTGTCCCCCCAAATGGTTAATTGTTGTTGGGTTTTTTTTCTGGAAATACATAGAGAAGCAGGTTGTTGCTCTGTTTCCCTGGGTTGGCGTGTGCTTTGTAGTGACTCTCTGGATTAAGGAGAGCAACAAGCACCTGATCAAAGGTCTCAGTCAAGCAAGCATTATGCACTTAGACAGTCCCAGCTTGGCTAGCTGTGTGACCTCACATAAGATGCTTAACACCAACAGGCTTTAGTTTTATCAGATGTGTAATTATTGACTGGGACCATCTCTGCAATAGAAGAACTTTTGTTTACTAAAATTCAGCCTATAACAGGACCATGCAATGTAATTTAAAAAAAAAAAAAAAACCAACCCATTTATAGTAGTTAGCAAAACCGCAGAATGACAGTTGCTACAAGGAACTGTAGAAAACACACCCTCCACTCCCCAAATGGCTTTAACTGAAGATTCTTCATGAGGTGGCTCCAAGTTTGGTTGACATTCTTTTTATGACTATGAAGTGTCTCCTATGAAGTCATAAAATTATCATCCCCACTTTAGGGATGTGTCAGCTGAGAAGCAGGTATGCTAAGTCATCCAGGGTCAAAGCCAGTAAACGATGCAGCTAGGCTTCACTCTCTCAGGTTCTCTGACCTGGAGCATGCTTGTCATCATTGGGCTCTATCATGCCTTCTAAAAGCGCCAAGTCAGTACGCTTCCCGTGGCCACACCGCTTTGTGAACTGTAGTTAAGTGGAAACTTAAGTGAAACATCTGTCAGAAGCTTGAAAAGCAAAATCATCCTGTGATCAAAGACCTGATTTATGTATGTATGTATGTATGTATGTATGTATGTATGTATGTATGTATTTATTTATTTATTTATAGACAGGGTCTCTATATGGAGCCCTAGATGTCTGTCCTGGAGCTTGATATGTTGGTCAGCCTGGCCTCGAACTCCCAAGTGCAAAGGCATGCGTTGCTGCCACACCTGGCCCAGAGATTTGGTTCTAGAAAGGGAAGGGGGCTCTGCTTTTAGAACGCAGGGGTAGATATTTGGCCACTAGAGGATACTGTGAGGACAATAGCCTCATGACAGAGCAAGTACCTTGATTAGGCCTGACTCCGCAGACAGTGGTATTGTGTTTTATGGCCTTAGAGAGCAGGGTCCCTTAACTGCTACTGAAGCTCTGTGCCTTGGTTTCTAGTGGCGTTGTTGGTGCTTCTGTTTCAGGGTATCTCTCCTGTTGGGGCTGTTTTCCTATATCAGTGTGGGTTCCTCAGCTCCCTAGGGTTTCCTCTTTTCACCAAGAGACCTATCTTGTGAATGATTTCCCAAAGATTATGCTCTTGAGTGATGCTAAATGCACCCCCCCTCCATTTGGCACATCTGTTTCAGGCGAATGCCTTGTCTAAATTTAGTTCAATGGAATTGTATTTATTATGGTGGTTGTAGTGTAAACGGCCCCCACAGGCTCATATATTTGAATGTTTAGTCACAAGGAAGTGGAACTGTTTGAGAAGGATCAGGAGGTGTGGCCTTTTTGGAGTAGGTGTGACTAGGGATGGGCTCCGAGGTTTCAAAGGCCCATGCTAGATCCAGTGTCTCTTTTTCTGTGTGCTGCCTGCAGGTCAGAATATAATTCTCTCAGCTACTGCTTCAGTGCTATACCTGTCTGCTGCCCCCCATGATGATCATGGACTAATCCTCTAAAAACTATAGGCAAGCCCCCAAATAAGTGCTTTCTTTTTATAAGAGTTTCCTTGGTCATGCTGTGTCTTTACAGTAATAGAACACTAATACATTTATTTATGTTTTATACTTTGGTTTGTGTGTTTCTGGGTTTGTGTGTGCGTGCATGCGTGCATGCGTGAGTGCGTGCGTGCGTGTGCATGTGTGTGTGTGTGTGTGTGTGTGTGTGTGCGCACACACGCAACTGTATAGAGACCAGAGGTTAATGTCAGATGTCTTGCTCTATTGCTCTTCATCTATTTTTTTGAGACAGAGTCTCTCCAGTGGGCACTCAGGATCTACCTGTCTCCATTCCCAAGTGCTTGGGTTACAGATGTGCTCCCTTATGCTGGGATTTTCGTGAGAGCTGGGGCTGCAGACTCAGGTTCTCAAGACTCATGTGATGCAAGCATTTACCTCCTGACCCACCTTTGCCATCTCCCAAATTTTATTTTGACCTGTTTCTTTGATCCTGCTTGTGACATATCACAAGCATGTAATGGCCAGGAAAAATTTCAGTCTTGCCCTGTGTGGTTGCTCTATTAAACCTAGCTTTATTCATGTTGATGTCAGTTTCTAAAAGAAGCTAGATTTTAATCAAAGATCCCAATGCAGGACTTTATGTATTCCTTTAAACCCAACATTCAATAGGACAATGCTTAGGGTTGGAATAAATAAATAAACAAACATAAAATGCCACTTGATAAAGTTCATCAGGTGAAATTAAACAAGGCCAATTAGAAGTAAGATACATGAACGTTTTCTAGGTATCAGAGTTGGCGACACTTAGTGCTTATGCTCTGTGCTTCCTCAAAGGGTAGCAGGAGACAGAGGGACTGTATGTCTCCTGGAAATACACCCAGAGAGTGAAGATTCGAGGTTCCCCAGAGTTGGGGGACAACAGTTACACTTTTCTTAGTCTTGAGCCTGGGCCAGTCTGGAGGAAGAGAATTCTCAAGTAGTTATGCTAGTGCTTACATTCTTAGAATAAAATGATCCACTTAAAGGTTGCTCTAAAAATTTTCATAGTTGGTATTTAGAGTTTATAAAGGTATAGTATTTGTGAAATCATAATCAGGATGCCATGTGGATGATGGTAGTATGGTTTCCATATATTCATAATTTATGAAATCTATATCAAACACATTGTAGGGGCTGGAGGGATGGGCCAGTGGTTAGGAGCACCTGATGCTCTTCCAGAGGACCTGGTTCAATTCCCAGTGCTCACGAAGGCAGCTTACACCCACCTGTAACCCTAGTCCTTGGAGATTCAACACACTCTACTTGCCTCTGTGGGTACTGCATGGATGTGGTGTACAGACAAACATGCAGGACTTTATGTATTCCTTTAAATCCAACATTCAATAGGACCGTATTAAACCTTAATTCTCAATGCCATTTTTTTTTTCTAAAAAGGCGGAACTTCTGTTATACCTATTTACAAGCTGGAGGCAATGATTTTTCAGATATATGTCAGCCCAAATTGTGTTGGTTGGTTTCTGGACTTCACGTAAATGGAATCATACTGTATAAATTCTTTTGTGCCTGGCTTGCTTGATGAAGATAATTTTGCTGATACTCTTTTGGGTGTGTATATTCCTTTTTTATTGTCAAGGAATCTATTCTAAAAATAGATTCAGTAGGCATTTCAGTACATCGTATGTTGACTGAAAGAAAAATAGAAGGATTAAAGATATCTTTAAGGTTTTTGGTTTAAAGACTATGAGAGGAACAAGTTATAGGGAAGAGGTAAGTTTCTGAGACAGCCTCTTAATTTTGAACATAGAAATACCAAGATGCTGTTTTATCTGAAAGTGGATGTGTTGAGTAAGCAGTTGGATATTTGACTTTGGAGTTTAGGACAGTTACTTAACTAGTGGTATTTAATATCATCCAAGAATAAATGATCAGTGAATATTGGACTGGGCAATAGCTCAGGGGGCAGCATGCTTGCCTAGCATCCATAAAGCCTTGGGTTTGATTCCTACACTGTATTACTGGGCCTGATATTGGTGAAATTATTAAGGCCACTCACGTAGTTAAAAGGGAGGTTTATTTAGTGATGTAACTTACAAATGAAGGGATAGGTAGGTTGCAGGGTCTGGGAAAGACACAGCGCTGTCTGGCGGTGTTCTCTGGAGAACTCTGCTCAGTCTACCTCCAGTGTTCAGCATCCAGGAACTAAGAGAGATGGTGCATCTGGATCTCGGGTCTTCAGGGTTCTCTCTTGGCCCCACTGAATCCTCAATGCAGGTTGGAACTTCCAGATCAAGGTTGGAATGGCTACCCACTACAGCCTGGTGGTACACATCTGTAATCCCAGCACTGGCAGGAAGACCAGATCACTTTTGGCTACTTAGTAAGTTCAAAGCCAGCCTGGATACATGAGACCCTGACTCAAATGAAAAGAAAAAAATTAAATGATCAGTATAGAGAAAGTAAGTTTAAGGATAAGGTCCTATAATTCCCCATAGTGTTCATAAGGAAATAGAAGTAGCACCAGCAAAACTGACAGAAAAGAGAAGAACAATTGTTGAACTAGAAGAACCAGGAGAATATGCTACCCCGGAGAGCATCTTGAAATTCTAGCTAACATTATGTTGATGGTAAGTATTTATCATACATTCAATTTAGTGTAACATGAAAATAATTAGGATTTCTAAGAGTTTGTTACAGCTGCATTAATAATACTTTACAGTATTCCATGTAGTGAAAGAACTGGTAGCTCTTATAAAACTGGCCAACAAATTCTATCACTAAACATTTCAAAATGACAGAGGATCTATTAATCAGTGCTCTTCTACGATGGCTGCTTACTTTGGATTGAAAGTTGATGTTTTGGGCTTTGTTAATCCCCGGAGCCGCGCTTTTCTCATAGGAACACCAGCTACGGGCAAGTTTCTCAGGAAACAGATTACAGAACTCGAGACCCAAGAAAAACATCTCTAACCCACACAGCATCAAATAGAAGTTTAAAAGAAGTCCTGCAGTTCCACATGAGCCAACAATTCACATGTGCAGACATCCTTCAACTTTTAAACAGAGCGGCAGCGGGTTCGTCTTTAAATGTCAACTAAAACTGATGCTTTAGAGGGAACATGTTCCGCTGGATGAATTGGATGAGCCAGACTAATTTCCATCAGACAGCAATTAGTAGTTAGCCCAGCAATAACACTCTGATGCTGTTTCTCCCAAGCAGTCATTTTTCAGCCCTGTTCAACTATGCATTTATCTGCTGGCTTTGACTTTTTTAATGAGAAAAACTGGCTCCTGGAACTCCACAGCTATTATGGAATTTCTCTCTGATGTGAGGCTGATTACCCTTTGATTACTTATGATACATGGCTGGCACTTTTGGTGCTAAGGATGAGAAAACCATGTGGGCTCATCTGATAGTGCAAACCTCATCTCGTCCATTGGAAACAATACACCTGGTCAGACCCTCCATCTTAATCGCTTGCCAGAGGCCCCCGAAGCTGTTTAAGGCAGGGCTGCCGTGTGCCCTCCCCATCCAGAGACGTTATACAGAAAAACGGCTCTGCAGATTGACTGGTGACTTGGGTAGTGAGGTGTGACCTGTGCTAACGGAAGATGTCATCAATGTTGCAGATGGCCGATCATGGGACTCTTTGCTCCTACTTAACAGTTCCTGGTTGGGGCCAGTGGCAAAGGTCCGTTATTTTAAACAAATTTTGAATGTAAGTGAGAAGGCATTAAATTCCCTGGAAGTGCAAAACAAAACAAAACAAAACAAACAAACAAACAAAAACACTAAAGACCCCCGGGCTAGAAATGTTTATTCAGGCAAGTAAAGCTGAGGCTAAACAGACACCTTAATAGGTAGACTAAGCAGCATTGAATTGGCTGTGATTCACCAGTCTTACATATTTCTCCTTAGCTTCTGGAGTGTGTGTGTGTGTGTGTGTGTGTGTGTGTGTGTGTGTGTTTCCTAAAGAGTGGCTTTAGAAATGTGGGAAGCTGCTTCCTTTGTGCAAATATTAAAGAACAAATAAAGAGTTTACAAGGAGGATGTGTTTCTCCTTTTAAGGTTCACTGAGTACTAAAAATGCATCCAGAAAAACAAAACCAAAAACCCAGTCATAAATTCTGACTAGATTATGAGTGTTAGTGTAAGGTTTGCACTTTCATAGAGTCAAATTACTTGGCCCAGTGTATGAGATTCATTGAATTTATTGAATAAGTATTTATTGAATTTGGGGGAATTTAACTGGGCTGGCCTAGAAACATTATTATCATTCAACTTCTTTTTGTTAAGTTGTTATTTGATCCATCTATTCATTTTTTATTTAGTAGGTGATGTCTACCATGGGTGTATGCTAGGTCTTTTTTTTTTTTTTTTTTTTTTTTTTTTTGGTTTTTTGAGACAGGGTTTCTCTGTGTAGTTTTGTAGCCTGTCCTGGATCTTACTCTGTAGACCAGGCTGGCCTCAAACTCACAGAGATCCCACCTGGCTCTGCCTCTCGAGTGCTGGGATTAAAGGTGTGCACCACCACCACCCAGCCTTGCTAGGTCTTTTGAGGGGATGTAAAGAATATGACTCACAGCTTGACTTTAAAGTATATGTCATGTCAACTAGAAGGTGCTGTGAATGTAAGAGACTAGGAAATAAAGTAAGGGAACTATTAGTAAAAAGATAATCTATTTGAAATGTTACTATTTAAGACTTTATAGATGTTTCACCTCCAAAATTCAAGGTCACCTAAGAATAATTATCTTTGTTTTTGAATATTTACTAATTATTTGAAGATTTAAATGTTTTTATTAATTTATATTGTGCGCCTGTGACCAAAACACCTGAGGAAGACAGTCGATGTGGAGGAATTGCTTGTTTTGGCTCACTGTTTCAGAGCTTCAGTCCATGGCTCTCGGCTCCATGGTGCAGAGCCTTGTAGCAGTGATAGCATGTAAAAGAGGAGGTGATAGTGGGCAGAGAGGAGAATGAGAGGATGAGCTAAAGCCACACCCAGCCCACTCAGGAACCCGAAGCCATGCTCACCAGCTAGACTGTCTCTAGCTCTTGCTAATAGGGAGTTAGCCTTTTGTGGTATCAAGGAGAGACTTTATGGGTTCCAGAAATGGTAGAGAAGTCGTACTGAGGATGCTCAGGCAGTGGCTGTTTACTGTATCTAGCAGGACTATTTTAACATTTTAAGAATGTACTACTAGGGCCAGCAAGATGCTCAGTGGGTAAAGGTGCTTGCCACCCATCTTTCCAAGCTGACTTTGATCCCTGGAACCCACATGATGGGAGAAAACACACTCCTGCAAATTGTCTTCTGATCTCCATGTCCATGCTGGGTCAAGTGCTCTCCTGACAACACCCCCCGCCCCCTGGATAAATAAATAAATGTAATTTTAAAAGAAAACATGTCCTACTACTTACCCACTGGATACTCTCTTGTCTCTGAATTGAATTCCTCTTCCTCAGCTGTACAACAACTAATAAACACACGTTCCTGTAGACTCTGCCTGGCTCATAGAAACTAAAAAAGCTCGTGATCCACACAATAGGTGATTTTTTTTTTATTCTGCTGTGAAGAAACTTTAAGTTTGCAGGTAATGGATGAAACTGAAAAAAACTTACAATGAGCGAGACTCAGAATAACAAATGCTGCACATTCTCCCTCCTGTGTGGCTCTTGGCTTGGAATCTCTAATTTTGTGTGTTCAAACCTGGAGTACCGGTTGGACAGGAAAGTAGAGAGAGCCCCTGGGGGAGGGATCCCTTGAGGGAGTGGGGATGGTAGAATGCAGGTAAGATGAAAGTAGAAAGGGGGAGGGCTGGGGAGAGGAGAAGTTTAAGCAGGGAGGATGCGTGGGGGTGTTAATCAAAACTCAGGGGGCATGGAAAGAGCATTTGAAATTCTACTCTTTGTAATCAAATTTAAAAACATGTAATTTATTTTAAAAGGAGAAGAAGAAAAGAAGAAAAAGGAGAAGAAGGAGGAGGAGAAGGAGAAGAAGAAAGAAAGAAAGAAAGGCAGAAAGAAAGAACTTCAAGGGTTATACTCTGCATGCCTTGAAAAGTTTCTTCTAGAAGCCAGAATTATTAAAGAAAAATAGCTCTGCTGTGCTGGGGTGGGATACCATGCTATGAGTGTTGGTTAGGGAGGGTCTAGAGGCACCCTCCCCCCAATAACAATACAGACCCTTGCCGTTGATCTTGGTTGCCCACCAGAACTAGATGGTAAGACCCTCTTGCAGAAGACGTCACACACTTCGAATGTATGATATAGAGAAATTAAGCTGGGACTGATCTGGAAGTTTCCTCCCTGCTGGTAGCTTGCATGGTTCTGGAAGGTGTTATGCAGGTTGTCGGGGTGGGGTGGGGGCAGCTGCGAATCTTCAGATCTAGGAGGTCAACCTGCCAGGCAAGAAGTGCCCTTGTGCACTATAGCAGTACCACTGTTACGGTGGGGGGCGGAGGGGCAAGCTGTCTGATGGATTTGCAACCCTCTCCACACTAGAGAACCTGTACCCGGTTCAGTAAACCTGGCCAAAAACCCATGGAGAGGGAAACCCTAAGCTTAGGGGGAGGGAGTTGAATGTGGTTATTTAGTAAACTGACATAGTATCAAGTTGCCTTTAAAACATTTATGCTTACTCATAGAGACCAATGCTATCTCCAGCCTTAATCAGAGAAGTGCTGCCCCCTCCCTTCCCCCATTTTGTTTTATCTTTTCAACTTCATTTTTACACTTAGGCATGGATGGAGGAAAGGATCGAGGGCCATACCCATTACTGCTGAACTGCTTGCTAGTGACAACAGTCATGGAGGGAAGCAATTGCTTATATTTGTGCACCCGCCGATGACCTCAGCAGGCTCCAACAGTCCTGGTTAAACTAATGGATCATAAATTAAAACGAGCAGCCGTGAATATGGGAAAGGGACTAGTAATGGCAGGGACTGTTGATGGACAGGAATGGGAGGAAGATAACAGAGGGTGGCTGGGGGGCAAACCATGCACGTATTAAAGTTTCAATTAACAGCCAGGCGGTGGTGGCGCACACCTTTAATCCCAGCACTTGGGAGGCAGAGACAGGCGGATCTCTGTGAGTTCGAGGCCAGCCTGGTCTCCAAAGCGAGTTCCAGGAAAGGCGCAAAGCTACACAGAGAAACCCTGTCTCGAAAAACCAGAAATAAATAAATAAATAAATAAATAAATAAATAAATAAATAAGTTTCAGTTAACAACATTCATGAAAAAAAAAAAGACCAAAAAGTTTGTAAAATACTAACATGATATCTTTTGTTAGGTATTATTGTAACGGTTGTGACCACTAGATCTTATAATTCTCACAAACCATCGAAGGCTAGTATGAGTATCACACCTGTCATAGTTAGGGTTTCTGTTACTGTGAAGACACACCATGACCATGGCAACTCTCATAAAGGAAAAACATTTAATTGGGTGGCTTACATTTCAGAGGTTTGGTCCATTGTCATCATGGTGGGACATGGCAGAGTGCAGGCAGACATGGTGCTGGAGAAGGAGCTGAGAGTTCTACATCTTGGTCCAAAGGCAACAGGAAGTGAACTGAGACACCAGGTGTGGCTTGAGCATATATAAGACCTTAAAGCCCAACTCCACAGCGACACACTTCCTCCAACAAGGCCATACTTATTCTAGCAAAGCCACACCTCCTAATAGTGCCACTCCTATGAGCTTAGAGGGCCAATCACATCCAAACTACCAAAACGTCCATTGCTGTAACCTCATGAGGCGATACACACTGCAGAGAAAGTAGACTAAACAAGAGCTGTCTAAAGTCACCCAACCAGTGAGTTCCTGAGTGCAGATAGAATTCAAGCACCAGTCTTCTTTCTAGAAAGGAATGCTGAACTGAAGCAGTGTGTAACAACACAAGCTAGTTCTGCTGATTATCTGCTTTCTTCCTGTTGTGCCCCCTGCTGTACAATGTGTGTCTCTGCAGCTGGAACTGTAAATTCTTGCAATTCTCTTTGCAGATGGCTACCAGGATGGTTACATTCTACTCCCTGGGCCAAAATCCTGCAAGAGGAAATGAGACAACCCAGGAGGTAAAATATTAGAAATATTTTAAGCAAGGAAAATGTGTTCAGCGTTTTAGTTTAGTTTGGAGCTCAAGCGCTGTATTGGCAAGGAATTCTGACTCTCAAACTGAGGTGTTCAATTTCTTTGTTAATAAACACAGCATTTGACATTGAGCTGTCTAAGAGGTAGATCTGGTAAAACTGTTCAAACATCATCCTGAGTGAAGAAACTCTAGAAGCTTCTCTTTAAGGTCAGTAACAGACAAGGATGCCTGAAGTAATCTCTTCTGATTGACAGGTGACAGAATGATGACGTCGTTGACATGTAAGATGTAAAGGAAATGAGGAATAAAAGTCTGAGGAAGAAACAAAACTGTCAGTGTATCCAGAGGGTCTAATTATTGCACAGAAAATACAAGAGAACCAACCGACAAACTAGTAAAGCTAATAAGAGTTTGGTCTGCTTGCTGAGCACAAATTGATACATTAAAGTCAATAGAATTATTTTAAACCAGTAGCTAATAATATATATATATATATATATATATATAATATATATATATATTATATATATATATATAATAGGCCATAGCAAAATGAGCAGAAACAAAATCTATACAATATGTAGGATTTACAAAAGGTACTGAAGGTACTGTGGAGAACATTTCAAAATGTTCTTAAAGACACTAAAGAAGACCTGATTAGGAGAGATAAATTTCAACACGTTGAGGGAAGATTCAACATTATAAAGATGTGTAATTTATAAATTTTAAAAACAAGTTCAACATAATTAAAGCAAAAAGTCCAAGAGAAGTGCACTGGGAACAGGTTAATCTATAGATAGCTAAGACCATTCTTTAAATGAAGACCAAAATGGGGAAACATCTCCCCAGATAGCTCAGTGTCTGCGTTTGCCATCAATATATTACCAAGCTATGAGACTCAGTGTGGTACAGGCACTGAACGTAACAAGCAGGTGTTACAAAGGGGTATAAATAGAATCAAATTTAAAACAAGAACTGTTTGGGGGGCACCCAGGCAGGGGGATTGGGATCCTTCCCTGGTGCATGGTTAGGCTTTTGGGAATCCGGTGCCTGTGCTGTTACGCCTTGCTCAGCCTTGGTGCAGTGGGAAGGGGCTTGGACCTGCCTGGGCTCAGTGTGCCAGGCTCTGCTGACTCTCCATGGGAGAACTTGATTTGGGGGATGTGGGGATGTGGGGATGTGGGGTGGCTTGGGGGGGAGGACTAGGGGGGTGGGAGGAGGGAGGAGGTGGGATCTGTGGGTGGTATGTGGAGCGAGTAGACAATTTCTTAATAAAGAAAAATGGAAAAAAAAAGCCCAATTCCCTGTTTATATGAGAACTTGAGGAATTGTTGGTAGAACATTGAAGAAGAGGTATATTATTCAATAAACTTTATTGTTAAAATTAACAAAACACCTGTAGAAATAAAACAGAGGCTTTATACTCACATATTAAAATAATACCCCATTGGAATAAAGATCTAAAAGTAAAAGACAAAAACTCTAAGACTTATGAAAAAGAATCGTGAAGAATATCTCTTAAACAATATGATAGGGATGGGTGTCTTGAATAAGATGAGAAAAGGTATGAAGTGGGACTTGTGGGGTGGCTTCGTTGCTTTAGCACTTGTTGCACAAGCATCTGGACCCCAAGTTCAGATTTCTGGCACCCACATGAAAAGCCATGATGGTGGTGTGTGCCTGTCATCCCCACACTAGAGAGGAGGAGACAGGAAGATGCCTGGAGCTCACTGGACAGCCAGACCAGCTCAGTCATGTTATCGTTAGCTTTAACTCTCAACTAAGCCAAGAATTGCATGTGAAGAGACTCTCAATCAGTGATTGTCTAAATTGGGTTGGCCTGTGGGCATGCCTGTGGTGGGAGATCGGTTTTAAGGTAATTGATGTGGGATGAGCTAGCCCAGTGTAAGCAACATCATTCACTATGCAAGGGGTCCTAAATTGTATAAGAAAGGAGATATGTACAACCAGTTAAATGAACATGCACACAGTCATTTTTCTCTGCTCTTGATTATTGATGTGATGTGACTAGGTGTTGGAAATGGTGGACTATAACCTAGAAATATAAGTGGAAATAAAACCCTTTGTTCCCTAGTATATCTTATAGCAACAGAAATCAAACTAGAATAATCAGTGAACCCTTCAGTGAGAAACCGTGCCTTAAACAATAAGGTGGAGAATGATTGAGTCTAACCTATATAACATAAAGTATATAGGCACTGCAATACCATACTACATTCCGTGCATTTGTACAACTATTAAATGCCGATTAAAAACTTTGAAAATGGGGTTAGGGAGATGACTCAGTGGGCGAAATGTTTACAGCAGACTGTGAGAATTTGGATCACCAGAACTCACACAGTTCTAAGTCCAGGAGGCAGAGACACAGAGATCCTTGTTTGCTGGCCAGCCAGTGTAGCCACAATGGTGAGCCCCAGGTTCAGTGAGAGATGCTATCTCAAAAGAATTAACTCGGAAACCAATAGAGGACGACAGACCACATTGACCTCTGGCACCCATAAGGTGTGAAGGGGCATACACATATGGATATGCCACACACACGCAACAAACAATAAAAACAAAAACAGCTTATGATATCATGTGACATGTTTAGTAAGAAATACTATATTCTTCATAAAAGTGCTGGAGAACTGGGCTGTATTTAACCCATATCAAATGAGAGTCATCATAGTTGGAGAGTTACTGGTTATATATGCTATGTCTGGCTATATGAGGATCTCATTTAGTTGCTAGAGAATAAAGGGACATTCCTTGTTATGGATGAAGATGCTTTAGAAATACACCTATCAGGCTGGAGGGATAGCTCAGCCGTTAAAAGCTAGGCTCACAACCAAAAAATAGAAATACAACTATCAAACTGGGAACTTTTCAACATTACTGTAGAGTCGAGGTTCTGCACCTTCTTAATGTTGTGATCCTTTAATATTTCTCATGGTGTGGTGACCCTCAACCATAAAATTACTTTACTGCCACTTCATAACTGTAATTTTGCTACTCTTATGAATCATAATGTAAGTATCTGAAATGCAGGATATATGATATGTGATTCTCAAAGGGGTCACACCAACAACTCCTGTAGAGCCATTTAAAATATACAATTTCATGCCACGTGAAGCAGGGTCTTAGTTAACAGAGCTGCACAAATTAAGAATGAATGAATATTGATAGTGTTCCCAGAGATGAGATTGCCAATGGCATTTGCTTTTTGTTCCTTTCTGTAATTAATTCATAATTAATATTTATCTAGCTTTAATAAGAAACATAAAATAATTATCCTTTTGAAAATAAATCAAATATGACTTTTTCAACGTCAAGAATGAAATAGTGCCAGGAGTTGTGTATACTTGTAATTCCAGAACTCAGGAGTCACAGGCAGGGACATCAAGAGTTTGAGCCCATCTTCGACTAATGAGTTCAATGCCAGTTTGAGCCCCATAAGATACTTAATGTCTCAAAAAGCTGATGTGGGATAACCTTTTTGTACATTGTGAAAAATGTGTCTTTGCCAAGGCACCTTCTGATTGGTTTAATAAAGAGCTGAATGGCCAATAGCTAGATGGGAGAGAATAGGTGGGATTTCCGGGGAGAAAGAGAGGAAGATGAGGAATCTAAGCCTGGGATTTTGCCAGCAGACTCGAGCAAGCTGGACATGCCATTCTGAAGAAAGGTAAAAGCCACATGGCAGAACATAGCTTAATAGAAGCAGGTTAATTTGAGTTATAAGAGCTAGTTGGGGAAAAGTCTAAGCTGAAGACCAAGCTTTCATAATTAATAGTAAATCTCTGTGTCATTATTCGCAGGCTGGCAGTCCAAGAAAGTCTAATGAGAAATCTTGCTACAAAATCAAAACAAAACAAAAAGTAAGATTTTTTTTTATCCTCATAAACATTGAGGAGTGTGTACATTACACTTTTAATTCCTAATTCTGTTACCACTCACTCTGGAGTGGTCAAAATCTGAGTTTTTAGAACCTGAATATTATTAATTCATTTTAAAGATCCTCCATCATGTATCTCAATACTTTAAAATATTTGGATAGCTTATTGCAATATTGATTGTAATCAGGCAAATATTTCATTAAATTACTGATTTGGGATTGATTGTTATGTAAGAAAGAGCCCTTAATTTAGTGTCATCAAACAGCAAGCTTTTTCCTCTGTCATCATTTTGGGCACATTAGGGCAGTCATCAGGTGTCTTTGGTGTTCTCAGTTGAATGAGCCCGGGGCAGGGCTCATCAGAAGGCCCAGGTTGGTTGGTGGAGCCTCATGCGCTCTATGTGGCCTCTGTCCTCTGGGAATGAAGCTCAGAGCTCCAAGAGAAGAGAAACAGCAGGTACCTGCACAGTGGCCGGCTATGCCTGGCGTAAGCATGCCACTTCCACCGGATTCTGTTGGTTACAGCAATCCCAGGTCTCACCAAATCCAAGAGGATAGAGAAATGGACTTTCTGTTGGGAAGTGGTGTCAGGGGCCAGCTCTGACCCGTCAAAGGGTTCTTGCAGGGGAGGAGTGAGGAATAAGGAAGTATTATATAGAAATATAGACGGAGACGACAAGAAAGACAGAGACACAGGATAACTTTGGGAGGGCCCTGGGTCAATACCCAGTCACCCTAAGTTTAATCATGATGGGCCTTTTATATATCAGCAAGGGGAGGAGTAAAAGATCTTCCCCTCTCAAGGTCGAGGTGTAAAGTATCAACAAGTGTAGACCCTTCAAAACTTCTGGTAACCACGCCTTTGGCCAAATCGTCCTATTATGCAGCCCTTCTGGGTAAAGCAAGCTCAGACTTTCTGACCCTGAGTAAGGCCTTACTAGGGAGCCTCTGTGAGCCCCCACAAAGTGGCAAGTACATCGAGCTGAAGAGCTTGTGAGAAGGGATATTGTACAGCCACTTTCAGAACCTGTTACAGGTTTTCGCTGTCTGTCCCTGCCTTTCTACCCTGCCCTGTCCTTCCCCTCATCCTCCTCTTCTCTTCCTCCTCCTCTTTCTCCTTCTTCCTCTCCCTCCTCCTTCTCTTCTTCCCTCTCTTCTTCCTCCCCATCCTTCTGCTTTTCCTCTTCCTCCTCCTGCTCTCTCTTCCCTCTTCCTTTTGTTTGATTTTTCAACTTGTGGTTCAAATCTGTTGGTTAGAGAACTTATGATAAGGATGTTACATAAATATCTACCTTGGGCATTTTTTTTTTAGCAGATTTTTAAACATCCCTTACGTGTGAATGATAATTCAAATGAATTCAGAATCCCGGTACTACAACCTTTGGCCTCAGAAGCATGTGAAGTTTTAGAGAAGGGCTTTGTTTGGAACATTTGTGTCTCTGTGCATCATTGTCTTTCTCCGTCCTGCCTGCTGCCATCCCTCTTTCTAGTTTAAGGTTTTAAATCCAGCAGTTTTCTCAGTGCCCGTTTGTTTCACGGTATAACTTGCCTTTGATCGATCAATTTGGGATGAAAGTAGCAAGACCGCAGTGAAGATGTATATTTAAAATTTGTAATGATGGTTGCTTAATTTTTATAATGTTCTACTTCTATATAAAATTTCTATTATATTTCTTGACTTATTCTTCACCCATCTAATTTTTGTATCATTTAAAGAGCAAATACAAGAATTTAGGTTTTTTTTTTTTTTTTTTTTTTTTTTTTTTTTTTTTTTTTTTTTTTTTTTTTTTTTTTATAGTGGCCTATTATAAAATGTGATGCTTCCTCAGTTCCTGGGTGGAATCTTTGGGGTCATTCAAGTATACTATCATGTCATCTGCAAATAGGGAAAGCTTGACTTCTTCCTTTCCAATTTGTATCCCCTTAATCTCCTTATGTTGTCTTATTGCTCTGGCTAGAAAAGGAAGAAACAAAGTGCTAAAGAGGCCCACAGAAATCCACAAAAATACCTCCACAAAAGACTGCTGGCAATGGCCGAGAGACAGCCGGGACTGACCTACTCTGGTGATGAGATGGCCAAATACCCTAATAGTTGTGCCAGAAACCCCATCCAAGGACTGAGGAATCTGGATGCAGACATCCACGGCTAGGCCCCGGGTGGAGCGCCAGGAGTCTAATTAGTGAGAAAGAGGAGGGTTTATATGAGCAAGAATTGATGAAACCAAGGTTGGATAAAGCACAGGGACAAATAGCCAAATGAATGGAAACACATGAACTATGAACCAAAGGCTGAGGGGCCTCCAACTGAATCAGGCCCTCTGAATAAGTGAGACAGTTGATTGGCTTGATCTGTTTGGGAGGCATCTAGGCAGTGGTACCAGGTCCTGGGCTCATTGCATGAGTTAGCTGTTTGAAACCTGGGACTTATGCAGGGACGCTTGGCTCAATCTGGGAGGAGAGGACTGGACCTGCCTGGACTGAGTCTATCAGGTTGATCTCAGTCCTTGAGGGAGGCCTTGCTCTGGAGGAGATGGGAATGGGGGGTGGGCTGGGGGGAAGGGGAGGGGTGCAGGAAGGGGGAGAACAAGGGAATCTGTGGCTGTTATGTAGAACTGAATAGTATTGTAAAATAAAATAAAAAAAATTACACACAAAAAAATAAAATAAAATGTGATGCTTTCTGTAGTAATAAAGAGCTCTTTCTTTGTGTCTGTGTGGGCATGTGTATAAATGTAAGTAGAGGCCAGTGGTCAGTGGTGGATGTCTTTATTGTCCTTCAGTTTTTGAGATAGGATTTGTCACTGAATCTGGAGTTCATCAGCTGGCTATGCTGGCTGACCAGTGAGCTCTGGGTATCTTCCTGCCTCTGACCCTCTTCTCCACTACTGGGGTTACAGACCCAGATTTTGCATCGGTTCTGAGGACCTGAACTCAGGTCCTCGAGCTTGCTGTTGCCCACTGAGCCACCTATAATTTAGATGGTTGTCCTTTCATGAATTAAGTGTATTTTCAGTTCTTGTTTAGAACACAGATAAGACATTGTGTAAACTTTCCTCTCTTTTCTTTCACTAAGTCTACATTAAGTGGAATGATTACCCACTGCTTCAGACTGATCTTTGTACTCATCAAAATTGTTGAATTTTCATAAATTGAGTGTCTTTCCTCGCACTCCACTGAGGACACAGATTGGCTTATCTTACTTCAGTTAACATGTTAGCTTGGAAGACAGTAACAAGAATATTTAGGTTGTAAGCTAAAGGAGATGATTAAGAAAGAATTTCAAGATGAACTCATCTGAGAGTGAGGAAACCAGCCGAGTGATGTCCAAAAGCTAAGAGCAGAGAGTGAATGATTTTGTCACTGTAGAGAGAACAGAAGTCTTCCAGTGCCCTGCTGTTAGCCATGAAGAGACCATGTGGCATTAGAAAGGGCAGCTTCAATGTAGTGGCTGGGGCTGTATTAGTTCCCTAGAGCCACAATAAAAAAGAACCACACACTCAATAGTTCAAAACAATCATTCAAAGACAAATAAGTAAAGAAAAATTTGCTTTCTTGCAGTCAGTCCTAGGAGATAAAAGTATAAGAATAAGGCACTAGGGTATGCTTTCAGCAAAGGTTCTGGAGGAGGAGACTGCTCCATCTCTTTCCTACATCCTAGTGTTTTCTGGGAATTTTTGATTCTCTTTGTCTTATGAAACCATCCATCCTCCATTGTCATAGAGGACCATATCTGTATTTTCCCCCGTCTCTTCACACGCTGTTATGAAGAATATAGTTGTCCATTTAGGGCAATCCAGTATGACCCCATTTTTCACTTGACCACATTGGCAAAGACACTATTTCTGAAGAAGGCCACATTCATAGATATGGGCAGTTAACCCTTTAACATTTTTCGGAAATAATACAGTTTAACCCACAGCAAAAAGCTAAGTCAAATGATAATGATCTGAAAAGCGAACGCAGGTCGGAGAAGATGACAAAGGGGCATCATCTGAAAACTTCAGTGGGTAAGAAAGCAGTAGTTTGCGACATGGAGTTTGGAACGATGCTGGAAGAAACTGGGGAACAATCCCCTACAGAACTGGAATTAGGAAGTATAGGGAAGAGAAAATACAAACAGAGAGATCATGAGAAGATGCGAGAGGGTTATAGTGAGGTTCTTACTTACTTCTCAGTTTCTACTCTTCCACTCACCCCTTGATACTTAGCTGGGCTTATGATTTCTCACAGTAAAGATACAGCTGCATGTTTTCTTTGCATCTTGGTGGGCCATGTTGTCAGATTCGGATCAGTGCAAGGAAAGCAGGTGGCTAGTGAGCTGACTGGAATGCATACATGCTGGCTGTCGCATCACTCATTATCTTGGACCAGAAGCCCGTGTTAATGACAGTGGAGAAGGAGCCATGCATCCGAGCATTATGTATTAATTAAATTAGTCTATTTAATTATGTAAGCTCTTGATTTTTGCAAATGAGAAGCAATTTCTACTCTGTTTCAGGCATTATCATTTTGTGTTTTCTTTCACTTTATGTAAACTTAATTGTGTCGGAAACACAGGTAGATGCTAGGACATATGACATAGTTTGGAATTTAGATTCAGTTCTTGCAAAAGACAGTCTAATCCCTTGAGACAGGTGAGAATGAAATAGTGGTTACAGACATAGATGTTCTGGCAAACAATGTTGTAGAGTTCCTATTGTAAGGTGTTGATTTTCTTTGTAAAATAAGAGTAGAATTAGAGATTGAGAACAACAGAATTGCTCTTAATAGCTCTTCGAATAGGTTTGAGGTGAAGAGCAAAGATTTAACAAACATGTTATTGTGTGGATTGAGAAGGTGCTGAAATCAAGGATTTGACAGTGGCATTGAGGTTACAGACAACGTAATTATAGCAGTCAGATATATTCTATGGTGCACATCAGATGCATGCCTGATTAAACTTCTGCTTTCAGAGAATAGAGAAAGAAAAAGGGAGATTTGCAGCAACAATCTAGCTACTTTCTCTTAGCCCTTTATCATACAATAGATGAGTTGTATTAATGGGCAACTTGAAACAACACAGACTGAGCTTCTACTGCAGAAGAGGGTCACTTTGGAAGATGGCTGTGTGGGAGGTGGGTGGCTATCATTTATGGACATGTTGAGAACAGAAGAAATGCTCTAATATTTCAAAGACTGTGCCACAATTCTAATCTTTAAGATAAAGAGCTTCAAAGGTAACTCAAAGTGTTACTCGGGCTGATATGGAAAAGCACAGAGTAAGAAGAATGTAACAAACCCTGCCTCAAAATTCCTTTTAACTTAGAGAAGCCTTCATGGGATCAATGTTTGTTTTTCGTTTTATCAACGTGCTTGAAAAGAATATAATTTATAGATAAAAAGACATGTCTGAACAAATGCAATCATTTGTTTCATTCACATTATGTTTTAATCTCTTTTAACCTACCATCAATATGGTAAAGTAGCTTTTCTCATGCCTACTAAACTTATAGGTGCACAGATGGATAGTAGCTGAAATTGGTGAATATTTTTACTTCAGAATACACATAACTAGAAAACATTGGTAGTGGCTTTTGACTCGAGGGTCTAGTGTACATTTCACTCTGTTCATCTTCAATTTGAAGATTTCTCACCATAAGTAATTAGTCTGGACATGTCCACTGCAAAGCAGGCAAGGTTTTCATTTTCCATGACGGTTTTTCAAATGTCTGGGTCTTTTCAAATTATCATTTAAAACTTCAATTTGTGGTTTGTGGTTGTTAGTAAAGGCAGCATATCCACCTAAAATGGAAACTTCTTTCTTCTGTTAAATTTGCTCATTTTTTAAACAAATGTCTATAAATCCTAACCCCCTAAAGACTGTATTTGGAGGCAGTGTTGAAAGAGGAAAATATATCACATTCGTGTTGGCCTCTAGAGGTCACAAATGCAACAGAATCTTGTTTTCTTCTATTCTCTCCAACAATGGTTTAAACAGCCCACAAACCACTATGGTTTTGATGGATGTGTGTGGTCACTGGAGATCTTAGGATCTGAATGATCACATTACAAGACTGCTTGCTTACAAACATGTCTAGAGCTTCAACTTTTTAACCAGCATCTTCTGTAAGCTTAGCGACTCAGAGAACAAAAGAGACAGCATAAAGATGTGTTCCAAGTTCTGGAAAGTATATTTTTTTACTATAGAAAACTATGTCATATTATTCTGTCAAGATCAGTAACAATTATTGGCAATTACTTTTTGGAATCTTCTTAATCAATGACATGTACTTATTTATTGATATAGGCAATAAAATGTAAAAGATTCCATGTAAACCTAGTTGCAAAAGCATCACTTTGCTATTAGTATGAAATAGTTAGAACTTACATTTTAAGTTGCTTATAATATTACACAAACACTTTCAGTAGCAAATTTGTTGTCAGTGGTGCTTTTAATTTTCTTATTATTTGAATTTTATGGTTTTTTTTTTAATGGTGAAAGTCTTTACTATTCTTTGGCCATCTGTAACCTGCCAAGCACTGTGGTAATGACTCTTAGCATACTAACCCATTTATTTTCACAATAACCAAATGCAGACCTGTTTTGATAGTTTGAAATATTTATGATTTGCAATCTAGTTTTCCTAAGAATATTTCTTCTCTTTCTCATTATATGTTAATGTGGAGATAATATAAATAATAATACCTGAAGCTACTTGAACTATTTTAATGGAATATATTCAATATGAAAATACATGTCAATCAAGTACTTATGTTCTCATTGAGATACACTCAAAATGAATTCTGGGTCAACATAGGCAGTTAATAAACCGTATGACTGTTCCCTCAACATTATTTCTCAATATGATGTCAACTAGAAAACATCATAGAAAACCCTCACATCGCCTCCAGAGGAATGCTTTGGTTTGTCAAAATGCACAGATAAACATCAGAGCTGTGTTCTTCCCTTGTGAGTATTCAGCCTGTACGTTGGGCTCAAAACAGAGCTTGGTTTCAACTCTGACCCCATTATCTTAGGCGAATTAGTTTGAATTAGAATCTCTCTATGAATTGGAGACAGCTGTCTATCTCCAGTGTGGAACCACCAGCATGGTGACTACGCCATCACCCTTCTCTTGACCTCTCTCTGAAAGACAGTCACTAACTCCTTGGGGCTCTGGGAAAGGGAGATGGAAAGAGCCATGAGATAGCATCTCTTCTAGTCTCTATCATCTCTCATTAGACTGGTGTGTGGACACCAGGAGACTAAATAGGACACATCAGACCCAAAACCAAGCCAGGCTTGCTTCAGCTCGACACCTTTATTTTGTTTGTTTTGGCTTTAAAGAGCATGAAGTCCCAAAATGACAACATGCCTTTCAATCACTGTTGAAAAAAAAAAATGTCTCATGCAGCTTCAAAACATGAACTGAGACCAAGTCAGGTGACTTTGTTATTAAAATAGTCTTAATTTGCACCACGTAGTCAGCACCTCCGAAAAGGAATCACTCTCAACGCATCTGGTATCACAAAAAGCTGACCACGTCAGTTATTGTAACCTGTTGTTTTTGTGGTTTCCCTTTGTGTCCCGCACAATCATGTCAGAAAACAGACTTAAAAAAATAAGCAGGACCTGGACTTTAACTACGTTTAACTGCCTGTGATGTCTATTACATACAGGTCACTTTCCTATAGAATTTAGTGATATCAAACTCAAAACATGAGAAACAAAAATTATGCTTTCTCTAAATCCCCATCTTTTCCTAGTCACCTTTTGTCCCACTAAAGCCACCATTACCCATGTATCTCACCTTCTTGAGTCATTGTGTTGATCACAAGATATTGTCATATCTACATCCAGAATGGCTGTGAAGCCATCTCCTTTATTCCCAGTTTTTTTTTTCAACTGTAAACAGAGGCTTTTCTGTCCTACCCAGTCCTGCAGCTGCTTTTAAAATAATCACTCAGAGGCTTAATATTAATTGCAGACTGTTTGGCCGATGGCTCAGGCTTATTACTAACTAGCTCTTTCAACTTAAAGTATCCAATTTCTATTCATCTATATTTTGCCACATGGCTTCATGGTGTTACCTGTTTTCTAGTACGCCTTGCTGCTCCAGGGGCTTGTTGGCATCTCCTCCCAACCCCGCCCTTCTTCTCCGTGGACCTTTGCTTAGATTCCCTGCCTGGCTCTATCTTACCTTGCTATGGGCCAGAGCAGCTTCTTTATTAACCAATGGTAATAAAGCATATTCACAGTGTACAGAAGAGTTAATTCACTGCATTCAGCCCTACACCCTGCAACCTGTTTGCTTCTGTTGCAGTTCATGCTTGTCCACGCTGGGCAGTATAAACACTTTCACGTCTTGGGTATCAAATCTAAAACTCTACAACAACTTCTTTTGATATGTTCTGTTAATTACTCCTTAGCATCTGAGCTTAGGTTTAAATAAAACATTTAGGTTAGCACATGAATTGATAGGGTTCACGGTGGCAGCTTTGTGTACCTGGGTCGTTGTTGTTACGTTTTATTCTTGTCCATTTCCCTCCCCCATGTGCTCACTCATGCCCTTCACTCCTCCAGATGGCTCTGTTTCCACCTCGTTAATCTCCATTCTGCTTTCATTGTGTTGTAATTTGCACAGGGATGTCTAGGTGTGCTCCAGTTTATGTGTTTTTGCATAGGCACATGTGTGTGCATGCATTTGGAGTCCAGGAGACAGCCTTGGGTGTCATTTCTCAGGGCCATCTATCTTGTCTTCCAAGACAGGATTTTTCACTGGCCTGAAACTTGTCAAATAGCCTATGCTAGGTGTCCATGGAGCACCAGGGATCTCCTTGTCTCTTCTCCAACATTGGGATTACAAGTACATGCATGCCATCATGTCTGTGTTTTTTTAAACGTGAGTACTGAAGTCAAACTTGCGACCTCATACTTTTAGACAAGCGCGTTATTGACTGAGCTGTCTCTCAGCTCCTGTCACCTTTTCCTGTTTCCTCCTTTTTAATATCTCTTCTTCACCTCTCATGATCCCCTTTCTTGTTTCATGGCCTGCACACCGACATATGTAAGTACACACATATAAGCCCAAAATATATAGTTTTAAATCGAGTTCCATGTATAAGAGAAACCACGCAAAATTTGTCTGTCTGAATTTGGCTCATTGTGCTCAAGATAATGTTTTCCAGTTGCATCCATTTTCTTACAAATATCATGAATTCATTTTTCTTTAAGGTTGCCCAAAATTCCACGGTATATTTTCTTATCCATTTATCTGTCAATGGACAGCAAGGCGAGTTCTGTTTCCTGGGTATTATGAAGAGTGCAGCAATAAACACGGTTCTGCAAGTACATTTGCGGTGTGTTGCCTGGAGTGGCTGGATGATACAGTGCAATCCTCTGTCTTTCAAATAATGTCATTACTGATTTCTATAGGGTTATACAAGTGTAGATTATTATTGCCAGTAGTGAGGAAGGGTTGCTCTTTCCTGCATCCTTGAGGACCAGCATGTGTGGTCATTCATTTTATTGATGATAATCAATGGTGTGCCACCATTTTCTGGCCACTATGTCTAGTGGCTGTTCTGTTCTCTGACCCCAGATAAGTTTATTAGGGTGCACAATATTTTGGGGAACACAATATTACCACAAACCCTCATTATTCAGGCTGGACAAGGCAACCCGGTAGGAGGAAAACAGTCCCAAGAGCAAGCATAAGAATCAGAGCTAGCCCTGCTTCCACTGTTAGGAGCCCCACAAGGAGACCAAGCTATACAACTATAACGTATATGCAGAGGACCTAGGTCAGACCCACCCAGGCTCCCTGATTGTCAGTTCAGTCTCTGTGAAACCCTATGATCCCAGATTAGTTGATTCTGTGGGCCATTTTCTTGCAGTATCCTTAGCCCCCCCTGGCTCCTATAATCCTTCCTTGCCTTCTCCTACAGGATTCCCTGAGCTCTGACTCTGCATCTGCCCCCCACCCCCAACCCAGTTCCTGGATGAAGCTCTCTGATGACGATTATGCTAGGCTCCAGTCTACAAGTATAGCAGGGTATCATTCTAGGCTCCAGTATAGCAGGGTATCATTAGGAATCATTTCATTGACTTTTTTTTTTTTTTTTTTTTTTTTTTTTTTAGTTATGTTTGGTTGTAGTTTAGGTCTCTGGGATGTCCAGACTCTGGTTCATAACCCTCTCATGGCGTGGTTCTCAAGTTGGACCAGTCATTGGTTGGCCACTCCCACAAGTTCTGTACCACTTTTACCCCAGCATATTTTGCAGGCAAGACAAATTGTAGGTTGAAGGTTTTGTGGCTTGGTTAGTGTCCAATCCCTCCACTGGAAGTCTTGCTTGCTTACAAAGTAGCCAGTTCAGGCTACTTATCTCTCATTGCTACCAGTCTTCGATAGGGCCACCCTCAACTGTGTGTGTGTGTGTGTGTGTGTGTGTTTTCTTTTGAGGCTATTGTGAATGGAATTGTTTCTGACATATTTTTAAGTGGGTCATATCTCCCTTTCTTTGATTAACTGGGCTTAGGGTTTGCCAATACAATATCATTTATCTTTTCAAAGAACAAATATTTGTTTCATTGATTCTTTGTATTTTTTATTTGCATTTCATTGGTTTCTGCCCTGATCATATTTATTTATTCCCATATGCTGATTTCTTAAGGCCTCATGTGAATGGTTATGTTGCCCTTTTTGAGACGGGTCTTTTTTTTTTTTTTTATGTAGCACCTAGAGCTATAAATTTCTGTTTTAGAACTGCCTTCTTTGCATCCCATTGCCTTTTGGTGTGTTGTGTTTTTGCTTTCATTCAAGTCTAGTAGTTTTATTTTTAAATTTCCTTCTTGAAGTAGTCATTAGCTTATTCCTCACTCAATAGTGTATGGTTAATATAATAAGTTTATATGCTTTCTAATTTCTCTTGCTATTGATTTATTCTGTTGTGATCAGAAACAACACAGGGAGTTATTTCAATTTTCCTGTACTTGTTGAGCCTTGCTTTGTCTCCTAGAATGTGATCTACTTTAGAGACAGGGTCATGAGCTTCTGAGAAGAGTGCACATCTTAGAGTGTTTGGGTGGGGTGTTCTGTAGATGTTTGTTAGGTCCATTTGATCCGTGGCGTCATTTAATTCCAGTGTTTCTCTGTTTATTTTTCGTTTGCTCTGTGAAAGTGTGTACTAGAGTCGTCAGTGATTACTGTGTTGTAATTAATCTGTGCCTCTCTATCTAATCATATTTGTTTTTATTAAGCAGTGTGAGCCCGTGTGTTTAGTGTGTATATATTTAGATTGAAAACGTCCCCTTGATGGATTGTTTCCTTAGTCGGTATGAAATCACCCACTTTCTCTCTTCTAATTAGATTTGCTTTTAAGTTTATTCTTGTCGAATATTAAATGAGATTATTTTCTCCTGATTTCTTTTTTTTAAATTTCAAGTTCTATATAGATATATAGACTAGACGAGCTGATATATATATATATATATATATATATATATTAGCTGTATGCTAATTTTCCCATCATGTTATTTTGTTGAAAATTTTCTATAAGTTCTAAGAGTTCTTTGCTGGAATTTGTAGGATCTTGTAAGTACAGGGTCTTGTCATCTGCAGATGTAGAGATGTTAATCTTTTCCTTTCCTATGTGCATCCTTCTTATTTCTAGCTAAGCTTTTGAGCACTGCATTGAATAAGAGCAGGAAACGGCACCTTTGCTTCTTTCCGGATTTTAGAAGAAATTCTTAATGAAAAAGTTTGCATCTATGTTCCCCAGGGAAGTTGGTCTCGAGTTTTTTGCTGTGTCTTTATCTGGTTTTGCCATCAGGGTGGTGCTTGTTTCACATAACAAGTGTGGCAGTGTTCTGTCCCCTTCTATTTTATGGAACAGTTTGAGGAGTGTTGGCGTTAGCTCTTCCAGGGTTTGGCGGGATTTGGCAGTGAATTCATCTGGTTCTGTTTTTTTGCTGGCAGACTTTCATTACTGCCTTAATCTTCCTGATTGTTATGAATAAGTTTAACTTGTTTATATCTCTTTGATTTAATTTTGGTAGGTCAGATGTGCCTAGGAATTATCTGTCTCTTCTAGATTTTCTTTCTTTCTCTCTTTCTTCCTTCCTTTCTTCTTCTTTTGAATAAATGATTCTCTAGATTTCATTGGAATATGTAATAATGTCCACACTTTAATGTCTAACTTTATTAATTTGGGTTTTCTCTTTCTTTGGTTAGTTTGGCTAGAGTTTGTCAATCCTGCTTATTGTTTTCAAAGAACCAACTCTTTGATCACTTTTGTGTATTATCTTTTAGTCTCCATTTCATTAATTCCTTCCCTGATCGTTTGTATTACTTGCTGTCTGATTCTTTTTTAACTGGACTGTTCTTGCTTTTCTAGGATATTGAAGTGTATTACTAAATTGAGATTTTTTTATACTTTTAGTGTAAACACTCATAGACATAAACTTTCCTCTTAGAATTGCCTTAATTGTATTCCAAAAGTTTTGCTAAGTAGTGCTTCCATTTGAATCTAGGGAATTATAAATTTCCTTCTTGCTTTCTTCAGTATCAACAGTGTATCGCTTATTCTCTATGTGTTTGTATTGTGCCTGTGCCTTTTCTTCCCATTGTCTTCTAGTTTTTGTGCACTATAATCTGCCAAGATACAAAAGTCTGCTTCAATCTTATAGCTGATAAGACTCGATTTTATCATCTATCTCTGTTTTTCTTTGGGGGGTTGGTCCCTCCCCCTTTTTTTTCTGAGACAGGGTTTCTCTGTGTAGCTTTGGCACCTTTCCTGGAACTCTCTCTGTAAACCAGGCTGGCCTTGAACTCACAGAGATCTGCATGCCTCTGCCTCTGGAGTGCTGGGATTAAAGGTATGCGCCACCACCACCCGGCTGGGGGTTGGTTTCTTATTGAGCATTGTACTTAGAAGCTCAATCCCCATTCCCAGGACCACTCAGCCAGGAGAAAACAAACTGCTGTATCAAAGCAGCAGCAGTATCAACCACACAAGACCACAGAGATTCATTTAAAATCAATTAGAGTCCACTAATGCATCACCAAAGGACCTTAAAAGCAAAAGTTGCAAAGTAACTGGAGAAGGCTCTATGGAGTTAGAAATTATTTAGGGATAGCGTGGAAGTAGCAGATGAATGAGATAAATGAAGGGAACAGGAAAGGGGGCAGGGAATAGTGAAGAATTAAGGGATAGTGAAGAATTAAGGGATAGTGAAGAATTAAGGGATAGTGAAGAATTAAGGTTAAATAAGTGGAAGGAGAAAGAGTTGTGGGGTGAAGAAGGGTGCAGTAGATGAAAGGGGAAAAGAGAAAAAGAGCAGAAAAAAATCCCCTCCATTTCCAGATAATGGAAAAGTTAAAAACCAAAATTAGATGAATGTAAGAAAAGGAATACAACATAAAAAGTCAGAGTATGGAAGAAAAACATGATAAACTGAAAATGCTATTAACTGTATGGGCAAGGAAGAAATACTGAATTCAATGAAAGATGAGTAAAAGAAAAACTAACAAGGGAAAAGAAAAAAAATACTTTCCCTAAATTCGAAAGGAAGCATAAACGGAGTTAGATGAATTTGTGAAGGGAATAACAAATGACACCGTAAACGTACAATAAAGCACAAACCCTGTACACACATGGGAACCAAAAGGACGCATTGGCACAGACCCTTTGGGGGTCATTGAAAATAGAAAGCCAAGGATGAGCAGGAGTGGGTGTGGGTTGGCTCCTCCTTCCTATGGTTTACATGCTGACAAGTCTGCGCTGGACAAGGATCCCATGCCCATCCGGCTGTATTCCCAGTGGCAGTTTTCCTTTTCTGAGCACCAGGAGCCTCTGCTGGTTATACATAGATTTGCAGTCTGTGGGCTGGGCAGGTTCCCCAAGGTCATCCTTGAGAGGTGACTGAGGGCTTCAGTCAGCCTAGTTTCCCAAGTGTGCTGAGGGTGAGAAAGCCGTCAGAGCATGAAGATGGGTACAGCCGGAGGAACTCTCCTGATTCTTTCAAGTGTGTTAGTCACTCTGTTGAAGACATGCAGCTGTAGCTATGAGGTACCTCCCCAGAGGTTCAGGTTCCTGGGTGCTATAACAGTGAAGTGAGAGGAACCGCCATAATGTTTCTAGAGAACTAAAGATGCATAACAACTATTTCTATGGTTTAGGGAGGAGGTGGGTCAGGTTCCCAGCTCCCCCAGTGGCTCTTCATAATAGAAGAATGTGAGCAACCTTTGGTCTTCAGGCAGGTGGATTTCCAGGAGTTTGGGGCCAGCCTCTTCCCCCAAGTGCTAGGATGAAAGGTGTGCGCCACCGAGCCCAGCTTGGAGAAAAACTGTGATCTTATCTATCCCGTTTCTGCTTTAGGTTATGTTGAGTGAAAGGATGTGAGAACATAGCCACTAATGTCCTATTCAGCTCAAAAACTCCATGGACCGCTGATTCAAAGTGTCTGAAAGTAAAGCTGTGCCCAGCCTCAAAGAATACTTGGCTTTCACATTCTCTCACTCAACTTTTCACTGCCTTGAAAGAGCCCGTTGGAGGCTGAGGAACAGCAGCAGTACTAAGTGTGCACAGTGGTTGCAAACCAATTCTTTACTCGGCGGAGATCAGCAAAGCTAACAAGACCAGACCTCCCCCTGAGCCCAGAAGCACTAAGATACCCAGTTGAGAACAAAGGAAACATTCAGTCACTTGCAGAACCTTGAAGTGGAACTGTAGAAATGCCTACCGAGGCATGGCAGTGCATATCTGTAGTTCCAGGACCTGGGAAGCAGAGGCAGAGGAATCGCTGCAAGTTCAAAAATCATTCTTGTCTACATAGCAAGTTCCAAATAAGCCAGGGCTACATAGGGAGATACTGTTTCAAACCAAATCAAATCAACAAGACAAGAATCCCCAAATAAGCCAGACATACAATGACAAAAACAAAGCCTATGATTTGAAGCAACTGGTTGTTTCGTTGTCTGGAGGGCCAGGCTCCAGCAGTTCAGGGCTCAAAGGGAATCTCCTTAGCACTTACTATGACTTTTTTTTTTTTTTTTTTAATCTGAGGGGGTTAAGGGAGAAAGGCCCTCACACACTCACTTGGTGATTTCCTTCTTTATTCTCTATTCTTCTTTCTGTGTTCTGTATTTTCTTTTATTATCTCTATCTAGAAATGTTCCTTCTGTCTCTCTTGATGCTTTTCTTCTCCTTCTAACTTTCTTGATGTTCTCCTAATTCTCTCATTCTTGATGTTTTCCTTCTAACTCATCTTAACTCTTTATTATTTTAACTCTATCTTTATTCTTTCCCTTACAGTATATATATCCTAACAAAATCTTTCAGGCAATATAAAAATTACAATGTGGCTACATTCTGTTTTTTCAGGTGAATGATTACAATGAATACAAGTAAAAAATAGCATGTTTTCCATATCCCTTACATTATTAAACATTTTACGTATTACAGGTGAAAAATAAATTATTCTCAAGAACCCACATACATTCATATCTAGGCGGCTTGTTACAGATTAACAGTGTAAGCAAGCAATTCTTATACTGGCAGGCTGCATTTTGTGGTTACAAAGAAAGGACCTTTATTAATTATCTTGAAAGGTAATCGTATAAGGAATCTTAAAGGAATCACAAACCTAAACTTTTATTTTTGAAAAGGAATCAATCATCTCTACTTTAAATCTTTAAGGTACATACCCATTAGTAGTAACTTTTTTCTTTTTCTTTTTCTTTTTTTTTTCTTTTTTTGAGCTGAGGATTGAACCCAGGGCCTTATGCTTGCTAGGCAAGTGCTCTACCACTGAGCTAAATCCCCAACCCCAGTAGTTTCTTATATCAGGAGATTGACAGCAGAAATGGGTACAAGGAATTAATCATCACCTTTGTTCATCTCTAGCAAGAAAGGCACACGTCAGCTAATGATAATTGGGCTGCTTTGTTCTTGTTCTCTGACCTTAAAGAGTTCCTCACTTAACTATGTACCTTTCTAAAACTTAGATTGTCTTCTTGGGTTTTTCACCTCAAAGGTATGTAACAAAACATCTAAGTCTAATTTTAAGTTATTTTCACAGCTTTGTTTCAGCTATGATGCACTCTGAAACCTGTGAACACATCTCCCAACATTAAGATTAGAAGATTTTAGACTAGCTGTGCTACTGGGGCTCAACTGTTTTTCTTAATTATTAAGCTAAGCCACAGTCTATGTGGCTCTTCAATAGAAACCCATGTGTTCTAGCTGTGTGACACCTCCTTGT
This sequence comes from Peromyscus leucopus, assembly GCF_004664715.2. NCBI lineage: Eukaryota > Metazoa > Chordata > Mammalia > Rodentia > Cricetidae > Peromyscus > Peromyscus leucopus. The sequence continues at coordinate 14,786,735 of NC_051078.1, read as the reverse complement.
TTTATTTTTTTATCATAAACACTCTATCTAAACTAACATTATTAATATCAATTAGACAGAACAGCTTAGGAATAAATCATCTTCATAATAATCCACAGGTAAAAGTGCGCCGTAGAACAGAAGGTCTCCATGAGATAAACACACTACACTATAGGTAGTGGGGATCTCCCCACACCCATCCACACCATGGCAGATACCAGAGAAAGATGGCAGCAGCCGACATGTAAAGGCACAGCAGAAGCAAAAGACACTCTGGAATCTGTGGTCTCAGGGCCTTGCCTGTCCAATATTCACCCATCAGGGATTCACCTCCTGGTGGGCCGACACCCTGAAGTCAACTGCCACCTGCTGCCCCTCTGACATGGGCATCGGCATAGTTCTTCTGGAGCTTTACTGGTAAATACTCAGTAGGTAGGTCATCTGTAGGAATGCTGCCGCATACCTTGCATTTACCTTTACTCCTGAAAAATCATTCATTAAGTGGTCAGCCCCAAACACATATACATCTCAGTAACACCAAATAGACTCAGCAGGTTGTATTTATATATTCATATGTGCATAACATGTGTGTAGCAACATAATTAAAGAAGAAGAGGACATGAAGTTGAGAGGAGTTGGAGAGGCGGTGGGAGGAGCTAGAGGTAGGAGAATGTGGAGTGGAAGTGATGTAAATACAGTGCTCATGCATGACGCTCTCAAAAGAAAAATAAACATAAAAGAAATCGACAGTAACCACTGTATTGAGGACTTTTGTGACTTCAAACGGGTGTTATTTTCTTCTTTTTCCTGTCTAGTTACTCATGTAACTCTAGTTACAGCATCTGAGCCTGAGATAGTGCCTATGATGGGAGTCTCTGTTACCCAAACTGTTCTTACACATTTCCTACAGATAGAGCATCGCAAACTCTCCAGACTGCCAATAGGAAGAAATTTCGGGAAGTCTCTTCCTGCTTTTCTTTTCCAACTCCCTACCCCTCCTCACTGCTGCAGATAGCCTTGCAGCCTCAGTCCACCACTCCAAGAAAGATTCATGCATGCTTTGATCCTTGTGGATGGAAGCGTTTCCATATACCATGTCTGGAAACGTAGAGAAAGCAGAGCACATGGTCATAAACTTCCAGAGAGAAAAGATGTCTTTGTTAGAGACTCAATTTAACTATCCAAAGCTTCTTAGATCCTCTATGTACAACAAAACACATTACGGTGTTGGTGAATCTGCAAGATTGAGAAGGAAATCTTTAAAATTTCTGCAGTGTGGAAAAGGGAAATTGATCTTTATTACATGTTGGTTTGCTAAGTATTTCTTCCTTGGGAGAACCTATCTACTTGTTAGGAAATTGGATGGGCAAGTGGTACTGAAATTATGAAAATTCTATTTAAGAAATAAAAGGTTTTGTTTATCTCCTCTTTGCCTAGTGCACACAGATGCTCAGTAAACACATCTCATTTTAATCAGTAGTGCTTGTCCAGCAGGATGTCGGTGGTGCCATGGACCCACACATTGTTACGGTGAATGTCACTCACAGTCTAGAAATGCTTTCACATTCTGATGTGTGTAATGAGGCGTGTGATGCTTAACTGACACATGGCTTTTCCTTACTTCAAAACCAGAAACAGTCTCTTTATTTTGTGGCTTTGTGAGAAGTGCACTTCTGTGTGTGAACATCAGACTCTGTTTCCCAAAGCTTGGAAATGCCCGTGGTTCCCGGAACAGCTGCTAGGCTTATGGCAGAAGTAAATAGGATGCTGTGGCTGGCACCTCATTTTTTGATGAAGATCAAAAGGGTGGAAAGAGAGTGTGTGCACTGCTGAGAAAAGGAATTTGGAGTCCGTGTGATTAAAGTCATTAAAGTGTCTGACAGGATGTTTTTCTGAGAAAAGAGACATCTAGTTCAAGGGTTCCAAAATCTGAAACGCCACAGGGACACCCAGAGTTCATTCCCTCCCCAGCCACACAGACTTCTAGCCTGACCCTGTTACTGGCTTAGCCATGTGTAGCCTTTAAGTGGATGAGGTGATTCCAAAAGTCCATCAAAGCTCAAATGCAGGATAAGGTAGCTGAAAGTCTTTTATTTTCAGGATAGTCACACTTTTCCTTTTGAAGCCTCTGGATAAAATATTTGTAAAGGAAACACATTATAGGAATGTATTGGTTAAATACCTGACAAAATCCACATGAGGAAAAAAGGCTTATTATTTTGGCCCATAGTTCAAGGATGCGCTCCACCATGGGGTTGAGGGCAGGCTAGTGAGGCCATTGGTCAAATGTGATCCATAGTCAGGAAAGAGTGTGGTAATTCATCTTGTTTCTGTATGCCTCAGGACCCCAGCTCATGGAATGTCACTGCACACACCTAGAGTGAGCCTTCCCACCCCGGTGAACGTAATCTAGAAAATCCCTCATAGAAACGCCCAGAAGTTTGATACCTAGGTGAGTCTAGATCAGTAATTCTCAACCTGTGGGTCGCAACCCCTTTGGGGGTCACATGTCAGATGTTTCCATTACGATTCATAACAATAGAGAAATTACAATTATGAAGAAGCATTTTATGTTGGGGGTGGGGTCACCACACCATGAGGGATTGTATTCAAGGGCCTTGGCAGGTTGAGAACATTGTAGACCTCACAGGAAATAATGTTGAAAAGATGTGTTATTGAGAGGAGCTTAACGCAGGTGTCTCTTCTTCTCTGGTCTTTTGTATGGCTAAGAGACTACATAAGAGACTTTTTTATTCTATCATTTACAACAAATTTTAAATTTAAATATATTTTGATTATATTCTCCCCCTCCCCCAAGTCCTTCCAGATGAGACTATTGTTTCTAATAGTCACTTCTGGTCTCATTAGGGCATGTTTTGGCAATGATCCTTTAAAAACCAACTTTTTTTCTTTTGAGCTAGAGGAAAGGCAATATTGGGTGATTATCGTTTTGATTTCCTTTGTCTTATCAACGGTGTATCTTTTTTATTAAAGAGATTGCAACGAAAGCATCTTTAACAGTGTGCTTTTCACTTCATTTGCAACCTGAGCTGTTATTTTATATCGAGAGTTAGAAAGAAAACAAAGCCAAACCCTTTTTGCTATCAGCTACCTGCTGCGGTAGTTCACTGAAAGAGAACAGGAGAATTCCTGAAAGGGGGAGGGGTTATGAATCCTTTCTGGAATAGTTTGAAAGTAAGCTCTAATGAGTCAATAATTTCTCTAGGGAAACAGGGTCACGTTTTGTGAAAATGTTGGTTGCCTTCATAAAAAAAAATTTACCGCTGAAATCTTAGCTAAAACCAACAAGAGCTGTCAAGGATAACCCAGATGGCACCCACCTTCCTTGATGAAAATGAGAGATTAAAACAAGATGCAAGTGGGAACACTCCCAAAGATGAAGCTCCTCCATGTCCCTGCTTCCGCCTGGAGTGTTTTCTACCAGAACAATCACCCACAGCACCACAGCTGAACCTTTTAGTGACGTTTTGTAGCTATAATAAACTCCCCAAAGGTAATCTAGAGATAAATCATGAATAAAAGGTATTGAGCTTGGTGTATGAAATAAATTTGTTCCAGTTAGTGTGCAGGTGCGTCGCTACCGAGACGCCAGGTCATGACACACACCCAACAGATGTGGGGCGTCATTCATTTACTATATGACTGGTGTGGGATAGTGTCTAAGCTCTTTGAAAATGTATGTCTACTCATTTTCAGTCAACAGATTTGAACACCCACTGTGTGCCAGAGGATCACCAGAACAGATAATTTTCCTGACTTTATTCGCCTTTTCATTGAGGTCAGAGGTCACCCAACTGGGGTTCACGGGCCAAATCTAGCTCATGGTCTATTTTTTTTTTAATCAATGAAGTTTCATAAGGACATAGCCATTCCGGTGTGTTATTTTATTACCTAGGGTGGCTTTTTCCCATACAATGGTAGAGTCGTGACAACGATTTCATGGCTCTGTGTTACTGACCTTTTTCGTGATTATGAGAAACAACCTGAAGGAAGTAACTGAAGAGAGGAAGTCTTTATTGCAGCTCAGGGTTTGAGGGGTGCCAGTTCGTCATGGTGGAGAATGCGTGGGAGCAGCCAGCTCCGTGGTGGTGGCAAAAGCGGGAGCCAGCTTGCTTACTCTGGGCAGGTCAGGAAGCAGAGAGCGATGAATGCTGGCATTGACCTGACTTTCTCTCTCCTGCTCCTTTAATTCAACCTGAACCCAGCCTGAGCCTTCGGGGATAGTGCTGCCCACATTCAGGGTGGGTGTTCATGCCTCTGTTGATACTCTCTGAGAAATCTCCACAGCCAGGTCCAGCTCTGTGTCCTGCTGATTCTAAACCCATCAGGTGGACAATGAAGAGTGACGAGCACATTCTGAAAGCTTAAAAATACTTATGACTTGATCCTTGGCAGAAACAAAACCTCGGAAGTGGTAGTTTGAATGAAAATGGCCCCCAAAAGGAGTGGCACTGCTAGGAGGCGTGGTCTTGTTGGAGTAGGCGTGGTCTTGTCGGAGGAAGTGTGTCACTGTGGAGGAGGACTCAAGCCCCACCCAGTGACTCAGACCAACTTCCTATTGCCTGCTCGAGATGTACAGCTCTCAGCTCTTTTTGCTTCCTATGTCTGTCTGCATGCCTCCATGTCCCACCACGATGGTAATGGACTGACCCTCTGAACTGTAAGCGAGCCACCTCAATGAAATGTTTTCTTTTGTAAGAATTGCCACGGTCATGTGTCTTTTCACAGCAATGGAAACCCGAACTAAGACAACCGGTTTTGGTCTAGTTTCATTCTGAAGCAGTAAATCTGAGATGGGAATGGGAAAGACACCCGAACAGCTGGCTCAGACACTAACAAAATTCAGTGTCTGCTCCAATCGTTTTAAAGCATCTTAGTTATCTTAATAATTCCCAGGGTATGTGCTTGATAAAAGACAATTTTAAGGTGTTTATTTGGGGGACAGGTTGAGAGAGAGTGTCTTAATCATGTCTTAATCAACATGACAGACTAAATAATGAAGCATATGACTTCCAAATGATGGGATCAGAGCATCTTTTGGGGGGTTAGACCAAGAAATCAATGTTGGAAAAGAAGAACTACAGATAAGAGAAAGACTTTTGCCAGCCTGGCAGAATCTCTAATTTTTTTCTGGCTAAGGAGTCTGATGGCTATCACAGCCAGACCACTATCCCCTCAGAAACTAGTTAGCTGGGAGAAATGGAGATGCTTATCTGGTGAGATAGAATTCAGGGGCAGAAGGCATAACACTTTCCCTGTGTTAGTAAATTTCCAATTTAAGAAGCTCCAGCATTGCCTTTGTAACTCTGAGCTACTTGGAGAGGCCTAGTGTCTAATTTTGGGCTGTCAAGTAAAGGGATCACTGGGGACAATGTGGGACTTCAGGTGAATTTACAGTCTGCTTAGTTATAATAGATATATCTGCAACCTTTCCACGCTACCAGCCTACCTGACTATGTCGGGAAGGACATCAAGAAGGCGGCTAACCTTTTGAAATCATGTTCAAGTACCTCCAAAGACATGAATGTACTATTCTTGCCATAGATGGTGCTAAGCTAACTGTGTGTGAAAGGTTTCTTTCAACTAGTTTTTAAGCTGCTGGGGAAAACGGCTTCAGTGAGAATACTTTGTATTGAAAGAAAAAAAAATGAGAAAATGAGCAACTTTAATTTCATTAAATCCTTAAAAGATGCGTGACCTCATTTCTTTAATTAAATCAGTTTCACTTGTTCATAGTAGGATTGAAGATATCGAACTTGGTGAAACATAAATTGTCTGGAATAGGGGTGACCAATTCAAGCAAATAACTTCATTTGATCCAGGAAAAATAAAGTCAATACTCCGAAGAGAGAAATAACATCCCAGCAGAGAGAATTTATTAGAAAATGAGAGACTTGAGTGGATTAGGCAGGTCTCTGGTTTCAGTACTTTTTTTGGCTGCATTGATCATCTCTCTAGGACCTTGACTTCACTTCATCTCAAGAAATGTTCACCTTCGTTTTAGAACTTTTTGTCTTTTTAAGAAAAACCAAGTATCCTGGCTGGCTAAAGTGTAGTTGGAATTTCTGTTTTTTCTTCACTTGAAAAAGCAACCAGGATTTGGAAAAAATTCAGTTGCTTTCTCTGACAGTAGCTCAGTGCTAATACTGGGTTTGCATAAGAGCCGTGAAGTACAAATGTAGGTTGCAGGTAGACATAGAAAGATCACTTGCCCCTTTTTAGAAACTTATCCTTATTGGTTCCTTCAGATCTGCCATCCATCAGCTCTCTGTTGATTGAGTAGACAGCTGGCACAGCCCTGATTTTGTATCTGTCCCAGAATCAGGTGCAAGGATCTTTCTGTGGAACTATTTCTCATAAATACGCGCGCGCGCATGCGCGCGCGCACACACACACACACACACACACACACACACACACACACACAGAGCGAGAGAGCGAGAGAGCGCAGAGATTATTATAACACTTAACTAGGTTTCTCATGAGAATTAAAATGCAGGTAAAGCACTTGACAGAGCATTCCCCATTCAGTACTAAGTAAATATTGAGCATCAGAATTCAAAGCCCCACAGGTAGTAAAGTGATGATGGTTGGAAGGAACTTGCCTCCTGCTGAAAATTAGACTCATGAGCTTAAATCTCAGTATGAGAGTCTAAGTATTTAATTCTGGATCTAGCCTGTTTCTGGAGTGAGAAGTGTCCTGGGTATGATGGGCCACTTTGTCCTTAGGAAAGGGGAGTGTGGCTTGGATGATATAATGCTGTGTACACCCAGGACCCAGTTATGAGGCATGAAGAGAAGACTTGGAGAAGCTGGGGATTGCTATAGGCACATGTATCTTGTGAATTGGAGTGGGAATATTAAAGGGGATCCTGATGGGGGGCAGGGAAGGCAAATTATTTGCATAGTATTAGAGTTTGACTTGGTGACAGTGGAGTAGTAACCCCATAGAGCTTTCTATAAAGAAGGAGGACACAGTTGAGCATGTGTGACTGCTCAGTATACTATGTGCTTTCTGAGTAGGTTAATCCCGAATGACCTTAACAACAGCTGTATGAGATGTATGATGCTTCAGGTCAGATGATTAAATAGAGGCTACAAGAAGTCCGGAAGCTTTTTATGAGACCATAAAGCAGGAAAATGGTAGGGCTTGTGTTAAAATGCAGCTTGCAAACTCAAAAGCCTATGTCTTTTCATTTCTTTTTTTATGGTGATAGATATTGAACCCAGAGCCTTGCAGACCACGTAAAAGTGCTCTGCCACTGATTTACAACTTCAGCCCTTCATATCAGGGTCTTGCCAGCTTGTGAAGCCTGGTCTCAAACTCGCAAATCCTCCTGCCCCAGCCTCCCAAGTGGTTGGGATTGTCACACCCAAGTTATTGTATTTTTAATCATTAGATATTCTCTGCTTCTAAAATATGATATTTAGACAAATAGAAAGGAGCGTATAGAAGCAATTCCAAAGAATGGTGTTATGGAAACAAGCACCAGCTTTGAGTTAAAAATCCACAAAGCTCATGGCACAAGAAAGTGCAAGCTGGGTCTCATTAACCAAAGTTTAAACAGGAGGATAGATAGAATATTTTCTTTAATTTTGCCAAATACAAGTAGACTATATATTGTAACTGTAATTTTTGCTTGATAACTGTTTGTTATATGTAATTTTACTATGTTAAAGTTAAAACCTTTTTTTAATTAGACAGAAAAGGGGAAATGCTGTGGGATAATGCTTTTGTACACTGGTTTAATAAAACACAGATTGGCCAGTAGCCAGGCAGGAAGTATAGGTGGGATAAGCAAATAAGGAGAATTATGGGAAGAGGAAGGCTGAGTGAGGAGATGCCAGCCCACTGTCCAGGGAGCAGCATGTAATGGCGCACAGGTAAAGCCATGGAACATGTGGCAACATATAGATTAACAGAAATGGACTGAGTTTAAGTGTAGGAGCTAGTCAGTAGTAAGCCTGAGCTAATGGCTGAGCAGTTTTAATTAATACAAGCCTCTGTGTGTTTCCTTGGGTCTGAGCAGCTGTGGACTGGGCAGGACACAGGAAAACTCTTCAGAGAAGAGTCAGAGCCCCTGTGTCTTTGCTCTTTCTTACAGCTGCGTCTTGACATGGTATTCCTTCAAGGTCAAGATAAGTTACTGAGTTGTGATAAACCTGGGCCTTTTACCTTTCTCACTACTGTGTCTTGACATGGTGTTCTTGAGGTCAAGATAAACTACCGAGTTTTGGAAAACCTCAGGCTTCAGCAATGAATTATTTTGGCTGGGAATCTCTGCTTTGCAATGGCAGGCTCCATAAGAGTAAGGAAATCACCTACTCTGTTCATCTGGCCCGTGGAGATAACCTCACATGGAAGAAAAAGGCCAAATTACGCAAACAAGTTAGTGCAGCTATAACGTTATTTATAGTTTTGCAATTTCCCCTTGCTTTTTACACTTACTTCCCATCCTGTGCTCTTCTTCTCCTGAGACAGAAATTACATCATCTCCATAGTTTCTGGAGAGGGTTTTTGTTGTTGTTTTAGACAGATTATCTTTATATAGGACAGCCTCACCTGGGACCCACTATGTAGTCCAGACAGGACTTGAGCTCATGGTGATTCTTTATTTTTTTGAGACAGGGTCTTTGTGCAGACTTGGCTGTCCTTCTTGTTCTGTAGACCAAACTGCCTCAAACTCACAGAGATCCACCTGCCTCTGCCTCCAAAGTATAGGGATTAAAGGCATGCACCACCATCGCTGTCCAGTCTCATGGTGATTCTTATACCTCAGTCTCTGAACAGTACAATCACAGGCATAGTTCTCTGTTTCTGGGAGCTGTTCTATTGTGCTTGCTTGCTTGTTTGTTTGTTTTTTTGATACAGAGACTTATGTAGCTTGGGCTGACCTCAAGATCACTGTATAGCCCAGGATGGCCTTGAACTGCTTATCTCCCTTACTCTACTTCCCAAGTGTTGAGATGACATGCTTTTTTACCTTGTGCCGACTGTGGAGGAGTGTTCTTAACACCTGTGAAGTAGAAAGGAAGCAGTCTAGGCAGCAGGAGAAAATGACTTGCTAGGCATTCATCAGCTGAGTCTCAGTTGGTCCCATGAGTCTTTCTGAGCTTATGACTGTGATGTGTGGAAGGCCAGAATCACAGAACCTTCTTGAAGGGAAATATGACTTTGAAAGAAATACATTCATTTGAGAGAGATACATTCACTTTGGGAGAGATGCATTCACTTTGAGAGAGATATGTTCACTTTGAGAGAGAAAGATACATTCTGCATTCACTTTGGGAGAGATACGTTCACTTTGCCAAGAGCTGTTCCCAAGAGGCATTCATCTCTGGACCGTTAGCAGGCAACTGTTGGTCTCTGTGGGCGTGAAGTGGGGCTCTGGGCGAAGAAACTTCACAGCATTACGTAAAGTTAAACATCCATATTCCCTTGCATCTTCCACCATTCATTTCCTTCATTTCTTCTGCTCACAGCTCAAGGCAGGGCACTGAGGACTCTCATTTACCAAGTATCAATTATGTGCTCGGCACTGTGGCAGGTACATCACCCATACCATCCCATTTAGTCTTCAGGAAAAGGAGACTGAGACTTATGGAACAACTTTAAGATGATATGGTCAGGCCAGAAAACTACGGCCTCTCACCCGGTGCTCCATCCCTCACTGCCCCCTTGAATCTTTTCTCTTTAGTTTCTAACAACATTACCATTTATAGTATTCTTTCAGTATGCATTTGTAAAATATGACTCATCATCTAGCTGTTTGGTCATGTGTTTATTTTATTTTAAAAGCTCTTTAATATATGTTGTTCAATTTTGTACGCAGCTGTACGACTAAAATCTGGCAATCATCAAGGATCTGTATATTAAGGTGAAGACAAAATCATTTCATCATGTGCATCAGGGACCCCTTAATTTAATTTAGGATCTCTTCATCAAAACGCTTTATAATATAATAAAAATATGTCCTTGAGTAGGGGCCAGTTTCTTAGGACCTCACATAAAGAGTTAAGTTTAGTTCCCTTTTTGTACTTTTAATATTAACTTAAGGATTTTTTAAAGAAATAATATAATAATACATTTCATGATTACAGCAAATTGGGGCGTGTTTTCTTCAAGGCTAATAAGGTCATCTCTACTTAGTAACAGAAAGTAGTTTCTTTCCTTGGTCTTTTATTCTTCTGTGATTTCAGTTGTTCCTAAAAAGGACCATCTATATATATTGATACATATTGATTATATTAGTTGTGCCATAAGGTCAAACTTGGGTCTATTGCACAGTAATTAAATAAATATGAATTAGCACTGATATGGGTGCCAAAGGGAAGAAATGTTTCTTGGTCAAAATCGTTTTCTGTATCCTACAGAGTTGGTAGCAGTTCAATGATTTTTTTTTAAACCTCTACTAACTTTGAAACCCTTTTATGGTTTAGTCTCATAAGTTACCCACACACAGACACAGACGCATGCACACATACTCATGCGCGCGCATGGACACACGTGCACACACACCTCATAGAATCTGGGGTTTCACGACAGTATTTCTATATATGCATGTGATGCGCTTTAGTCATTTTTATCCTCTCTGTTGCTCATCGTCCGTCTCTCCCTGGCCCCTCCCCCTTCCATACCTCTAGCTGTCGCTCTTCTGTTGCCTCTTTAGCCTTAAGGTGCATCCGCACCTCATTCTTCTTGCCCTTTCTTCTTCCGCTTTCATAGCTTCTACTCAGGAGAGTAAGGGGTACTGCTTGCTTTTGTGGGACTGGCCCGTTTCACTCCGCATGGCGGTCTCCAGGGCCATCCCTTTACCTGCAGATGGTGTCCTTTCCTTCTTATTTATGTCTATAAAACTGCGTCATACATATGCAATACATTTTCTTTATCAATTCATCTGCTGAGAAATGAGTATTGATAATGAAAGGACACTTTTCAAGTGAAGAAAAACAAATTGCCATTAAATACGCAAAAAAGTGTTCACCATCTTTAAACCAGTGGGGAAATAAAAATCAAAATTAATATTGAGGAACTGGACATGATAACACATGCCTGTACTACCAGGTGAAGACAGGAGGATCAAGAATTTAAGGACATGTCTGGCTCCATAATGTGTTTAAAGCTGGTAGGGACTATGTGAGAGCCTTTCTCAAAAACAAGAAAAACAAACAACTTACATCCTCCTCTAACCGGAAGTTGAATGAGTTGTATCTTTCCCTAGCCAGAATGTCTAACATCAAGAAAACAGGCAACAAATCCTGGAAGGATAAGATTGGGGAGAAAAGATTATTCAGTACCTTAAGAATCCATACATTCATCCAGCTAATATGGAAATCAGCATGGAAGTTCATCAAAAAATTAAAAACATATTGCATTTAAACAAACTTTTAAAAATCAAATGAGTTTTTTTTAAATTGGTAAAAGATAATCTCATTTTTAATTAGTATTCTTTGGCTGCTAAATTTCCAAATTCATCTGTTAAGTCAATGAATCCTGCTGATGGAACCATCTATGAAATGCTGAAGAGCCTTCTTGCAAATCTTTACCTTTCTGGAAAGAGACACTTTCTCTAGTTCACATTCCTTATAAAGAAGGGTATGAGAAACAAACCCACTTATTAAAGTCTAGCTTGTGATGCTCAGCAGAGAAGTGTGACATCATTGTAGGCAAAGTCTATGACTCATGTTTCTTCCATTGGTAATTAATAGAAGTAAAGATTGGTTTCTGACCATTGGTTTGGGTCCTAACATTGAATTTGCTTTCCTGAGCAAATCACCATGCTCTCCACTCAGGGCAGTTATTTCCAGAGATCTTTCTCTGTGGGAGGTTTCTAAAGGCTTAATTCAAACAGACTAGCTTCCCAAGATGTAGTAATAATATGACTTCTAACACCTAGAAATCTTTCTTGGTTTCCTTTTAGTATCTCACTAGTTAGGCATTTTCCATCAGTACTTCAAAAAGAGAAAGTGTTTTTGAGTTTTGACCACCCTGATTAGTAAAAACATTACAGCACAAAAGGACTTAAATTTTGTATTCTTTAAAGATCAAGTAATTAAAAATACCCTTTGTTCTTACTTTTATGTGTAGGAAAATGTTGAGGTTAGTTCTCTGACCATGTGGGATAATTTGACTCTCAATCAGTAAATTTAAAAGATCTTTCATAACATAAAAGGCTCCAGTTCTGCCAAGGACAAATGACTGGCACTGAGATTCCTTTGTTAGCTTAAGTCATTGATATGTAAAACAAAAGAAAACTCTTTGGCAGAAAGCTGTGGAATGTCCAGATGGTTTCTATCTATTTTCTCATTGATCATATAATTAAAATCCCCTTTAATCATCAGAAAATTGAGATAGAATGCTTGTAATAGAACACTACTGTGCTTTGAAGAAATACTTCTTTGGTGGTAGGTTCACTTTTAATGAACTACTGGCAGCCTTTTGTAAACTTGTTTATGGAGAGAAGATACTCAGGTAGTCCACTTCAGATGAAAATACCTTTGTAGCATTATATTGGTTGTGCCATAAGGTCAAACTTGGGTCTATTGCACAGTAATTAAATAAATATGAATTAGCACTGATCAAGAGATTTTTGGTCATGTTTCCTTTTACCTGAAGGGAGATTCACACCACTAATGGATTAAGGAGAGGTTGACATTATTTGTGAGGCTAACTACACAGAAGACATCAATAGATTAGTCAGTATCCTCAGGTGTAGAATTTGTCTACTCAGGGAATTCATACAGGAATTATTTGTATTCTCTGAGGGTTTGTGTTTGATAATATTGGTCAACAGAACTAACGCTTCTATGAATTCCTTCCTCCTAAATTCCACCTGGTGATCAGTAGATTCCTATTTGTTTCTCCTATGTAAAAAATGTACATATGTGCATGGTTTTAGTTGGTGGATGATGGTCTTCTTAGGTTGAGTGATGACTTCCAACTCGGTGGTGTCCTTGTATGATATCCAAGTTTATGTGTTTATGTATCTGTTTCTCCTGTTTATGAATGGTGTTAATGATAGTTTCAAAGTAGAAAAACCATACAATTTTACTGATTGACCCATAACCCCATTTTTATGTTTTTACCTGTGGCCTTTATTTTGGGCTAAGGAATGACTTCTTAGAATATAAATGAGGGAGAGAAAAAAGAAACATAAGATCTCTGTGGTGGTTTGAATAGGAATGGCTCCCATGAGCTCACGTATTTTAGTGCATGGGCATTAAAGAATGGCACTATTTGAGAGGGATTAGGAGTTGTGGCTTGGTTGGATGGAGTAGGTGTGGCCTTGTTGGAGAAAGTGTGTCCCTGGGAGTGGGCTTTGAGGTTTCAAAAGCTCAAGTCAGGTCCAGTGTCTCTCTCCCTTTCTGCTGCCCATGGGTCCAGATGTTGAACTCTCACCTACTTCTCCAGCACCTGCCTGCATGCTGCCATGCTTCTTGCCATGATGACAATGAACTGAACCTCTGAACCTGTAAGCAAGCCCTAATTAAATGCTTTCTTGTATAAGAAAGAGTCCATGGTCATGGTGTGTCTTCACAACAATAGAACACTGACTAAGACAATCTCTTTCCTAAACATCTAGGGAAAAGGCTGTGGTAGATCCGATACCACCATGAACTGGGTTCTGGTTACTGGATTCAGATAGAAGGTGTGAAGGAAAGTTCTTGGGAAGGCTTTGTTTTGTGTGGCTCTTTGCAAGCCGATGTGATTCCTGCTGGTCAGTGACTCACATCACAGAACCAAAAGGCACGGGAGAATAGGGTGGAAAACACTGACCCTAATAACCGCTGTATCCACCGAGCTCTCTCATGCATTGTCTCCTTTAACCTTTCCAACAACACCCAGAGATGAGTTCCACCACTGTCTTTGTTCCATGAGTGAAGATGGGAATTAGGGAAGTCCAATATTGTGGAGGACTTGCAATTCGGTTTGGGTAATGGTTTCATAGAACACATCCTCAAATATTTGTTCTACATTCAATAGTGCCAACATTGCATTAGCAAGCAGAGTTGCTGGCCAGCATCATAGCAGGACTTTGGAAGATCCCTGTCAGTACCAAGGAGTCTCTCTGCAGTCATCATTAGGAAGAATTGCTGTCTGATACAGTCATCTACTTGAATGATACAAAAATGTCTCAATACCTGCTTTGCATTTCCAAAGCAAGACTCTATCTATCTATCTGTCTGTCTGTCTGTCTGTCTGTCTGTCTATCTATCTATCTCTACCTACCTACCTATCATCTATCTATCTATCTTATCTATCTATCTATCTATCTATCTATCTATCTATCTATCTATCTATCTATCTATCTACTATCTACCTATCTACCCCCTCTCTCTCTATGTATCTATCTATTTCTATGTGTGTGTAGTGGGGTGTCATATAGTTTCAGTTGGTATATAACTACTTTGTAGTTGTCTGTTTTGAGGATGCTGCAGTATGATCTATTTAGCACATTACTTTATTTAGTCTTAAATATGAGAGGGCATAGTTCATACCACCATAGTTCATAAAATCAAAGTCACATCCTTCTCCCAATACATATTCTAACATTGCTAAACTAACACGTCTCTTGCAATTGATGTTGCATTGCATTAAATTTAATTGGCTATACTATTTCCTTTCTTAGTGGTACCCAAAATAACAGCGTGGCCCCAAAATTGATTTTTTTGATGCAATGAAAGATAGCATTTCAATTTTATGCAGGCAACTGTAGAATTTAATTTGTTTCTTGTAGGTTACTCAACTAAAGACTGGTTATGACATTTGATGGTTAATTACTGAGAAAATCAACTTCTTATTCATTCTGGGCATGGATGGGCCAGCATTGTCCACTTTTCCTTATAATTAGATTTGACATAAGACAAAATTCTGGACAAAGGAATGCAAATGGGTCACTGGATCCATAAAGAGCACTGGATTTTTTCTACTTTTATTTTCCCAAGTGTGCCAGCTGGATACTAATATGCAGGAAAATCCTGGGAACTGCATGATGGAGGTGACTGGCCTCCAATTGGGTGCACAAACAACTGTGTAGAATAGAGTTACTTTTTATCCTTCACATCTAGTCTGTTAATTGACTGTTCACAAAAGATAAACATATTGAAAATTTATGACTAAGGTGTTGTATTTACATTCTGTTATCTTTAATATGCTGGTAGAATTGAGAGGCAAACTTTATCATTATAATTCTAAAAATCTGTCTTTTAAACTAGCATTTCTTAGTATTAACAGTGTTAGAGTGAAGAAAAGTATTGTGAAAGAAGTGTGGGAAATAGTTGAGCAAATTTCTTGATAGATGACAAAGCTGTATCCAGTATTCACTATGAGTCCCATGAAACTGTCATATGTGGTTATGATAGTGCTCCATGACACTTTTAAAGACATTGAATATTTTCTATGTGTTAGGAAATAGTTTAGCAAATTTCTTGATAGATGTCAAAGCTGATGCCAGCATTCACTATGAATCCCATGAAACTGTCATATGTGGTTATGATAGTGCTCAATGACACTTGAATACATTGAACCTTTTCTATGTTAAGATGTCATATTTTATATAGGGCCATATTGTTTTCTTATTAATATATATTCATTGTTCAAGACAATGGGAGTCATTATGGCATTTTCAAACATGTATATCATTTGTTACCCTCTGATTATATTTAGCTGCACTATTCTCTCCTCTCCACTCCTCTTCTATTGGTTCCCTTCTTTTCCTCTAGTACCCCTTCTATGTTCATGTCTTTAAAAAAAAACCCTAGATTCTATATGAGAGAGAAAACATGTTTGTCTTTCTGCCCTGCCTTATTCTGTTTAATAGGATGATCTTCAGTTCTATCCATTTTCTTGCAAATGACATGATTTCATTCCTATATCTGGTATACTCTAGTAAGCACACACATTTTCTTTATCTACTGCTGACAGGCATCAGGGTTGACCCATTAATACAGCTGTGTGCACAGCTGCAATGAACATGGATGTACAGGTATCTGTGTTAAATTCTGATCTGGATTCCCTTCCTGTGAGTGTATGTGTGTGTATATATATATATTCTCCAGAAATGATATAGCTGGATCATATAGCAGTTCGATCTTGAGCTTCTGGGAAACCTAAGTAATGATTTCCACAGTGGCTGCCCTGATGTTCATTCTCTCAAACAGTATATGAGGCCTGACTTTCCTCTCTTGCATTATTGCCAGCATTTGTTGTTCGTTTCCTTGGTGACAGTCATTCTGATGGCCATGAGACAGTCAACAAAAGTTTGGTTTGCATTTCCTTTAAGGATCAGAATGCTAAGCGTTTTTCATGTGTTTACCGATCACTTGTATTTCTTTTTAGAACTCTCTCCCCAACTTACTTGTCCATTTATTAGTGGTATATTTTGGTATTTAAGTTTATGTTCTTTGCATCTAGACATTAATTTCCTATTGGAAAGGTACCTGGTGAAGGTTTTATTTTCCCCATTCTGTAGGCTGTCTATTGACTCTGTTAATTGTTTCTTTTGCTGAGCTGAAGATTTTGAATTTTATACATTCTCATTTATTAACTCTTGCAAACATTTACTGGGCTATTGGAGTCTTATCAAGAAAGCTATTGGCTATGCCTGTATCTTATAGTGTTATTCCTATGTTTTTCTCAGAGTCTAGAAGTTTTGGAGCTTTATGTTTTATGTTATGTAGGGTGTTTGGTCCACTTTGATGTTCATACAGCATGAGACATAAGAAATGAGTTCTGGTATTTTACATGCGAATACCTAGATTTTCCTGAAACTGTCTTTTTTAATATACATTTTGCCACTTTTGTCAAAAATAGATTGTAGTTACATAAGCTTTTTCTGGGGGTGGGGAGTATCCTCTATTGTTCCATTTGTTTTTATGTTTATTTTCGTACCCTCCCATTTTGTTTCTATAACTCTGTAGCATTATTTGAAATCAGCTCTGAAGATACTTCCAGTTTGGCTTTTTTTGTCCAAGATTGCTCTGCTGGCTAGTTTTATGTCAACTTAATACACTCTAGAATCATTTGAGATGAAGGAACCTCAGTCGATGGCCCCCACCAGGTTGGCCTGTAGGGATTTTCTTGTTTAAAGATTGATGTAGGAGGGTCCCTCCCACTGTGGGTGGTGCTATTCCCAGTCACCTGGTCCTGGATGGTACAAGAAATCAAGCTGAGCAAGCCATGGGGAGCAAAACAGTAAACAGCACTTCTTCATGGTTTCCGGTTCAGTTTCTGCCTCCAGGTTTTCTGCCCCGACCTCTCCCTCAGCAATTTGCTGTCATTAAGAAGTGTAAGGTAAAACATCCCTTCTTCCTCAGCTTACTTGATCACAGAAATAGAAATGCTAAGACAGTTGCTTGGCTGTCATCTTTTTTCCCCCCTCCTTCTGTAAAGAAGGCCGTCGTTATTTTGAAACAGATTATACTGTAGATCACTTTTGATAACAGTCTTTTTTCACAATATTAAGTCTACCGAAACATGCGGTGCTTTCGATCTTCCAGCTCCTCCTTCAGGTTTTTCTTCAGTGTTTTAAAATTTTCATTGTAGACATCTTTTACTTGTTGGCTTGGTATACTTTTAGGCATTACTTTTTTTTTTTTTTTTTTTGAGGCTATTGTGAATACCATCATTTTCTTGACTTTTTTTTCCCCTCCATATGCTCATTGTTCGTGTGATTTCTGTATGGTGAATTTTTTTTTTAATCCTGCTACTTTGTCAAACTAGTTCATCAGACTGAAGATTTTCCTTTTGGAGTATTTGGGTAAATCAAGTCAATGAACGCATTATCTGCAAATAGAGATAATTTAATTTCTTTTTCTATTTGAGTTCTTGTTTTTTTTTTTTTTCTCTTGCCTTATTGCTAGGGTTAAGGCTTCAAGCCCTGATTGAGTAGAGAGAGGCATCACCCCTTTTCAGTCATGATTTTATAGACATACTCTCAGCTTGCCCCCCATGTAGTATGGTCTGGGCTACAGTTTTGACGTATATGATCATTATTATGTTGAGGCATGTTTCTTCTCTTCCTAGTTTCTTGAGGACTTTTATCATGAAGGAATGTTGAACTTGTGAAAATGCTTTTCTGAATCCCTTCTGATGATCATGTGATTAGTGCCCTGAATCTATTTATGTGCTATATTACATTTATGGCTTTATGTATGTCAAACCATTCTTGCATCTCTGGATTGAAATTAGATTTATTTCTCTAATGTAGGGCTGATTTCCTTTTTGGCAAACACTTTTGTTGAGATTTTTGCATCTATATTCATTAGGAAAATTAGTCTATAATATTATTCACTTATGATTTTTTATCTGCTTTTAGTAGCTGTGTAATTCTGACCTAAGACTGAGTCTGGTAACATCCATTCTTTTCCTGTTTTATGGAATAATTTGAGGAACACTAGTATTAGCTCTTCTTTAAAGGTCTAGTAGACCTTTATAATTTTTTTCTTCTCTCAGTAAAGCTCAATGTAATTGGTATTTATATATTTTGCTTTTATTTTTTACATTTATTTTATTTTGAGAATTTCATACTTGAGTGCCGTGTGTGCAGAACCTCAACTCTACCCTAGCCCCCTCCTACTCTTCTAGGTTAGTGATGGGAGCTCCTGTCCACATTCCCTTTCAGTGCTAGGACCCATCCAGCTCAAACCTATACACATCCTAGGCATGCTGCCATTGTCTCTGTGAGTTCACAGTTCATCAGTTCTGTTGTGTCTGGAAGACACTGTTCCTTGGCGTGTTCCGTCTCCACTGGCTCTTATCATATTTTTCTGCCTCTTTTTCTGCACAGTCCCCTGAGTCCTGAGAGGAGAGATTTGATGAAGACATCCCTGTCTTGGACTGAGTGCTCCAAGGTGGCTCACTATCTGCCCATTGTCCAGTTGTGGCCTCTGTATTAAATGTATCTACAGCAGGGGGAAGCTTCTCGAATGCTGGCTGAGTGAGACACTGATCTAAGGGTACAGCAGAATGTTATTAGCAATCACTTTATGATCGCCATTGTAGACTAGAGGCTTTATAACTGAGTGGTTGCTTACCTCTTTCTTCTGGTACTCTGAACACTTGTCAGTAAGAGTGAAGGCTCTAGGTAGACACTTGCCTGACTGCTCTGTGTTCAATGAGATGTGTAGTAGGTATTGCTTTCAACAACAGGGCCTTACCATCAGTTTTTATGGAGCAACCAATAGCCGTGGCAACAGCCTGCATTGTTTGGGTGTTTCTGTGGGACTCCTTTGGCCAATAACTCAATTAGATGTCATCCATTCCTTCTAGCCCAACCTTTTGCTATTAAGATATAATGTTTTCACCCATGAAGTTCGTACTTGACAGCCATGCAAGAGCTGAAAAAGAAGAACACTAAAGAAAAATCTCATACTATTTTAATTAAGCTTGGGATTTTTGTCTTTGGTCACATTTATAGCTAGTAGACTATATGTAAAATATTTATTTCCCTTGTTTTTGGGTTTGGGTATAGACTTTATATTCCATAGAGGGGATGAAACCGAATCACATGCTGCTTCTACTTGGAAAGCAAGAAGCCGAAATTCAATGAACTTTATGTCGATATCCTTGCTTAGCTCCCCCAAATAGCCACATGGAAAGAAGTTCATTAAGTATTTGAAAGAAAAATATAAGGAGCTGCAGAAGCACCAGGAAATGCTTAATAGAATTTTTAATTAACCATGAAAACAGAATTAAAACTTGGAAATCTTCTTTCCATCCTTTCTAAATTTTGTCATGGCTGTTTGTCTTAGAATGAGCAATATATTGATCATCAAAACCAGATTAGTGTCTTTTACATTAATCTTGGTTTTCTCCATTGTATACAAGAAAGGGTCCCTAACTTCCATGGGCATAAACATCTTAGAATAGGCCCCCACACTTTAGTAGATAATCAACAGACTTAGCATGACTGACTCCATGATGGAAGTACCACTCAGGCGATAAAATTCAATGTGTAGACAGCACCTCCTGCTAAACTGAAAAAAAAAAAAAAAAAAAAAAAAAGACCGAATTCATCAAAAGTTATAGTTCTGGGAGATCTCTAAATGTACTATCCTTGCTTTTGTGGCTTCTATAGTTCTACTTCTGGCTAACTTGTCTTGTTAACTGAAGTATGTCAATCAAGGATATGGCTTTTGTGCTTAAAAATTCACCCTCAGAAAGTCTTGGAGTTATATTGGGATCCCAAATATTGAGTGTAGTTTCTGGCTGGCTAATGAAGACTTTCTATTGGCTTAAACCTGTGTCTGAGTAGTCTTCTCTGGTAGATACCCTACAACATTCTCATCTGGAAAAGTACTTGAATAGAATATGTCCTGAGTGCTGATATTTCACATAGTATATAATATATCCATATATTTATTTATAAACATTATATATTATCTAATGTACAATAAATAAATATTTATACACAATAATATAGAATATATCATAATATATAACATATAATATACAATAAATTATATATATATGTACATGTTTGAGTTTATTTGACCTCTCTTTAAATATTAATTATAAAATCAAATAAATGGCTTTCTTTCAAACATTTATCTTTCGTCACAGCTGGATCGAATACTTTTATTGTCAAATGACAAGGCTGTGTGTGTGTGTGTGTGTGTGTGTGTGTGTTTGTTTGTTTCCAGGTAGCAATACGTGGTGCCGCAGCTAAGAGGGAGGGACGTTCTCTGATTTTGGTCATGCTCTGAATGGTCAAAGGACTGATTTCCTTTTCCAAGAAACTATTCCAGAAACAAAATGTTTTTGCCTGAGCTTAAATGAAAAACAGATACTGAAAAGACTTTAAACTGAAAAATAATAGATTTGCTGGCATCAGGTACTGAAGGGGTTGCTCATTATTTAGATTTCTCAAAAAAAAATTGGCTATGCTTCTTAGCATAGGGTCCAAAAATTCTCTGGAAATTATTTTCTATGTTAACCATAAAACTACTAAACAGTTTATTATTGTCAAATTCACTTAAAATGGATAACCTTGATCTCTAATAATTCCCTTTAGGGACTAGCCTGTGGTTAGAATAGATTTTAGAAGTCCATTGTTAAGCATCTCAATAAATCAATATAATGCAGGAAACTCTGATATTTCTCTGGAAATTTCCATGCTTTCGTTAGTCTTTGCATACTATTAAAGCTAGTGATTCCTGAACTAGAGAATCTGGGGGCTAATGTTCTCTTAGTTTAAAATATAGTTCATGAATGCTGATGGAAAGAATCCTGCTGTGGACATTGTTTTCCTTTGTGTTCATTCCCTGTCTTCATGCTCTCCAAGTTTACCTTTCACTATCGTCAACGTAGATTAGTGTGTTATTCAGCCACACCTCTAGACTACTTACTTGCCAGGAGAACACTGCAGTCCTTAACTGTGTCTTACAGAGTATGATAGAAGTGATTGCATAGATCATGTAGGGAGTCTACAGTATAGATTTTTAGCTGTAGGTAAACATCCACCCCTATTTGCCTAGTATTAAGGGTTTGGAACAGTTGGTCATACTCTTGGCTCAATAAGATATACTAAAATTGCATGGAAAATGCCTAGCTCAGCAACACCATAATTTATTAAATACATGTATCTAGAAGAGCTTAATGGTTCTAGCAGTTAGGGCTGAGTTTGTTGATTGAAAGATTGATTATTTAGTTATTGACCTTTCTTTTAAAAGATAATGGCTTGCTGGGTAGTGGTGGCACACACCTTTAATCCTAGCACTGGGGAGACAGAGCCAGGAGGATCTCTGTAAGTTCAAGGCCTGCCTGGTCTACAGCGCGAGATCCAGGACAGGCACCAAAACTATACAGAGAAACTCTGTCTTGAAAAACAAAACAACAACAACAGCAACAAAAACAAAAACAAAATGAAACAAAACAAAAAGATAATGGCTTTAAAGATAACCCGTTTATTTAGGATAATAGTAGATTACACTATATCTAAATCATAGAATTTATTGTAGCCTCCAAACAGCCTTAGTTCAGTAAGACTGAACACATTACATACCAAGAATCTCATAAAGGGATACATTTGGCCTTTCATATCCCAGGGTTCTGTGTCTGTATAATTAACCAATTAGCCAGCTTTGGAGTAAAAATATATAAAAACATTCATGTCTGTAATGAGCATGTACAGTTTTCATTTTCTAAGCAGTATATCATAACAACTATTTACATAATACTCCCATCGTATTAGGTATTATAAACAACACAGAGAAGACTTAAAGCATGCAAGAGAATGTGTGTTGTCTATATGGAGATACTATGATGGGACACGAGCATCTGTAGGAGTCAGTATCTCTGAAGGATTCTGGAGCTGATCCCTCGTAAACAGCACAGGACAAATGCATTTTAAAACGGTTTGTTTTCCATTGGCTTGCGTTCTGTGTTGTGACGTTTACGTCTAGGGGTCACTAAACATGTTTCCACTTTGCTGTGAATTCGAGAAGAGTGATTTTGAAGTTCCCTATGCAAGCTTTTGCTGAGGATCCAAAGCCCAGGTTTTACATGCCTTGAAAAATAAATATCTTGTCAACACTTCTTACTCCTTTTTATTTTCCCAGGGCTGCGGCTTGTAAAACAGGCATGATGTGTATTGGCTTTCTCTTGGAAATGACTTGCTTCCTCTCATGAGAGGCTGTAATCCAAAGCCCCAAGAGCTCAGACTAGCCGAACATTGCTTGTCTTATCATTTGTTCTAGCAGAATATATTACATGGAGCAAGAACACCTATTGGATTCCTGGAGACTTTGAACTTGCATGAGCAGTCTTAGGAGAAGACCCAAGTTCCTAAACACTGGTGGAGTGGTCCATCTTTCACACTTCCAAAGAATTAGTTTTGTGCAACAGAGCTGAAGTGGATAAGCCTTGTTTTTCTACTTAAATAGTTCACTTGTTCTTTAAAATTAATACCTGAAAGCTATGCAAAAAATACTTTTAACTTTGAAAGAGCAAATTTATGGGTTTTCTTCTCAGATAACGACAGGGAAATCAGGGAAAGTGAATTTTAATTTCTAACCATTGTTCTTAAGATTTTGCTTCTCGGTCATTTTATTTTTTAAAATGGTTAGTAGCCTTCTGAATAGCCCTAAAGAATGAATAGCACATTGCCTACACTCTGAGCAGTGGAAATCACATATTATCTTTGCTCAGAAGCAGTACATCTTCTGAGTTTATTTCTATCAAATTGCATCTCAATCACGTGTGCTAAAGTATTCATTCCCTTCTGTCCTCAGTTTTTCAAATGGAACCACCCAGGAAGTCCAATTGTCAATGGTTAGCTAGTGTTTAGACAGCCGTGAACATGGAATGCGGGTAGCTAAGTGCCCATGACCAAATGTTCAGTGCCAGAGACATCAGATTTTAGAGATAGGCAAATGCAGGCTGAGGCTCTCAAGAGGCAATGTAGAAATATTGCCCCTCCTAATGACGGTGTTTTCTCTGGCATACTGTTCCAAGGCAGTGGTAACAGTATCAGTTTTATACTAGGCTTTAATACTGAAGCAAAGGAAATAAGAGGTCCCCATGGCTCGCAGGGGAGAACCCTCCATCTTTTGTTATACTTCATTCAGCAGAGGAATCCAATACAAGGCTCTGAAGCATCCCAAGTTTTCAGAATTTCTCCGGAGGAAGAGAATCGGAGGAAGTGGACCTCCCTGTGACGTTCCCAGACACTAATGGGGGAGGTGGTGGTGGTGGTGTTGCTGCTGTGCTTTGTGACTGCGTCCTGACATCTTCACGACTTCCCGGCTTATCTTTGAAGTTAAGGGAGAACTCGCTGTTCTTGGAAAGTGCCAAGATCCTGTGCTAAGCCTCCCAGGAGGGTCTGCGTTTGCAGTTCTTTCTGCCCAGATTATTCCTTTCCCCAACCCCGGACCGGCTTCTTTCCTTCCAGCCCCAGCTCAGATGTCTTTTCCTCTGAGAGATGTCATTTTTTTTAATTTACCTGTATCTTTTTCTTTTTTATTATTAAAGATCACATTGTCTGCTTCGGTGTTTACAGCAGAGTGCTCACCACACAGGTCTGAGATTCACCGCGGGCTTTTATCCATTCGTGTTTTATTTACCCTCATCTCTAGACTGTAATCCCAGGTAGAGGAATTTTCCCAGTTTATGGCAGCGTTCCAGTTTCATACACACCGGGTATTTGACACAGGCCTGGTGGTGAATGGACAACAGAAATCAGAGGAAAGAAAACAGGCTATTATATAGGATTTGTGTTATAAGGAGTTATTTATTATTTAAGTGAAAAGCAACCCCCCCCCAAAATCTACTTCTCATTCAAATATATGCCAATGTCAAGTGAGAAATTGCAAATTGCTTACAAGAGACGTTTGATGGTGAATTCTATGGGAACAAAGGCCCAAATGATAAGAAAGGCAAGTCCCATCCTAAACGAAGACATCGGTCAGAAACAGGCTGGTGCTGTCTTTTTACGAATCAACATTATCCTCATCACCATGTGCACACGTGTCTACTATGCAGTGAAACGCTACCTCTCTTTTGAGGATACATGCAAGTACCAAAGCATTAGGTCGTCCCTGCAGGTGGTGATGGGCATGAGAAAATTCATAAAAGTTGTGGGGGCATCTGCTGTGGGATGATCTGTATGTCAAATTGCTCTGATTGGTCAATAAATAAAACACTGATTGGCCAGTGGCCAGGCAGGAAGTATAGGCGGAACTAACAGAGGAGAATGGAGAGAACAGGAAGGCAGAAGGAGTCAATGCCAGCCACCGCCATGACAAGCAGCATGTGAAGATGCTGGTAAGCCACGAGTCATGTGGCAAGGTATAGATTTATGGAAATGGATTAATTTAAGATATAAGAACAGTTAGCAAGAAGCCTGCTATGGCCATACAGTTTGTACGCAATATAAGTCTCTGTGTTTACTTGGTTGGGTCTGAGTGGCTGTGGGACTGGTGAGTGACAGAGATTTGTCCTGACTGTGAGCAAGGCAGGAAAACTCTAGCTACAGGCATCGTGACTAAAAGTCTTTTTTTTTTTTTTTTAATTTTTTTAAATCCCACTTTAATCTTCTAAAAGCATACGGCTCAGCTGACACTAATTCTTGAGACTGTTCCACTATCTTGTTCTTCAAAGGCATCTCTTGCCGCTTGCTTGTTACTGTTTCCTTTGCTGGCTCTTCTTTTTTGGCCACACCCTTAGAAATTAAAGTTGCTTAGAATTCTACCCTTGGCCTTGTTCTTACTCATCTTCGACACTGCTGGCCTGCCTTCGTCTTTGTGCTTATGGTGATGTTTTAGCACCTGCTTTCAATACTGACCTTTCTCCCAGTTTCCAAGTCCCGAGTCCCGAAGGGTTAGTAGGCTTTTTAGCATGCACCTTCCGTCAGCACTTCAGAAATGTCATGCCTCAAACTAAGGCAATTCTATCGTTCCTCCTACTGTCTTTACTCATTTTGGTTTCTGGCCACCTAAAGAGTTAGCCTTTGCTTTATATTCTATACCTTACAGGCTGCCTTCTGGTTCCTTTCTATCCTTTCAATCCCTGCTAATTCAGACTTTCATCATTTTCCATGTTGGCTGCTGGAAAAACTGGAGCGGCTTCTTTCTGCGATCATATTGACTCGTTTCTGTCTACTGGAAATACCTTATTTTTTTTTTCTCACCTGAAGAAATTTCTAATTTTCTTTGAAGGTATGAAAGTTCTGAGATCTAACCCCCAAGCATCTTGGTAGCTCATTGCCCTCTCTCTTTATATTCAGCCGCACCCACACCTTGTCTCTGAATGTACGCTTTCTGGACCTCTCTTTCCTGTGTCTGTGTCTCAATGCCCGGGCCCAGTCTCCTTTTTTCTCAATGGACTCTCTACTTTTCTCTCTTTAGTTTGTATTTCTCCACCCTTCCCCATTAGACCATTTTTTTCTCAGTGGACTCTCTACTTTTCTCTCTTTAGTTTGTATTTCTCCACCCTTCCCCATTAGACCGTTTTTTTCTCAATGGATTCTCCCCCTACCCCTCTCTCCTGTTTCTGGAATCAGACTCTGCTTTCTTTGTATGAGACGTTCTTGAGTCTTCCTAGAAATAAACCCCACTCACCATTTGAGTCCCAGTTTTTTTTAAATGGATATATATATATATATATATATATATATATATATATATATATTTGGTTTTTCGAGACAGGGTTTCTCTGTGTAGCTTTGCGCCTTTCCTGGGACTCACTTGGTAGCCCAGACTGGCCTTGAACTCGCAGAGATCCGCCTGGCTCTGCCTCCCGAGTGCTGGGATTAAAGGCGTGCGCCACCACCGCCCGGCTAAATGGATATTTTTATACAATATATTCTGATTGTGGGTTACCCCCCTAACTCTTCCCAGTTCCTCCCCACCTACCCTCCCATCTAGGTTTATCCCCTTCCTCTCCTTAGACAACAAACAAGCATAATAACAAATAATAACAAAGGAATAATAACAAAACAAATAAAACAAAAACAACCAAATAAAAGTGCCAAAGAAAAAGCACAAGAAACCCACGTAGATACAGAAACACACATGATCCCACACTCAGGAATTCCATTAAAACCCCCAAACCAGAAGCTATAATAGACATGCAAAAGACCTGTAAGGCAGCGAAAACTACCCACCCTGACTTAACATTATGAGACAAAGAACGTCCACAGATGTCACTGAGTTCATTTTGTGTTGCCGTCTACTGCTCTGCTGCACAGGGCAGTAGGTCTTCCGAGTGAGACTCCCTTGGAGAAAACTAAGCTTTCATTTGCAAGTGGCTATCAATTGGAGATAGCCTCTGGGCTAGGGAATGGGGTATGTTCATTTCTTCTCTTCCCTTTAGGGTCCCATCTGGTGCAGACCAGTGCAGGCCCTGGGCATGTGGCCACAGTCTTTGTGAGTTCATGTGTATATCAGCATTCTTGTGTTTAGAGTGCCTTTTGTTTTTCTTGGTGTCCTTCATCCCTTATGGCTCTGACACTCTTTCCACTTCCTCTTCTGTGGGGTTGCTTGAGCCCCGAGGGGAGGGATTTGATGGAGAAATTTTATTTAGGGCTGAGTGTTCCAAGGTCTCTCACTCTCTGCATAGTGTCTGGCTGTGAGTCTCTATATTTGTTTTCAGCTGGTGTAGGAAGATGTTTTTCTAATGATGCCTGAGCAATGCACTGATCTATGATGTAGTGGAGTGTTGTTAGGAGTCATTTGATGGCCATGTTCCCTTAGCAGAATATAGTATTTGGTTTTCCCATAACACCCTGGGCCATCTAGTTTCAGGTTCTTGGCCACCCATGCATTGGGTATGGGTGGGCTCGAGCTCATGGAGTGGGCCTTAACTCAAATCAGAGTTAAGAACATATTGTGTTCCAATCTTAATGTTTGCTATGGAGTCCCTCTTGACTGCAATAGCTCATGGTTCTTTCTCCATTTCTTTAACTCCACTTTGTGTTAGAATGGCTTTGCTTTTTCTAGACTACAAACACCGATCTGATGAACTGACTTCCTGTCCACAGCTTCCACCTCCTACAGTGTCTTTCCAACAGGAGACAACACATATTCCTTGAAATGATATCATATTGCATGTCTTTGGCTCCGAGTAAAGTTGTAATTCTAAGTAATCAGTGGCACACCGTTAGCTATACTCATAGATTGGTGCCTACCCCAGTTGTCATCAGAGAGGCTTCAATCCAGTTGCTGATGGAAACAGATGCAGACCCACAGCCAAGCATTAGGCCAGCCTCAGGGAATCCTGCTGGGAAGAGGAAGGACTGTAGGAGCCAAAGGGGTCACAGACATCATAAGAGGACCTATCAACTAACCTGGGCTCATAGGAGCTCACAGAGACCGAACTGAACCAGGAAGCTAGCGTGGGATTGACCATATGTGACAGCTGGGTAGCTTGGTCTTCTTGCAGAATTCCTAACAGCAGGAGCAGGGACTGTCTTAACTCTTTGGCTGGCTTTTGGGAACCTAGTCCTCATACATGGTTGCCTTGTCCATCCCAAACACAAGGGGAGGTGCTTACTCTTACTGCAGCTTGATATGCCATGTTTTGTCGACATCCATGGGAGGCCTGCCCCTTTTTGAACAAAAACAGAGGAGGAATAGATTAGGGGGGTGGGGCAGTTAGAGGAGATGTGGGGGAGGGGAAATTGCAGTCAGGATGTAAAATTAAAAAAAAAAAAAACGTTACTCTAGTGGTCTTCACAGGAGGCCACTTGTGTTATTCATGTTCAAGCATAGGCTATGGAATCTCATAGACACAAGCTTACGTTCCAACATTGCCATATACTCCAATGTGAAAACCTGAGTAAGTTATTAAGCTTGTTCAGGGATTGGAATATAATAATACTTCATACCTGAGAAATACCAGAGCTGGCTTTGATAATTTGTGGCACATGAGTGCACAATGCTTAACTCAATGTCTGACTTATATTAGGTTTTTAAGGAAAACTGCTATTATTGTTTTTGTTACTGTAAGTCTTCAACAGTTGGGTCGAATCCTAATACTTACTCATATCAGATACTAGCTAGAGAGTAAGCTACTGGCTCCTACATGTCTTTGGAAACAGAATATTTATGTCTCACGATAGACCTGAACTTCAGTGCCCTAATCTCTCATTATGTCTACTGTTTCTCCAGCCTTTTGCCCATGGTCTTTCATAAGAGCAAGACAAAGTACGAACATCCGTCATGGCACCAGTAATCCTTGCTAATTAAATGCAAACAAAACAATTGTGTTCTGAGGTGGATTCCAAAAATAAGATACTAGAGCCACCAATATTGTTCCTTTTATTCTCTTGTTTTTGTTTGTTTGTTTGTTTGAGACACAGTCCTACGGTATAGCCCTGGCTGTTCTGGAACTTGTTATATAGACCAGGCTGGCCTCGAACTCACAGAAATCTGTCTGCTTGCATTTGCCTCCCAAGTGCTGGGTTTAAAGGTGTGCACAGCATGACCAGCCCTTTTACTTCTTTTTGACCAATTATTTAAAGCTAAATTATTTTAGATTTCTAAAACATGACACTGACTTTATGGTTGTCTTAAAGCTAAAGGTAAAACTGCAAATTAATTTTGGCAATGAGTGATGTAATAGATCTTACTCAGGATATTTGGACATTTTCAAGAGAAGCAGTTTCTAGGGAGAAGGAGAAGAGAGAAAGAAAAGGAGAGAGGGAAGGACAGGGAAGGGAGGGAGAGGGAGAGAAGGGGAGAGAGGAAGATGAAGAAGACTATGTTGTGCCTCTGAGTGAATGTAATTTTTGAGTAAGAAATTGGAATGAGTTGATGTTTACAAGGCAGTTAGAGCTTCACGAAGGCAAGCTGGTGTTACACACACACACACACACACACACACACACACACACACACACACACATCATGCCTATCAGTTTATGTGGTATCATCAGTATTCTCTAAAGGATTCTAGAATTCAAGATGATATTGATGATGTTTGGGATATGAGTTTGCACTCAGAAGAACACTGTATCTTGGAGCTTCCAGGGAATTCACAAGGTTGCCTGGCTAAACCCTGCCAGTCTTGGCATCAAAGGATGCAGCTTGTTCAGCTTATTTGGTTTGTTTATCTGACTTCAGGAAAGGCCCTCCACTGGCAAGACCTGCTGGCTGAGTGCACATGCGGTGGTCTTTCCTGCGAAAATTGCTTTCACTCCTGAACATTCTAGCTGTCTTTCTGTCTTTGGTAGTGACTGTTTCGATGTCTTCTTATCTAAATTGCAATGTCCTTTGATGCCTGTTTGTACATGCATTTAAAAATGTCTGTTATAAAAATGATGTGTGCACCTGGAGCCAGCAAAAGCTACCTAGATGCAAATACACAGGAAAGCAGTTTTTCTTTTCTCCTGCAAATACACAGGAAAGCAGTTTTTCTTTTCTTCCACAAACACACAGGAAAGCAGTTTTTCTTTTCTCCCATCTCACCTGTTGTTCAGACGAACCTTTGTGGTCACAGGATCTCTTGAAATTGCAGTTGTTACTTTTTGATTTGCTCTGTGGAGATGTGACACACAAAAGTGGCTGTCCATATACAGTGTATACGTATAGGTGCGTTTGCAGACAAGGATAGCCTGGCACCATCCAAATCAATGATAACATATCCATCCTTCTTAGAGTTCCCCTTTAGACCTTTTATTATTACTGTTAGTTTTGCTTTCCTTTCTCGTAAAAGTACTTATCACAGCAGCTGCCCTCTGAGCAGATTCCCAGCGGGTAACACAGCATTGTTAATCATAATCACGATGTAGACAGCAAGTTTCTGAAACCTATTTTGCATGGTTGAAACTACAATCCCACCTCATTTCCCCTCCTTCAGCCCTCACACCCAGCCTCCTACTTTCTGTAACTGTGAATGTGACTCTAATAAAGTCATTCAATGCTATTTTTCTTCAGTTGGCGTGTTTCATTTCCCACCATAACCTTCAGGTCCATCCATGTTGCTGAATGGCTGAATAATATTCCATTGTTTGCATATTTCAGAATTTATTTACCCATTCATCTACCCATGGACATTCAGTTCATTTCCATATCTTGGCTCTTGTGAATAATGCTGCAACTGATGTGGGAATGTAGATATCACCTTATGATGCTGATTGAATTGTTTTGTCTATAGTACCCCAAGTTGGGATTGCTAGGTCAATGGCAGATTCATTTTGAATATTTCAGAATAACCTTCTTACTGTTTTCCAAGATCAGTACCAGTGTATTTTCTACCAAAGAAATACAAGTGGTCCCTTTTCTCCATATCCAGACAGCATCTTTTCTTTTTGATTACAGACATCTTGACATATGTGAAGTGATGTTCCAGATGGTTTTGATTTCATCTTTCCAGATGATTAGTAATCCCAAGTACCTTTTCATGTACCTTATGGGCCACATGTTCTTTGGTTTGTGTGTCCCTGTGTATGTGTTGTTGTGCAGATGTGTGGTGTGTACATGTGCACATGTGGGTGTATATAGAGAGGCCAACAGTGGACAGCATATGTCTCTCCTCAGTGGTTCTCCATCTTTGTTATTTTTGAGAGAGGGCATTTCACTAGCCAATGAGCTTTTGGTCCCTATCTGTCTCAGCATACCCTTGCCATAAGGCTGGAACTAACGGCATGAAGTACCATGGCCAGGTTTTTGCATGGGTTCTAGGGTCCTTGTGCATGCACGGCAGCCCTTACTGACCAAGCATCCTTCCAGCCCCTGCACATCTTTTGGGAGAAATGTTCATTCAGTGCCTCCATGGTTGTCTAAATTGGGTTATTTGTTGGCTTTTTTAAAAAAGATTATTTTGAATTTCTTATATATTAAGGCCCCCATTCCTAAATACATAATCTACAAATATTTTATCACTTCTCATAGGTTGCCTTTTCTTTTTTGAACTTCTAATTTTTTTGGTTTCTCGGAGGGTCTCGCTATGTAGCCTAGTCTAACCTTGAGCTTCTGATCCTTCTGTCGCAGCCTCCTGGGGTTCCAACTGTGCATTTACCAAACCTAGTTAAACACAATTTGAATTTTTCTTCATTGAGTGGCCTTTTGAGCTCCGTGAGCTACTTAGTAGGATGTGTCGCTGGATACGGAGAATGATATCCCAGTCGCTGCGTCCTCCTGCCTCCTCTTCCTCCTCTTCCCCACATCTAGACATTTCTGATGTTCTCATCTCCTTAGGGTTCTGGGTGAGGCCACAGAATGGGCCCATTAGTCAGTGTCTTCCAAGGCTAAGGAAACTAGGCACTAGCTTTGGGCCAAGGGAATGTCTCTTAGCACTAAGCCCTGTTGCCTTAGGATGAGCAAATATGCGCTGCCATCTTTGGAGTGAACACTCTAGGATTTCCTCCCTCTACTGAATTGTTAGGACCACTTATCTAGACTTCCAGGATTCTCTTGCCCACGGGTGGTTACCAAAATTAGTGTTTCTAGGTGGATGCATGGACTGGAGTATCTTATTTCACCTTCTTACTGATGAAACTTCAATATCCTTAGAAGCTATTGAAGATCCTAAAGATCTTTTTTCCTAATTCATCACCATTTATCATTTTAAAATTTAAACTTGAAACATTATACATTTTCCTATTAGCTCACTTAAAAATCAAAACAAGTTATTGTTGAAAATCAATTTTAAAAAATTTCAGTGGTAGAAGATTGGCACTATTCTGCAGTTTTTTGAAAACTCTTTATCAGAATTTATGAATTAATTAATACATGAGAGCAGATTATCACTTATGTTTCTGTATGTGATCTGTTGAGATATTTTTCATATCAGGTAACCTCTATAAAACTCTATTGCATGAAGATGACAAAGTGAACTAAAAGAATAAACATAATAATTAAAAGGTATTATGAAAATAGCTGAGACCTCGTCTGGGTTCTTGCATCACATTTGGAATCTTTCTGCATCAGAAAAAAACCATCATTGGACCGTTGTTCCTGGGTCTGGCTTTGTGGTGTTACCCACTCTGCATCCAACAATGCGCTTATTCATTTAGTTGTCGCTTTGTAATTAATTTGTGTTTATTATGCTTTATTCTGCTTCTCATTCATTTCCTGCCCTTTCCTTGATTATCTTTATACCCTCCCATACATCCTTACATTCCTTCCTGATCAGTGCTTGAAACTAGCTACGAGCAAAGAGTCTGCATGTGAGAGAAAAATGTTGTGTTTATGTTTCTGAGTCTGGCTTAGTTTGCATAACATAATGATTTCCAGTTTTATCCATTTTTTTTTTTGGAAAACCCACCATTTCATTCTTCTCTAAAAATTCTTTTGTGTGTGTGTGTACTATGTTTTTTTTTATTCAGTATTTTCATGTTAGCATGCAGAATCATAGGATTCATTGTGAAGTATTCATGCCTGTATCATAGTTCTAATGGGTCTCCTTGCCTTCTGCCCTTCTACACAGCCATGGGCCACCTTCCTACTGGTCTCCCCGCCCCCAAGCCCAGTTCTCCTTCACCTTTCATTGCCTACATATTCCATCATGTCCTTTTCCTTTCCTTCTTATGTTCTCTTTCTCCACTCTCAGGGTTCCCTTTCTAATTTCATCATCATCATCATCATCATCATCAACGTCATCACACAGGATCAAAAAATCTAGGTTCTGAATATGACCAAAAAAAAATGTAGTATTTAGGCCAGGAGTGGTGGCATACACCTTTAATCCCAGCACTCAGGAGGTAGAGGCAGGCAGATCTCTGAGTTTGAGGCTAGCCTGGTCTACAGAGTGAGTTTCAGGACAGCCAGGCACACAGAGAGAAACCCTGTCTCAAAACACCCTACCTCCTCCAATTAAAGTATTTATTTCTGAGTCTGATTTCTTTCACCTAACGGTAATGATGTCTAGTTCATTTTTTTTTTTTTTTTTTTTTTGGTTTTTCGAGACAGTCATTTTTTTTTCTTATCAGCTGAATGGAATTCTGTTGTGCACATGGACTGCATTTTCTTTATCTAATCACCGGCTGGTGGACCTCTCAGCTGGCTTCCTTTCTTAGCTGTTGTGAATAGGCCACCAATAAACACAGGTGTGCACGTATCTCTGTGGTATGTTGACTCAGAGGCCTCCTCACTGACTTCCATAGAAGCTGCACCAGAAAAAGAGAGAATAGTCAAAACCATCTATCTAGTCAGTGAGATTCCGGCTAAAATAAAACTACTGAACAACTGAAACACAAAAGTGTAAATAAAACAGGAAAGTAGCAAAACAAAACACATGACTTGCTATTTGTTATTAGTTTGGATGAGTGTTTCTCTCTCTCTCTCTCTCTCTCTCTCTCTCTCTCTCTCTCTCTGTTGTTGTTTTACAGACAGAGAGGTCTGCTTCTCCCAGTAATCCTTATGAGATCAGTATGTCCTCTCTGATTGAGAGCAGATTCCACGTGAGACCCAACTTCCCCTGGAGTCTACAGCCTTCTGTCTGGTGTGCCAGGGTTATACTTTCTGCCTTTGAGGCTCTAAACAGGGAGAGTGGAAGGTCTTTCTGCATTTGTATCTACACTGGTGCTCTCTTTCCACCAGATCCATGATTTCCAGCTTTCCCCCTCAGATCCCCACAGCGATTTTCTGAGAACGGTTGTGTCTGTGGTGAGCCTGTAACAGCTTCAGCATATTTCTGGTGTTCCCATGCTATCGCTCATTTAGTCATTGGTGGGGTGGGATGCCAATACTAAGGTCATGGTAGCTCTGGCGACTGATTCCAAGGTAATGCCTTGAAGGCTGCACCGTGCAGAGAGATGAGGGTTCCACTTTACGCGACAGGGGATAGAAGACCAAGAAGCAATAGGGGTAACGCTTACTCTTTGTGACAGTAGCCATCCGGCCCAATGACTTCTCAGATGTCCCATTAATACCATTAAAGTAGCAAGTGAATACCAAAAGGATGTTGGGAGCACATCTAGCCACTAGCAGGTAGATAGCTCCGTTTCTTCACAGCATGCTTTTCCGGTTTAACACGGGTACCTGTGTGTTACATGCAGGCAGTTCTGAAACTGGTTCTTGATACTTCCTGGTGTGGTCCCTCTTCCTCGAGCGTTCCCTAATTATTCTTCCTTCTGTTCTTCATTTATCTCTTGCCCGCGATTGAGATAGCTCTGGAAAGAGACCTTGAATGATAAGCAACCGTGTCAAATCTCGACTGATGCCTCAGGAACTGTAACTATGAATGTTCTCGAGTCAAGTTTTGGTCTCAGTGAAGCAGCACGTTGATTTTATTACTCAGGTCGATCATCCTTGTTCCCTGCTCACACCCCCAGAAGACAATATTTGAGTTTCTTGACTCCTCACGGGGATGGTGGCATGCTCATTAATATTTTTATCTGTGAAGTTAATTGGTGAAGCATCCTGCAGAAGAGGGTTTCAAACGATGTCTTTAGGGAACCCGACACACAGACCTGCAACCTTGGCTCAGTGTGAGAGAGGTATGGACTCCCCTAAAGGCATTGGAAACTCCAGGGGTAGCTCTCTGGAGCATGACTGTGCTTTTGAACACAGAGAAAGGCTTCTTCATATTAATTACAATGAAATAATTCCACGTGATGAATGCGCGTGCTTTTAAAAGAAGCGGTCTATATCGACATTCTTAATGGTTCTAAACCTTCATGACCAAACCATGAATGTATGCCCAATAATATTTTTAGGAAGCATTTAATGAGCACCCATATGGCTGCAGGACATTAAAAAGAAGCCAAACAAATGCTGTGGTCCCGTTCCATCAGCCACAGCTTGTTAAATCTCCCATACGACTTCATAACCCGGAGATTGCTCCACTGCCCAGAATGAAAACCCATTTCCAAGGGAACTCCTGGCATCACTTTTAACAGTGCTTCGTGCATGCATGGCCACACTCTGAGGCCCTGTGAAGGTCAGAGAGGCAGCAGCCGGTAAATACATAAAGCCTTTAGCCTCTGGAGACCTGACTTTACAATTTAGATTTTCTTTGTTCACAAGGAGGAAAAAAAATGACTCAGTTCATTCTTGTTCCTACTCAGCCTCATTAGAAACATCACCACAGCATTTAGCTTGGTTTCTTCCGACAGGCCTAGCTGAGGTGTGCTCTGTGGGAACGTGTGTACCCAGCACCTGCCTGGACCTGTGTTTCCTTCAGGCCAAGCACGATTAATTCTTCTGTCATGAACACTAAATCCTCGAGGCTTCTCTGTTTTAACTTAGCACCAACTCAGGAGACATTTTCTCTTCAAAGGTTAGAATCTGCCAAGGGTTTAAATGTGTGCCTGACTGGTACGGACAACTGTGGGCTGGATTGGGGTCCGTTGGTGAAAAGCTTTTTTTTTCATCTCTCGAGGGTATTCTCGGGAACCCAGGTGCTTGTATATTTAATGTCATCTCTGTTGTAGGT
Source organism: Peromyscus leucopus (assembly GCF_004664715.2). Taxonomy (NCBI): domain Eukaryota; kingdom Metazoa; phylum Chordata; class Mammalia; order Rodentia; family Cricetidae; genus Peromyscus; species Peromyscus leucopus. The sequence goes on along the minus strand of NC_051078.1, from coordinate 14,750,917 downwards.
TTGAAGTGAGGTGTGAGCGTTTAAGATTTTCCCTCTGAGCGTGGAAGGGAGGCTTGAAACATGTTGACAAGTTCTGATCTTTCTACATCATTAATGCTTCCAAACTCCTGGACCTAGCGCTGTTGGAGATCTGAAACAGATCGTTTCCACATGGGTTTTGCTACTGCTGTCGGGTACCACGAGCCCTGCTCAAGCCCAGGCTGGGCCTCTCTCCCTTGGCTACCATCAACTCCCTCATTCTCTCGTGCCTCTGACCAATTTGGCCACAGCTCTTGAACCCAGCACATGGCCCGTTTCATCTTAAAAGGGCCTCCAAATTAGCCTCAAAAACTCCTAAATTCTCTGTAGGAATTTTCAGTCTTCCTCTGAAGTCCTGTGCTAAAAATCACATGTTGTCATGAAATCAGGCCGTAGAGTCAGGGTAAATCGGGAAGTAGCTCAGGAAGCATATTTTTCAGTATTTTAAAGACTATGACATGACATGACAGGGTTTTCAGGTGAGGTGTAAGCGATCAGCCCCTCTTTTGATCCCTCATGCGGAAAGAAGACACATTTGCGAAGTGAGTGAGGATTGTCAGAAAAAGGAAAATCCCACACGCGTTCCAATTTAGAGGCCACAGGCTCTCTGTGGCCACATTCTTCCACCCTCCATATGTTTACAGAAAGCGGTAAAGACACGCAGTGTGGTTCCACCGCCAATCTTTGGAGAGGCTTTGTCTGTGAATGATATTTTCAGATTCCCACAGCAAAGTGGAAGGCGGACTGGTTACAGGGGACTATGATACGAGTTCAGCTTACATCTCACTTCCTTCCTTTATCCGTATCCTCGGGGAGCCCTCTGAAACTGCTTTTTCCTGCCCTGAATTTATGTTTGTGCCCCATACTTCTTTAAGAATGTTGATTGGGCATCCTTTAGTGGACAGTGGTCTGTTCTGGAGGGGGGGGAATGGGAGCAAGTGTTGAATAAGGCAGAAAAATGAGGAAGTAGAGAGTATCTGCTTTCAAAGAGTTGACATTCTCCCTGCATTCACGACAGGAGCTGTGGAGGTTGGCATTTCACCTGCTTGCAGAGCCTGCCATGGCATTATGAATGCCCCTGTGAGAGTCAAGAGCCCTCCCTGCGTTATAGATGAAGGGTAGTTTATTCGCAAGAACGGCCACTGCACAGACAAATTCCCGCTGTGTGAGTGTGAAGGGGCCAGATGATGAATTTGTATATGGGATGGAAACTTTGCGGTTAGGAACTTGTCTTTAACACAGGCAGTAAGCACTCCATTCTTTGTTTAGAAGGGAGATTATGCCTGATGGGGGCACCTGCTCCCATCAGGCTCCGCCGCCATCCTCGTCTTCTAAGGCTGTTAACTATACAAGAGGAAGTTTGGAAAAGGAGCAATTATTATTTTAGTGTAGGATGTGCAGGAACATGAACCGCCCATGGAACATTCATTTCCAACAGTTCGAAGCAGTAGCCTGAGACTTTGGAATGGAGACAGCTCTGCTTACACAGGTGAGAAGTGATTGTTTTTTCCAGGCTTCACCTTCTGGTCCTTGGGGACGTGACCGCTAAACTAAAAAGGTCGTGTTGTCAGGTTGGGCAGAGAAAGAGTGTGGCCGAGCCTTGGAGGCCTCCAGGGTGAAGATTCCGTGGACAGCTCCTAGAGCACCCACAGTCCAGTGACGGCATGAAACATTAGGTGTGCGCCTCACAGTCAGAAGCATCAGGCTGCTGGTGTCAGCCAGGCCAGCCATCAGAGTGACCAGGCGTCCACCCAAAGGCGGCTGAGAGACTTGGAGGAGAGATGAGGGCCGGTCATGGAATAATGCTGTCAAACTTAAACAAAGTCCCTGTGTTTGAATGGAATTAGCTTAAATAAGTGTCTCATGTTGGCCAGGATTTTTCTTAGTTAGGCTTGGTATACAGGGATTTAGAAATAGCCATATGGAATTTCTTGAAGGTTGGTAAAAACAAAATGTGCTTGTGAGCTGCCTGCCAAGTTTCAGCCTTAGTTAATTTTTATGGATGAGCTTGAAACTCCTAAAGTACAAATGTATAAAGAAGTGCTGATGTAGACACAAACCTAACCACAAAAACATGTAGGGAAGCCGAGAGAAGCGCCACGGAATTTTGCAGAGCCTGTTAGATAATGGTGTATTTGATGATACTAAGTTTGAATAGAATGAAATGAAGTAAAACAAAACAAAAAAAACCCATGAAAAACAAAACAAAACAAAATACCCCCCCCCAAAAAAAATTGAAAACAACAGCACCCAAAATCCTGGTTGGAGGAATTTTTTATAAAATGAGTTAAAAACACTATGAAGTCAGAAATACAAGGACATATTTTATATTTCCTGCCTATCTAGAGGAACAAATGGACCCAATGCAGATTGTCTTACAGTTCTTGAAGCCATGCTGCTAATTCTGTTTCACCTTTACCATGGAGTGGCTGTGCATTTTATTTTCTAGGCTGCCTCAGAGAAAACCTACTGTTCGTTTTGTTGATATTTTTTAGTTTTAAGCATATTGTGAAATCTTGATGTACATATGCTGGAAAAGAATGTGTTTAAAATACCTTTCAACGGTTTACACAGTTTTGCATGCTTTGTTCTCTTTGATCCTACTTGATTTTAATAATTGCACTCAGGAGAGAAATTACTATCTCCATTCAAGAGATGGAGAAACGAAGCATCTTCAGGGACTGCCTAAGTCAAAGAGTAAGCAGCAGGGTAGGAGAGTGGGTTGACGGATTCTCAAAAAATGCTGCAAGCTGATTCATCCTGGAAAATGTAGTTAAGTCCATGGCTGGTCTGCATGGTGGGATGGCAATTTCTGGCCTGGATTGTCCTTATAATGAAGTTACTTCCGTTTAAAAGCAATGAAAATGTGTGAACAAATGAATACACCACCTAATAGGAATGTGAATTTCTACACACACACAATTGTAATAAAGATGAAAATTCTGATAGAATATTATACATAGTATATATATATAATTATATATAAAACTATATAAATAACTATATATAAAAATAGTATATAATTGTATACTAATTATATAATTATGTTTGGATGACTGATGCTCTCCTTATGTAATATTATCAGCTTTGGAACAGAGTAGGCCTCAATTTATTTGGAATACTCAGTAGCCCCCATAACTTCATCTTTAAATATTCTGAAACTTTTTCTTAAACACATTCCTTCCAATCTGATTGCTAATGAAAAGAATAGCAATTAATTTTTTATACTGATAGATATTACTTTCCTAAACTCTAATACTTTTAGTTGAATGAGTCGTATTACATGTATATCAAGATATTTATCTCTTTTAATATTTATATTATTTTTATTTTATTATTTTTAAAAGAAACTTCAAAATATTGTTCATTGATGAAATAGCTGAACATTTTGCTCTTCGTTTTACTTTTTGTGTGAATAACTTCAGTATGTTGTTGTCTACTATGAAACATGCTGCTAAAAACTTTTTAAAAACATTGTGTGTCCTGCAACATGACTGATGTTCACAGGAACTGGCAGAGACTGGCCGCATGCATAAGGCCTGCAAAGATGAGAAAGAATCCCAGAGCTCAGAGGAGAAAGTAGACAAGTGCTCCCACCCTCAACCAAGACGCTATCTCCAATTAACACCTACCCACAAATGAAAATTACTACTTTATCCAAGGAAGCCTCACTGAGTGTACAAACCATACTTCAGAGCAGGCCCCATGCCGAAGAGGAGAGGGACAAAACACGATGAACTCAAAGGTATTTTTGGAGAGTTTGGGTCTCATATTTGCTTTGCTTTGGCTTTTTTTTTTTTTTTTTTTTTTTTTTTAAATTTCACTGGTCTTTTTCTTGTGTATCATGGTTTCTGATTTGGAGTGTTTATGGATCTCGTTTGTGTGTATCTTTGTATGTATGCCTTTCTTGTACTCTTTCTTACTTTATCTTTTTTTGTTAGTTTTTAAAATTTTGTTATATCTTTGTTAGTCCTTTTTATTTGCCTGTTTATATCTTGAAAGAGAGACACCAAGGAAGCATGGAGTTGGAAGGGTGGGGAGAGGGAGAGGACCCGGAAGGAGATGAAGGAGGAGAAGAAGCTGTAATCAGAATATACTGTATGAAAATAATTTTATTTTCAATAAAAAATAAAAATTTAAAAAAAGGTGTGTCTGTTCATGTGTGCTTGAACACCACCATAGCGCACTGTAGCGGTCTGAGGATAACTCAGTTCTTCTCTCCTTTGGTTTGAAACAGGGTCTTATGTTTCTGTCACATAGTACTCATCCCAGCTCAGTTGGTCCTCGAGCTTCCAGGCTGTTCTTGGGTCTCCACTTTCCATCTCCCCATAGGAGTCCAAGAATACGAATGTTCATCTAGGTGTGAACATGGGTCCTAGGACTCAAAGTTGGGTCGTTACCCAGCCAGTTCCCTAGGCTCTGACACTTCCGATAAAAGTCCTTTATTATAATTTTTCTTTTTCTTCTTTGTTTCTGCTTTTTCCTAGTACTTTCGTTAGAAATGCAGTGTCTGAAAAAACAGATATCTCACACATAACCAGATCGTCAGCATTGCATCTGCCCCCATAAGCCAGTCTTTATGGTGCTTGGTTGATCTTTGCTCAATTTTAAGCACCGAACCAGGTCAACAACACCATTTCCGGTCACTGAGATGATTTTTGTTTTTCTTCTTGGCTTTCATCCAGCATGCTGTCCTCGTAAAGATGCGGCAATGAAGTCTTTCCCGAGTCACCGGCACATGACCAAGAGGAGTTTTCACGGGCCATTAGCATGGAGGAAGCTGGCCCAGGAAGTTCTGACTTGCCAAAGTTCAGATGAGTCAGTGGTGGTGCAGAGATGGACCGCAGACAGCCTGTTTCTGGGACTCTCTGTCTGCTTCTTCTTTATCTTAGGCACTGAGCATAGCCCCTGTGAGCATGCCTTCCCCAGGTTAGCCCCTGTGAGAGTGTGCTTTCCTAAGGTTAGCCCTTGTGAGTGTGCCTTTCCCCGCAGCAAGCCAGAAACAATGCTGTGTTCAAAATTAAAATGAACATGGGATAAGAGTTTGTTTCTTTGCTTTAAAAAAAAAATACTTAAATATTTTTCTCATTCTTATAGTTTTGTTTTCAGTTTGGATAAACTGACTAGATTAGAGAGATTTACATCTCACAAAAATCTTATGCTGTTTATTCCTGCCCCGAAGTTATATAGGAGCAGAGCCGAAGCTAAGAGGATGTAAATATAGATAACAACTCATAGGCTTATCTGAGCTCTGAAAACTGTAAAGTTAATTCATGTTGGTTCTGTTCACGAATGTCACAAGGACAATAATGTATTCTACAGTTCAGTCTTTCTTAAGAAAGTACTAAGTAGGTGCATAATGACTCCTATTTATGGAATAAACATTGATTTTTTCAAGTAAAAGACCACTTAGAGGAATAAATGCGATGTGTAAGGAAGTAGATACATATGCAGAGTGCATTTTCCTTGTCGTGCTGGCAAAATGTCTTTTGTGCTAGTATCATGTTGCAGGCCTATCAGGACCACTACGGGAGGTCGAAAATAAGTTGCTCTTTACCCCATATATTGAAATTAGCCCTGTATAAAAGGAGATTGCGGAAATCTAGGGGCTCGACTTCCGATTCACTACAGTCAGATGTAATTGGAAGTGGCTTTGTATGGGAACACTTACTAAGGCTACCGGCGTGGCCTGGAGTTTAGTTGTTTGTAATCTGTAGCCTATCTGTTATGTACGCATTAGGAGCTAAGAGTGGTTTTCATGTTTTTTAAGTGGTTAAAAGAAATACAAAAAGGATACTTAGGACACATCAAAATGATAGGGACTTTGAATCTCCCCATTCACAGATCACAGTGATCCACTAGTCTCGTGTGTATGCATGTGTGTGCTTGCTATTCATGGCTGATCCTTTGCAAGAGTGACCAAGTTGAGTTCACATGCATGCATCATACACATGTATGTGCATATGATGTAATATTATGCATGTATAGTCTTGTCCTGGCTTTAAAGCCAAATTCCTCCGTACAGTGCCATGTTTTATTTATTCCTGAGATGTCAATTTTTAGGTAAGTCTCTTAGGTTGTGGCTATGTCACAGCAAATAAATATTTATCAGGAAATATGCTGTTTCCATTTTGTGGGAAGACTGTTTAAGATACAAGAACTACTACCTCTCCAAATCTAAAATATTTACTATCCCTTTACAGAAAGCTTTCTCTGACCCCTGGACTGGAGAAGTCTTTTAGTCTATTTTCAATGAAGAATTGCATATGTATTATTTTCCACAATGTGCTTCCTGACATTAATTGATTCATTTATTCATCTGTCTAGTGATATATTCAATAAAGCCGTTCTTAAGTGAGGACACTGATCCAGTATGAGGGACAGAGATGTGTACAAGCTCTTTGTTCTATATATAGGCTATTACATGAAAAGATTGAACAACGTTAAGACAGCAAAATCCTAAGGACTTTTACAAAGGAATCTTATTTGACAGAGAGCCATAATAAGCTACGCAAATTCCATCCTAAGAAGAGTGCTGTTATACAGTTTGTGAACTGCATGTCACCGTTGTCACCTTTTCTCTTTACTCTGCACCAGCATCCTGAACTTCCTTCCCCAATGCACCTGGCTTTACAAATTCCCCTGCTCACTTGAAAGGAACATGGTGTGCCCCTGCCGGCCACTTTTGGAAGTTCAGCTGCTATCCCCGAAAGTCTTTTCAGGTGAAGATCACGGGCTAGGGCTCAAGTGGCGTTATGTTGATCTTCACATTCTATGGTAGATACTGCCTCCCTGTTTTATAGATGAAAAAAGAAAAAGGAACTTCAGAGATGTCAAGGGGAGTGACATGAAGTAGTGAGGACAGGTCTTAAACACAAGGCTGCCTGTTTCCAAAGCCTTCTATGGTGATTTAGTAAATTGTGCCTTATGTTTAAGCCATTTCCTCAACACGCTGTTGCTTTTACAGTTGTTTTTGTTTTGTTTTATTGTTGTTGTTTCGTTTTCGTCTTTCTTGAGATGTCCGTTTCGAGGTAAGTCTCTTAGTCTGTGGCTGTGGGACAACAAACACATGTTTAGTAAGAGCTAGGCTCTCTCCGTCTTTGTGGGTGGCAGAGACTTCGTACAGGAGCGATTCCATCTTGCATTCCTTTCTTGTTTTACCTTTGTTTCTAAATCATGTGTGTTTACTTGAATAAGTAAAAATTTTCCATGTGGTCAGTGAGTCATTCTAGGTTTTAGCCACAGGGCAGATAACTGTGAAGTAATGAATGGCAAGAGCCTTAGTTCAGTGACAGAGGAAGGAAGGAACCTGTGTTCACGTTTGACCCTTCCACTTTCTGAGTGTGGACCTTTGCCAGCCTTAGTTAGCTCCCCACACATCCTGGCTGAATGTTGGTACACTAAAAAAAAAAAAACGATACAGTCTAGGGATCTTGACCGGCTTTGTTTTCTCTGCCAATGAAAGAATTAAAAGGTAGGGGGAACATCTCTCAAACATACCAGGTAGCTGTGGAGAGATTTTTGAACACGGCTCACAACAGCAGATGGACTCAGCCGTTGAAGAACAGTGTTTATTAGGGGTGAGGAGGCACCCTCGGCAGACATAGAGGGAAAAAGACCCTCTGCAAGGCGGAGCAGGATACTCGGGAAGCTGAAAATCCAGGCTCTTCTCAAGAGTGTTTTGTGTTTGTTTGTTTTTTTTTTTTTTTTTAAATCTCTGAAGAGTTTTTATCCCTTAATTTAGGGTCGGTCAGTTTGAAGACAGAGAAGATGGCCCACAACTGTTGTGTAACCTGTCCTGATCCAGCCTTGAACTTGTTGAGCCGGTCCAGAAGCAGGGCGCCTGCCTGTTGGCAGGAGAAAAAAGGTCTTTGTTTTCAGCTGCCAGGCTCATTCCAGGTCAGGAGGGTGAAGAAGCAGCCGGCCATCTTATTACCTTGTCATGGTCCCTGGTCAACCTCTCGTCTCTCAAAACTACCTCAGAATCCTCTCAGGCTGGAGCACTAGGAACAGGGTTGTTCCCCCCTCCCCCCACATCATTTCAGAACAGTTTTTTTCCAGGCTCTGTGTGAGTTACTGGTGATGGTGAATGTCTCTTATCATAAGGCAGTTTATTGCCTTTTTACTTTCTAAAATTTAGATGATTAGAAACATATTCCCTGTAGCCGAGTGACAAAATGATCTTTATCTAATTATGTGTGTGTGTGTGTGTGTGTGTGTGTGTGTGTGTGGTGTTTGTGGATGCGTGCCTGTGTGTGTGTGTGTGTGTGTGTGTGTGGTATGTTTGTGGATGCATGCCTGTGTGTGTGTGTGTGTGTGTGTGTGTGTGTGTGTGTGTGTGTGTGTGTAACCCTGGGGCTGATGTGATGTTTTCCTATACTGCTTCTTTACTTTAATTTTCAAGATTCTTTGTCCCTCCTCCTCCTCTTCCTCCTCTTCCTCCTCCTCTTCTCTGTCTCTGTCTCTTTGTCTCTGTCTCTGTCTCTTTCTCTATCTCTCTTTCTAAACTGAGATATGAAGGTTACCAATCTGGCTAGCATCAGGGGTCAGCCTGTCTTGACACCCCCCCCTCCCCGCCCCAAGTTTTGGGATTGCAGGCATATATCCACCTCTATGCCTGGAGTTTTGACATGAGTGCTGTGGATCGAAGTCAAGGCCTCATGCTTACGTGACAAGCATTTTGCTGACTGCGCTGTCTCTCAAGCTCTCTGACTCACACAATCCCCAGTGTAGGAAGACAATAAGAAACGGACTGAGGGAGGATGAGAGCTTAGAAACCAGGGCAAGCTGAAACACAGTCTGGATGATGCACAGTGACCCATGGAGGAGGTCCTCAAAGTGATGTTTGTCCTGGGATGATGACAAGGAACCTGTAAAGGACTCACACACACAGGCATCTAGGTCAGAGGCCAGGTAGATGATAACATCATAAAGGAGAGGAACAGAGCACCGGGAACAAAGACATGATGAAATCGGGAGTGGGTAGTCACAGGAATGTCTGTACCCAACGCCAGTGTGAGGTCACCAATACAACTGAGTTACTAAATCAGGGTCCTTTCTCTTAGTTGGGGGACAGGAATCATGGCTCCAAAGAGTAGATATTGGAACTATTTGGTGATTAAATAAAAATAGTGGCCAAGTGGTCCTAGGCATGGAGATTTTGAGGCAAGATGTGAACATTTTTCTCATTCAGTTATCAAAATATTCAAAGGGGGGTCTTTTCTTCTTCTTCTGTCTCTATCCCTAGGGTTTTCATCTGGTCAGCATAGGAACACAGTATTTGGTTTCTGGAGCCTTTTCCAGAGGGCAGACATCTTGCTCAGACACTCCAGTTTCTTAATATCTATCTTAAAACACAGTATCCAGAGATGAGCACCAGGTACAGATGTGGCATAGTGCTGTGGACTGCGTCAGGTCCCCCACTGTCACCTCAAGTATTTGATCACCAGCTCAAATCATTTTCTAATTAGGTAGGTAGTATATCATCAGAAACTCCGGCTAAGGTAGCTTAAGACTGCGTTAGCTTTTCTAGCAGCCAAACCATAACCTCGGCTCCTATGAAATTTTCTGTCAGTAAAATCTCTCAAGTTTTATCACATGAAATACTACCAACCTAAGATAAATTTGGCGCATTTTGGGCAACTGAGTGTTTGGACCTAAGTGAAGCATTTTATATTTCTTTCTGATGAATTGACTCTTGTCAGTTTTGGCCCAACAGAGACAGTATTTTTAAATTTTTAGTTGTTATGCAATATATTGGGTTAGCATTTTTATCTTTGTGCCATTAAAAAAATACTACCAAGCCTTATATACCGCCATTTAAGACATTGCTAAACAATTTTGAAGTAACAGAAGTAATAGGTGTGTATTTCCTTGAACATCCTTTCAACAGGACATCAGGCCACTTTTTTTTGTTTTGTTTTTTTATTCTCTGGGGCACCTGTTATGTATCAAATGCCACATTATGACCCGGGGATAAAAATGTGAGCATGGTCTAGCATGCTCTCAAGGGATTCAGACGCTAATGAAGAAGGCTAACCAATGAAGAGACAAAAGTACTGCTGTGTGATGTAGGCTGTCCTAGAAGAATGCATGAGGGACCATGGAGGGGCCATGACTTCGTGAAATAACCACGGAAGGCTGTGAATCAGTTTGGACACAGGCAGACCTTCATACTTTAGAAACACTTCTCTCACGTATTTCCAATCTTAGAAGTCTTTTGTACATCACTCTTACGTAACACCAAAATTTACCACCATTGTGTCTTTTTTTTATTAAAAAAAAAACACATTAAAAAGCAGGCCATGCTATGGTATAGGACTGTTTATCCTTTATCTCTTATGGATGCTTTTACCAGCTTGCTCAGGAGCTCGCTGTACTGCTTCTCCATGAAAAATATTTTTTACCCCTTTAAAAAGAGCCCATGTCATTTTTAATTATTTGTGTGTGTGTGTGTGTGTGTGTGTGTGTGTGTGTGTGTGTATGTGTATGTGTATGGGTGTGTGTGTGTATGTATGTGTGTGTGTGTGTGTGTGTGTGTGTGTGTGTGTGTGTGCACATGCTCGCGTGCACGCATGCCCGTAGAGGAGGTCAGGTCCTCTGGAGCTGGAGTTACAGGTGGTTTTAAGTGGCCTGGTGTGGGCTCTGGGAACGGAACTCAGGACCTCTGCAAGAACAGTATGTGTTTTTAACGGCTGAGCCATTTCTCTGGCCCTGACTCTTTTCTCTCTCCATATATTATCCGCAGTTTCCCACTCCCTCAATTCTGCCTCAGAACCATGTCTAAAGGTACTTCAGTCCCAGATGGCAACAATTAGCTCTGTGTTCATTTCAAATCACAGTCATGTTTGTGTGTGTTTCTTAAATGCTAGTGCGGTCACCCCACCCTGATGTCCCGTCCAGCCTATGCCGGGTCACACTGCCCAAGCTTGTTTAGAATCCTTCTGATCTGGTCCCTCACACAAAGCCATGTGATCGGAGAAACAGGTTCGTTTCTGTCTGCCCCACCCACTCAGCATCAATCGGACCCCAAAAGCCCTCGTTTCTGGATTGTATGGAAAATATGAGTTATGTTTATAGACACAAGTGAGTTCTGAATTAATTTAAAAGTAGATTTTTTTGAACTGTAAAATGAGGCTAGAGAAATGTAGAGAGCTATTTAGAGCTAGACGTTGGGCTCCTTGGGTTGGTCCTAGTTATAATATGTGCTCAAGGACAAAAGAGGCCAGTCTGTTCCTGAGGACCCAGACTAGCTATGACCCCACAGAGGCCAATTCAACTAGGAAACACTGAGGGAAAATACTCCTTTCTTCTAGAGCATTGAAAAATCATGTCCTCCTCTTCAGGCATCTGGATTTTCTCCTCAGCTTTACTCAGTGTCACAAATTGGGAGACGAGGTGTATTATGGGTTTAATTCTAACGTTTGATGAATCAGGTTTGCACCCCACTTTCTGTGTGTCTGTGTCCCGACCTTCCTGTGTGTCAGTGTTCCAAACTCTGAAGGGATGACGCAGTTTCTTCCTGGTTGGAGTTCTGGGTGACGAAGAGGTGTATAGGAAATGCTCGGGGTAAGAGGCCGTATAAAGACCTTCTTGGCACATGTGAACTACTTCATTGTGAGAGCGAGGCTAAGGCTTCAGAGATTTGGATGGCAGTAGAGATATGTATGAAATGGAAAACCACTGGGTTCTCCTCTTCCGCAGCTTCAGTTTGACGATGTTTCTCACCGTGTCTGTGTCTGTTACTCACGCATTGGACCAGATTATTTTTATTTTTGTTGTTGCGCCTTCCTTTGAGGTGATGGTGGGCCGGGCTGTGCACTGTTCAGCAGCATTCTAGAAGAAAAACGACTGTAAGTCATTTTCTTCAGTCCCAACACTACATAGTTCCCTTTATCTTTTCCTGGGAACTGTGAAATGGAATTCAGAGAAATGCCCTTGGTTCTGGCTGGATCTTGATATAATTTAAACAGATGTGTTCCTTAGACACAAGGTTAATGTTTTTACACAGTCGACAAGGTACCTGTCGGAAACAGGTGAAGTGAGGTGGTTCCATGAGAGAATTCAGGGATCTGCGTTTGTGTGCTAATCCACTTGCTATGTTTAATCCAGAATTCTGCAGCTGAGAAGGAATTTTCATGAAGAATAAATGGCGTTTTCAACAAATATTCTTGGAGATCATTAAATAAAATGCACGGTGCTAGGAAAATGAAATGTTAGAAAGATGATACTCGCATAAAATTAATGTGCTAATTGGTCAGAAAGTTTCAAGTGAATTTTTCTATTTTCCAGACGAGTTGAATCTTTTTTGTTTTCCCCTTGGCAGCGTGGTGTAAAAATGGACTCTTTGAGCCTTTTGATGACAAGTTGTTGGATTACAAAACACATTGATTTTAGATTTGTGACCTGTAAGAATTCCATCTGTACCATTCACTGGGGACAGTGTCACTGATGACAATACCAAATGTTCCATAATTATTTACTCACCCAGTTGATCAGGACAAACAACACGGAAAGAACAATTTGATATGGAGAACTGAATCGACAATTTCATTTCTCAGAGTAGCTTGCGTGGGGGAAAAATGGTCTACACGCTGTACAATTATAGTTAATTGCTTTTCCTCCTTGGTAGACAACAGAGATTTGCAAAGGAACTCATTTCAGAGGGCATTCTTAGTAGGCAAGCGCTAGAAGTAAACAGCACAGTAATATCCATAATTCTTTTAAGACATTACGGTTCGCCTTCATTCCAATCCACATGAACAGTGTCAACCAATTTCTTGCGTTGACACTGTACCACTTTCTGCATGCCGCGGTGAGGTGAAGGAAGAAACCCCAGAGAGCTGAAACTCGAGTCACTGCTCCGATCTTAGGGGACCAATTACGTAGCTTCGTTTGGCAGCTTTTGCTGTGGCCACTTAAGTGTCAAGGCTTTGATATCCATTTGTAACCATAACCTTGCATTTTAAAAACGACTACTTGCTTTGGCAGCCATCCTAACCTAATTAGGAACTAACGCAGACTCGTGCGTTTCTTGTAAACACATCAGCCCGAGGTAAGGGCTAACACATGCTCTGAGCCTGCCTGTGGGTTTATCTTTTCCTCCTTCCTGCAATGCTCGTTCGGGCCTGGATTATATTCAGCAGTACTGCTTTTCCTTTGATTTCCCAGTTTTGACATGTTAAATTGATGACTTTCCTGCTCTTTCCGCTCTCTGGCAGGAGTTTCCCCCTTTTTCTTTATTTTACTCTTACTGTTATTTCGTTTTAGTTTTACAGCTCCGTCCTTTAAACGTGTACAGAAAGACAAGCCGGTCACCCACTGGGACCGAAAGGCACAAAGCTTAACGGTGACTCTGCAGAGATAACAATTATTTCTTCCATGAGTAACGTATTAGAAATTTGATTCTTTAAAAACAGAAGACTTCATCTTGGAGGAGAATTCGCTCATCTCCTGTCTGGCTCTGGTTGAAACCAGCCCTCTGATGAACACACGGAAGCAGATATCTGTCTGCCTCTAAGCTGCAGTATGCAGGGTGCTCACCAGTGGCTCTGGCATACAGTTCTACCACAGACTGGAGTGGCAGTGAGTGGACCCTGCACTTTAGATGTGGAATGACCCCAAAAATGAGATGTAATCATCAATTTCATCTGTGAAATGAGGGATACTAAGAGTAGCTGATGTGAAGAGCTTACTAGGCACTTGCTCAGCAGTTCTCAGCCTGTAGATCACAACCAAGACCATCGAAAAACGCAGATGTTTACGTTACGATTCCTAACAGTAGCAAAATTGTAGTTATGGAGTAGCAACAAAAATATTTTTATGGTTGAGGACCCCCAAAACATGAGAAATGGTATGAAAGGGTCGCAGCAGCAGGAAGGTTGAGAGCCATTGATCTAGACAATTGTTGTTTGTTCACTGAAAGGTTGTCCAGATTTTGGCTTTTAAGATAAAAAAAAAAAACAACTCTCTGTCCAGTATTTAATATATTACTCATAGAATGTTCGCAGCAATACAGTGGAATTGGAAATCAATTTGGGGAGGAGTCTATGTTTTGATACAATCACACATGTAGAGTTCTGGTTCCAAATACTATATTATTAACTACCATGTTTGATAGTTGTCCCATTAGTTTGACTTTTTAAAATAGTCCTCTAGAAACAAAGAATGAACTTTCATTGCATAAAATGGAGATGAGTGGATATTGTTTTTTGGTAAGTCTTTTGGCCAAGAGAAATCGGTATTGGGTATTGGTCTTTTCTATACCTTGTCTTACTTCCTGGTGTACTGACAGGTTTTGGTAAATGGTAACAGGTTGGTGTGATTTTTCTCTTAAGCTTATCCACTTGTAAATGCTTTCCAATTAGTTATTTTACCAAATTTGGAAATACAGATCTGGTCAGCACTGATATAGGCCTAACACAAAGGCCTCAATGCCTTGTTCTGTGGCTGTTAGCCTTGGTGTTGGTTTCATCGCGGTGGAGAATGATAAACAAGTGATGGACACTGAGAACGAAGATAATGAACGTCAAGTGATGAATCAGAGAGTGTTGCTTTGGCCAAAAGGTCTTTGGGATTTGGCTGTTGAGATAAAAACGTGTTCCCTAAGATAGAAACTTTGATGATTCATTTCAGATACCACCTCTTTTTTAGTATATAAATGTAGTGACAAAATTATTTTATAAGTGCTGCTTTTCCTGTATTTCTCACAATTCGACTAGTTGTGCTTTTTTATTTATATTTGTTTTTATTTTATTTTATCATTTTAAAATTCCATCAAGATTTTTTTCTCTGATCTATGTGTTATTTAGAAGTGTGTTGTTTAACAACTATTTTGAAATTGGACATGGTGGCATAAAACCCATAATACTATCACTTGAGAGGCAGAGGCAGGGCAACTTGGAGTTGAAGGTCATTTTTTTGACTACACAGCAAACTCCAGGACAGTCTAATGTTGCATGGATTAAAATTTTTGGAAAATTGAAAATACGTTGCAAAAGTGGAAGAAATAGTATTTTAAAATTTCAGATTGTCTTTTATTGATTTCTAGTTTGATTTCCTTATGGAGTGGGTATGGACATTGCTTGATGTTGAATCCTAATCTTTCAAATTTGTTATGTTGTTTTTTGAGCCCTAAAATATGATAATTCGATTGACAGATTATGCAGATGTAGTGCAGTTTATTTTGTCTTTGTATTTATTTTGACCAGTGCCTGCTGAGCACCTGGGAACTATGGTTTGGTGTAAGAAATTAATTTAGAGGGAATTCTCAGGGATCATTGTCTCAAATTTTCTTGCTACTTTGTCTCTTTAGTTTTTAGTTTCATTTAATAGATATATGTATACATACATACATACACACACACACACACACACACACACATACACACACATGGTTGATCTAGCATTTCTTTTACATCTGTAAAGTATTCCATGACTTAATGATACAAGTCAACTTACTGTTTCAACATTGCAGTCCTTGATTTAGAAAAGCTGTATTCTGTACTGCAGTCCTGGTATTTTTAGGCAAGTTGATTCCCTTATCAAGTTCATTGAACAGGATTAGAGGTTAGTAAATCTCCATTATTTTTAATCTAATTTCATAAGAACAGAGGAAAAACTTAGGCAAAGTTTATCTTCTCCTCTTTTTATTTTAACTTTCTACTTCACATGTTGGAAAATGCTACATGTTGGAAAATGCTTGGAAGGACAGTCAGGACTGAGGAGAACTGGAGAAGCATCACCTGAGAGGGCTGAGGACAAAGCCCATCCACCAGGGGTTGAATCTCTGCTCTGCTTCTTCTGACATATATCTTGGGCAAATTATTGAGCTTTTTTTGGTGCCTCAGTTCATTCAATTTATAAAATGGAGTGAAGTATGAACCATGGGACTATTGTGGAGAACCAATTTGTAGTGAGCAAACGCAAAAAGTATGAAGAATATATCCCATAGCTGTTATTAGTTTACATCCCTGTGCCCACAAAAAGGAAGTTTTGGCTCTTTCTTTCAACATATGTCAAAATACCACATTATATCCTATGACTATCTGGAATTATTACGTGTAGTTTTTTTAAAGTTCGAAAGTTCATCAGATGAATTAAAGCACAGCTTCCTATTTATAAGCCCGCTGTTTCTTACTCCGGTGACTTGTGCTGTGTCTTGGGGAGAAGGGTGGGGGTGGGGATCAGTGTGCTGAGCACTGTTCTCTCTCAGCTCTGAGTTTATAGAGCACACACCAGGGTCTTATTCACAACTACAGCTGTTGCCTCTCCATCTGATGCTCTCTCCTCATCTTCCACTCCATGCACCTTTCCTCAGGAGTGTCGTCGATGAACCACTAACCTGACTACATGGTTGCTGTTGGTGCTTGGAAGCTCCGATCACCTCCATCCAGCCACATAGCCAGGCTCTGCCCCCGTGACTGAACGTGTACTCACTGCATCGACTCTATCAGGGTCACGGTGGCTGCCTCCATATCGGCACGTTTTCTTTCAACGATCTACTGTTTCTTCCTCTCGTCTGATCTCATTTAGGGAACCCCGAGTCTACAGACTCGGTATAGTTCTGAATCTCAATTGCTGTCCAAATGTAAATTCTTCCCCATAGGACCCCACGAAGGCCAGGGCCTCTGGTCATTTCGTGTCCGGAAACTTAGCCCATTCAGCACATACAGGGACCCTCTAGAGGGTGGGATGGGCTGACTCTTCAAGTCATCCCAAAGATGCTTAGCGGGAAGGGAGCCCAAAGTGCTTTTCTTACACTCACGTTCACAATAGCTGCTGGAGGAGATTCCATGTGAGTTTCGCAGTGTTTGGAGGGAACAGAAAACCCAGACCTGTACAGCTTAGACCCCCAAACACATATTCAAGTAAATTTGTTTTCCCTGACACTACCATGAATGAAAAAAAGTCACAATAAAAATTTAAAAGCTACTGTTATATATAAAGTCTAGACTGCATTCTCCAAGGTTTAAAAAGAATGTGACAATATTAATAATTAACAGAAATAAAAACCAATAAAAATCATTGCTTTCATGACAAAGCATGTTATTCTGTGGAGTTCGAAACTATGGCCTTACGCATGCTAGCAAGCACTCTACCACTGAGCTGATTCTCAGTCTTCTCAACATTGCACATCAATGAAATAACTTTTGTTCCACACACACCATTGAGATTGGGGGTGACTGCTGCCAGATAGAGTGCTAGGAACTAGGACCTGGTGACGTGTATCACAAAGCATCTCTCATTGCCACAGAACTTCTATCTTAGAAGTCCACTAGACTATGTTGTAGAAGATTTGAAAATCTAGACATTCAACATTCAAGACAATGGATTTTCCTAACATAGAGACGCCTGTGAGTGACAACTGTCTGTTTCAGGACCAGGGACAAAAGAATGTTTGGAAGTTTCGGGGAAATCAGATACACCCTCTGTGAAGCTATACGATGGGGGGAAAGGACCGTGATAGCACACATAAGCAGTTTATAAAACAGAATAATATTAGTCAGAGGTCACATGAAATTTTAATGTATTAAGTTTCAGAAAACAGAGGAAGGCAGGATCAGAAAGAAGACTTGTCTTGACCACGGCACATGCAGGTGGAAGCTGATGGGTAGTTCAGGGCCTCTGACACCGGAGAAGAATCTCAGGCATCAGTCACGGTAAGACCATTCCTTCCTGCTGGTCAGAGAAAGCAGGTCATCTGAGGGTCACCATATCTGCAGGGAGGTACCTCAGAAACAGTACGATGGCCAGAAGCCCTGTCGGATAACTTCAGAAGCTCTGGTTTCTGGCTGAGCTTTGGGTTCTTAGAAAACGAAAAGAACAACTGGTTTAAAATGATTAAAATTCTTACAGAAAGTATGCGTTATCAACCACAGAAATCTCTTGCAGAGCAGAGTTTATTTTATATGAAAACTACCCCCCAAAACTGATTGGATTTGGAGGGATAATATATGTTTTCTTTCCCAGTTTCCACCTTTGAAAAGGAAAACTCTCGGTCAAGATGAGTGGAATCAGAATAGGGCATGCAATCTCTATTTAGACCTAGGAAAAGCTTAGCATCTCCTTGTGATATTTTAGATGCTTGTTTTGGGGGTGGGGTTGGGGGGGTGTTTGTAATGTGGCAAAATGGCATTTAATAAGTAAACTTTTAAGAAAGGAGTGCCAAGAAGTCCAAGTCAGCCATACCTGCTTCAATCTACCCAAGTTGTTGTCTCTTCAAGTCTTTGTATCTCCAAATTATAAAGTTTAAAAGTCACAAAAACCTCTATTGACATTTAACAAGTATTGATAATAGTACTAAAGACAATCTTTTAAATGTATTTTTAAGCTTTCTTGCTATTCTCTTCAAGGAAAAGATGGTTAGATTTTAGCACAGTTTAAAAAACCCTTACTTGCTATCAATCTCGTAGATAAAAAGTCTTCTGATACTAAAAGTTTATCCCTGAACTTAATACTCAACCTTCTCTTCCTATAAAATAGAAATAAATGAGCAATCTTGGCCTTCCTTGAAAACAGTGCTACACAGTAACTTAAAATGCTTACGAAAGTTCTGTGATAATTCAGGAAGCAAAGAATTGACTGGTTGGGCTTCATTTTGAATAGTCATGAATTTAGTTTGTTTCAATGTGCCTGTGGAACTTCTGCAGGTGGTCAGGATCTAGTTCTGAGCACTGAGAAGCGAGCACTTTTTTTTTTTTTTTTTTTTTGGTCAGCTGAATGCAATAAATAGGCAAAATCACTGAGCTGAGAACATTTACGGTGGAAAGGCGAAGGAAACAAAATCCATTGTTGGTCTTCAGAAGTTACGATAACATTAGGGCCATGTCTGGCAGAATGGGAACAGATGGGATATGATTAGAGCATTGTGACAGGAACCACTGGAGCAAGGACAGAGAGGCCAGAGGACCCAAGCAGTAGCCTAAGGGGGAAGGGGGAAAAGCAGCGATGATTCATGGAGGTTATTCCGTGCAAAATCCCTCTGCGATTTAATAGGTAACCGAACACGGAAGAGAGTCAGAGCACAGATGTGTGAGAGAAAACACTAGAAGTTGCTGCATCTGGCAGGGGTGCTCCGGATGATTTTAAGAGGTGGATGTGAGGCTGAGGGTACATTCTGAACTCAGAGGGAAGTAGAAGTCTGACGTGCAGACAAAGGCCGTTACAACTTTTCCAGAGCTCCTCCTAGGTCTGGTGACTCAAGCCATTGACCGAGCGTGAGGCAGGACAGAGGGCACATTTTTAGCACGTGTGTGTGTGTGTGTGTGTGTGTGTGTGTGTGTGTGTGTGTGTGTGTGTTACCATCTTCTTGGCTTCATCCTTCACCCTTTCTCCACATTCTGTTTTGGTTTTATAGAATGGCATCCATCCATTCATCCATCCATCCATCCATCCATCCATCCATCCATCCATCCATCCATCTATCCATCCATCCATCCATCCATTCATCCATCAAGCCTCAGTACCTCTGCCACTCTTTCTTCCCTTGGTACCCTACCAGGCCCTTTATCTTCCCTGTCTCCCCCTTGTTAGTGTCTACAGATCTTCCTCTTTCTATGCTCTCCTTCCTCTGCCCCCCCCATCATTTTTTATGAATTTAGGTCCCCTTCTTTTATAATTGCAAACTCTCTTATGGATTTTATACATTTATTTTGAGACAGGTTCTCACTATATAATCCTGGCTCTCCAGGACCTCACTCTATAGACCAGTCTGGCCATAATTCCCAGAGATCTGTCTACCTCTACCTCTTGAGTGCTGGGATTGAAGGTGTGAGCCACCACACCTGGAAGGCATTATATTTCGTATTGTAACTACCTACTCTCTTGATTCATCTGCTCCTTTTTGAACTGAAGACTGTAGGGACCTAGGGTACTTGGTTGATCTCTGTATATCTAGCAGGTAGGTAGTTAGTCTATCAGTTACTTTTCTGTTGCTGTGATAAAACACCACATCCGAAAGAAAGTTGGAGAAGAAAGGATTCATTTGGCTTATCCTTCCACATCACAGTCCACATCAAAAGGAGCCAGGGCAGGACCCCCAGGTGGGAACCGAAGGTGGAAACTGAGGCAGAAGCCCTGGAGGAATGCCGCTTACTGCCTTGTTCCTCATGGCTTACTCAGCTTGCTTCTGTATATAACTCAGAACAGCCTGCCCTGAGGTGGTATTACCCACCGTGACCTTGACCCCCTCCCATCAAGTGTTAATCAAGAAAATGTCCCATAGCCCCACCTAGGTAATCTAATGGAAGCAGTTTCTCAACTGTTAGCAACACTGAATAGGCACTCCATAAATGATGGCTGCATGGCTCACTGGCCAACTTAACAATGTTTCAAACACTTACTTGATCATAGTCACATTCCCAGTATTTGATTGTAGAGTGAGTAAGATTCAAAGGAGATCCTGACCTTCTAGCGCACTCTCCCTCTCTGTCTCTCTGTCTCTCTGTCTCTCTGTCTCTCTGTCTCTCTCTCTCTCTCTCTCTCACACACACACACACACAGAGACACACAGAGACAGAGAGACACGGAAAGAGAGAAATGTAACAATATTGTTATAACAAATAGCCGCAAAAGTCTCCATGCTTTAGATGTAAATGGGGAAGAACATGAGAACACAGAGCGATCGCATGGTGCATTAGTTAGGGAAGACTTCACTTCCACTGGAACAACCTGGGAGAAGAGAACATGATGCTTGGACAAAGACACCAGAGGAAAGAATAAGGCCAAGAATGGCTGAAGAGCAGTTTACGGTTGTTCTGCTGTTGGGATATGAAGTATTATGCTCTTTCAAGTCCTTCCTCAGACCTGAGATCTAAGTAAAGACTAGAAGTCTGAAGGAAGGAAGGGAAATTCTATTTGAAGCCATGAAATACAGACATCATAGAATTGTTTCAGTAATGTTCTATTGTCAGAAAAGATTAAACAGATAAATCAGCATGGGCTCCTGGGAATTACGTTGTGGGAATTTTGATTATTAAATAACTAAGAATTAGTCCAAGAGGCATATTTGCAGTCATTCCTTGCTAGAGATAAAAGAGGATGATGTAAGCTTCAAGAATAAAGTAACGTGTGATATATTTTGGAAGAAATAACTGGAAAAAAAATAACAAGAACTTCTGGCTTGATGTTCCAGGAATACAGTTGAACAGGCCAAGATTTTATTAAAAGAAAAAAAGCATGTATTACAGAAATGAAAAGACGAAGGGTCAGGGGAAGGAGGCACTGTGATCTTTTAAACTGGCTGAATAAAATAGATTATGGCAATGGAAACATGCATAAAAGGCATAGGAGATGGGTCTAGGAGAAACCAGATGGAGAAAATTCCTTCCTCGGAGCAGAGACAAGTCAATGCTGATAAATGAAACCATTGCGAACCTGCCCTTACAAGTGAATTTGGGAATACCACGTTGCTGGTTGACTTGTGTTCACATGGTTACAATATGAGGAAGAGCATAGCCAATGTGAGGATAAAAATCTTACACTTTAGGAGGAAATGTATTTGTTCTAGACTTTTAACACACAAAGAGAAAATGAATGGTAAGTAAATGATGGGACAAAAACAAAGGTAACCAGATTTGATCTTGCCTATATTTTGCCAAACTAGATAATAATCTCTTAAAAGGAATTTTTTTTTAAACAAAGAAGAACAGTTGTTGAGGGAATTACACAACACATGGAAGAGAATCTCAAGTATGATCAACCATAGCTATTAGCTATCCTAACGTGCTTTTGATTCTTTTAAACTTTTAGCTATCATCATGGCCCTTAAAGTCATGGCCTCTAACTAAATTCAGCAGGCACCGTCATGTTGATGAGACATGGATTCCAAAAATTATGTTGTTTATATCAGGAGACAAAGAGTTTTCTGAAAGTCAGATTGATATATAAAAAGAAAAGAGAAGGAACTAATAAAAATAGATGTGATGACTGCTCAAAAAGGAGAATGAAAATGCCGGGTAAAAACACTCCAAGATCAGATTTAGAAAGCTGACAGAATGGGAGAAAATGCTGGAGAAAATCCTGATATCCTGATGTGTTTCAGTCTAGTGGCTGACAAAATATTTAAGCATCTTTTTTTGTTTGTTTGTTTCTATTTTTAACAGTAGAAAACCACTTTTCTGGAGCTGAATTGACATGAGATAACTAATCCAAATAATTAAGTTTTCTACGACTTTCTCTTATGTTCTCATCATATTTTTCTATCTCATGTACACACAGACTTTTGTATTGTGCAATAAGTAGAATGTGCTTTCAATATTCTCAATTTCTGCATGAAAACTTGTCATTGATCATCCTCTGTATTATACTCTGTATTCACCAGGTCACATGCTCTTTACAGCGGCTCTATCAAAGTGTGGAACCTTACTTTTACTGCTTTATATGAGAAAATAGTAGGAGAGGAGATGCAACTCACCCCAGCCGCTCAGGCAGTAAGTGGGTGATGGATCTGAGATTTAGACCCAGGGAGTTTCAGTTAGAAGTTCTGGCATGTGTACTGAGACCATATTATCTTTGCCTTTTGAAATATCAATCTTGGTGCCGGAGAGATGGCTCAGTGGATAAAACCCTTGTTATGCAATCATAAGGACCCACCTAACAATCCAGGAATCTCACAAATGCCTTCAACTCTGGTTCTGATGGATCTGACAGCGTTTCTCTCATGCACAGGTATGTGCACCCACATATAGCTTCATATAGGCTCACACAGACACAGACATACACACCCCAAAATGGAAAAAGAGAAATACCTGTTATGTACTGACTGCCCATGAAACTCTTTTTCTGATAACAAAGAACACCCCTATATTAGGCACAAATGATCAAAAGATCTGCTTTTGACTTAACTTCTTGTGTCTGTTTCTGTTGAAGTAGCAGTAGATCATGAGGAAAAAAACTGCTCAGCATTGCTCTAATTTGATAGATTAATTAAACCCTAAAACCAAACACAAAATCCCCAAAGCACTTATTAGCCTAAAAGTACACTCCAATATAATTTTTATTTACAACAGAGCATTCTGGGGTAGATTATAGCCCATATCTTGCAGGGCTATAGAAATTTGTCAAAACAAATCAAATTGTACACTCAAACTTGGTGCATTTTGTTGGACGAAATTGCACTGAATAAAATATATAGAAATCCATAAAGTTGTTTTCTTTCTTTTTATCTTTGGAAAATTAGGCCTGGGAACACAGCTCAATGGTAGGGCACGTGTCTAACATTCAGGAGGCCCTGGATTCACTCATCAGCAATGAAATAAAAAGAACACAAATTATAAAGAGGTAGCCATGGGGTCACTGGGGAAATCTAGATAATGTACATTCCAGAAGTCAACAACAGCATTGATCCCTCTTGTGGAAGTGGTGTGAAATGATGCCCTCTAGTTTGTTGTGTGTTGTGTGCTTTGTATGTGTTTTGTGATATGAATGTGTCCAATGGAAAAATAGGTCTTCTATGGAACTTGCTATATAGACCAGGCTGGTCTCAGACTCATAGAGATCCACCTGCCTCAGCCTCCCGAGGGCTGGAATTAAAGGTGTACGCCACCACATCTGGCCCAAGATAGACTTATAAGAGGAAGATTAGCAGCATGTACCCCAGCCTTTGCTCTTGAAGTTGGTCTCACAGTCATGGTGATGTTCATAATTTCTGTCCTCTAGTATCCATTCTGGACTTGACCTGGAATTTCTTGTTTAGTTGCTGGTGTGCATGGCATAACATAGATCCTTATCCCAAGGGGGTGCTTGAGCCTTGGTCACAATGATCGGTCTAGGTCCTGGCTGCTGTATGTGTACATACACACAGCATCCTGTCCATAAAAAGATGCAGATTCCCAAATGACACGTTACTAAAATACCTGGGAGGTGATTGGTTCCCCCCCCCCCGCCCCCCCTCGCCCCCTGGTGTTCCTTTGGAGTAATGGGATGGCTATTCTCACTGTGTACTGGTCTCTTTTCACAAGCTGCTCCAAGTACAGACACAGCCACAGCTCAGCATTATTAGATCCCCTGGTGAAAGCATCTCCACTGTGCTAACTAGCACCTTAGGTCATTTCTGTAAAGTGCAGATAGTATTGTATTTTGAGCTTTGCAGATAAGAGTTCCTTCTGATCCTTGACTGCTTCATCCTTGTATGGCATTATGGTCATGCTTTCTTTCAAAGGACTCTTGTACTTATCCATCAGGTTGGTGGCTCTGATATGTGATAAGATTAAAGGATCTTCTGGCCATGTGTCCACTGCCTAACTCCTTTTGTTTTTTAAGTGGGTTCCTCTCTAGGATACCATGTGGGATCCAACCTCAGTGGGTCAAACATTCTGCAAACATCTGGAAGCAGTCTGTTGCCTGCAAGCCATGATGTAGCCAGCACCATGTCTGCTTGCACACCGCCATGATGACAATGGACTGAACCTCTGAAACCGTGAGCAGGCCACCCCAGTAAAATGTTTTCCTTGTAAGAGTTGCCGTGGTCATGTTGTCTCTTCACAGCAATAAAATCCCTAGCCAAGACTGTGGTGGAGGCAGGCGGGTCTAGGATAGTTGCTGTGGTTCTTACTTGTCATTCTGTCTGTACCTGATGCCTATATCTACCATTTCCATCTTGCTGTGGCACGAGGTCATGTCCACTCAACTTGTGACGTCTGGATCTGAAAGTACACATCTTTGGATAGACGAACAAGTGCCATGCAATCTCACATCTTTTATGGGGGAGACAAATCCCTCAAGTCACGTGCTCGTATTGTTTCATCTGTAGAATTGGCGGCCAACTACAGTTCCTGGAAGCAGGAAAGAAGGAAGGAGAGCAGAAGGGAAGGCAGAGGAAAAGACAGAGGGAAGAAAAGTAGGAGAGAGATAGGAGAGAAATGGGGCAGGGGGCAGGTAAGCAGAATCTCTTTTGCTTAGTTACAGCTTCTTCATTTCCGTCCCATGCCTAACTTTGTATGCGCTGTAATTATTTTTCCACTGCTTCCTTCATATATTCAGTTTTCCTGTTACTTGGAAATGTAAACACCCCATTTAGCTGTTTTCTTTTTAGCTGTATTCTTCAA
Source organism: Peromyscus leucopus (assembly GCF_004664715.2). Classification (NCBI taxonomy): domain Eukaryota; kingdom Metazoa; phylum Chordata; class Mammalia; order Rodentia; family Cricetidae; genus Peromyscus; species Peromyscus leucopus. Next base: position 14,725,853 of record NC_051078.1, on the reverse strand, counting down.
AAGAGAAGAAAATTACATGAGATAAGTAAAAAATCAGAAAATTGAACCAACGGTGAGTCATTCTTCATTGGCGTGTGGACTCGTGGATAGCCACTTTCCATCCTTTTGACATCAGTATTGGGATCTTGTTTTGTTACTAAGCAAAGTGACGAGTGTGCTGAGGGCTACTGCATTTGAGTGAGTCTTCAGCTGTTTCAATTACTATTATTTTTAGGATAAATGGATTTATGTTATTTAATTATTTTTGACAATTTCAAACATTATATATATAATTGTGGTCAGAGTCACCCTTTTACTCCCTAACACTCCCATACTCCTAACAACCCCCTTCTTCTTTCCAGTGACTCCTCCCTGTTCTTTTTTTTTCTTTTTTCTTTTTTTGTTTTTCGGAGACAGGGTTTCTCTATGTAGTTTTGTGGCTTTCCTGAAACTCACTTTGGAGACCAGTCTGGCCGGCCACGAACTCACAGAGATCCACCTGCCTCTGCCTCCAGAGTGCTGGGATTAAGGGCGTGCGCCGCCGCCGCCGCCGCCGCCGCCGCCGCCGCCGCCGCCACCACCACCATCCAGCCGACTCCTCCCTGTTCTCGTTGGCTTCCTGTTGCTCTGATAAACACCACAACCAAAAGCAGCTGAGTGAGGAATGGGTTTCTTTGGCTTCCACTTCCACATCACAGTCCACCATTGAGGGGAGTCAGGGCGAGAGCTCAAGTAGGAACCCGGAGGCAGGACCTAAAGCAGAGACCTCGGAGGAGTGCTGTTTACGGGCTTGCTCAGCCTGCTTTTGTCTACAGCTCAGGTCCACTTTCTCAGAGGCAGGGTGGCCCACGGTGGGGTGGGCTCTGTTACATCAATTATTAATTTTAAAAAAATGCCCTTGGGCGAATCTGCAGTTCCTTCCTCCCAGATGACTCTCGTTCTCAATAATTCACAACATGATTCAACCTCATGTGTATGAGGTGATTCATGTGGAATTTGTCCTTTACGACACTTCACTAATTTTCTGTTTGCCACATTTCTAGGTGAGTTTTCTTTTCTGACTCTTAGGATTTAAGAGTTTATCTTGCTAGTACCCTTGTTCTCTGTTGACTGTAATCAGAGTTGACACCTAGACACCTGCTAGGTTGTCCCCGTTAGCAGAGGGAGGAAATGACAAACGCCTTCACCATGAGGAGAGTGGACATGACATACTTTAAGACTTTTCATAAAGATGAAGGTAGCTAGATTAAAAAATAATAAAAATTTACGTCTATATCTATCTAGGGCTTAGATTTTTAAGACTAGCTTACCAAATTGTAGATTTCCATATGGCGTTTTTGTGCATGCTCCATTGGATGGATTCTCCCTGCTCAACAACCTTGCTTTTCCTTCCTGTCCAGTCTTCTTGTCCCT